>NW_025335568.1:35135552-35525204 GCF_004798865.1 Varanus komodoensis | reverse complement strand
GGCGGGGGCGCCGGCGGCGCCGGCGGGGGCTACCCGCACATGAACGGCTGGGCCAACGGCGCCTACCCGGGCTCGGTGGCGGCGGCGGCGGCGGCGGCGGCGATGATGCAGGAGGCGCAGCTCGCCTACAGCCAGCACCCGGGCGGCGGGGCGCACCCGCACGCCCACGCGCACCACCCGCACCCGCACAACCCGCAGCCCATGCACCGCTACGACATGGGCGCGCTGCAGTACAGCCCCATCTCCAACTCGCAGGGCTACATGAGCGCGTCGCCGTCGGCCTACGGCGGCATCTCCTACGGCGCGCAGCCCCACCAGAACTCGGCGGCCGCGGCGGCGGCGGCGGCCGCGGCGGCGGCGGCCTCGTCGGGCGCGCTGGGCGCGCTGGGCTCGCTGGTCAAGTCGGAGCCGAGCGTCAGCCCGCCCGTCACCTCGGCCCACTCGCGCGCGCCGTGCCCCGGGGACCTGCGCGAGATGATCAGCATGTACTTGCCCGGCGGCGAAGGCGGGGACCCGGCGGCGGCGGCGGCGGCCGCGGCGGCGGCGGCGGCCGCGGCGCAGAGCCGCCTGCACTCGCTGCCGCAGCACTACCAGGGCGCCAGCACGGGCGTGAACGGCACGGTGCCCCTGACGCACATCTGAGGCGGGCGGGCGCGGCGCCCCGGGCCCCCGCCGCCCGCCGCCCGGACTGCCCGCCCGCCGCCGCCTTTTGTACAGCCCGGCGCAGGCAGCGGGCGAGCGCGGGCGAGAGACGCGTTGAGGACGTTGTAGTAGCAATGCTTATGATTATATGACCAATACCCGTAATGCTGAGGATGGGAATGCAGAGAGAAGGTAACGAACAGATCGGTCTAATCCGCTCCCCGACTCGCCCCTGAGAACTAGTTGGGAAGCCGGTGGGGAGTTGTTATTTTTCCTTCTGTTGTTGTTGCGTTTAGACGAACCGTCTGTGTTTGAACGGAGGGGTGGGAGAGGGGGTTGTACAGTATTTATCATTCACCCGGACCCACATCGCGTTTTTATTTGCTAAAGTAGGGGAGGAAGGACAAATGGGAGAGAAGTGACAACGTTGGTTAATTATTCAAAGATCTAGGCCGTGCCAACTTTCCTGACACGCAGAAGCATAAAGTAGGCGCTCTTTGGGCCGCTTCTTTGAAGACGTTCGTTCGCTGCCTAATTATTAGAGCAAAGAAGATGAGGCAACCATTCTAGTCCACAACACAGTACCAAGGATGTAAATCCACAACCATATTAAACTTTTTTGGGTTTTTTTGGTAGTTCTTATGATGCGGGGTTCTTTTTTGTTTTATTTATAAAACTTTTTTGCAACCAGCAGCAATTTTCTGGATTTTGTAAATGTCTGTTATGTCTGCATATTTTTCTTTTGTTAACTTTTTTTTGTATTTTTCTTGTAAATTCATTGTGGAATAATTCTAATTAATTTTAGGCATCACAAGGGAATTCAGAAATGTGTATATAGTTTACTAAAAAGTATTTCTGCTGAAAAGGAAAGCAAATAAAAATCTAAAGATTACTTCAATTCTGAGTTAAATCAATTTCAAAGTAAAACTGGAACCAGTAAATCCAAAATGTACTAATTCATGGCATGCCTTAAAACCAGAGATTGGACATTAATTATATGTATAAATATAGTGTGAAACTTAATAAGAACAAAACCAAGAAAAATCCTGACTTAGACTTTTCAGTTTCTATGGGGAAAAATCCTAAGGAAAGAAAGATTTTTTAAATATATATATATATGGTGTAGTTTTGGGATATTATTTTAATATCTGTTGAGTATTAAGGAAAGAAAACTATTAAAATACTTTCCATAGCATTTATGGATTTTTTTTTAATTTATATAACTGGCCTACCGAAACCTGGGTGGGATTTCGGGTTTGCTAAGTTTTCTGGGTTAGATCCAGATTTAGTCATAGTTAGAAATAACCCATTGAAATCAGTGGGACTGAAGTTAGCCATGACTGACTTCAGTCCCTTTGATTCCAATGGAACTATTCTAACTAACTCTGGATCCGGGCCTCTATCTTCAGTTGTCACAGGAGTTTTAAATAGGTTTTGACAATACCCTCCTCCTTCCTTTCCCTACGGAGACAGAAAACTCTCCTGGATTCAAAGTTATGATGATGAATATTGATTTCAGCCCAATGGAAACCAATTTCTGAACAGTTTTTAAAAATGGTTTATCTCTTGACCCAGCATATTTTTATTATTTTTTTTATTTTTCTTCCTTTCTGATTTGTTTTGAATAGTGAGTAACGACTTTGATGCTATTACGCTCAAATAATGCATTTGTTTGTATGGATACCCTAATGTTGTTTAATGCTTCGAAATTTGATTTAAAGTGACTTTTTCCCTTGCCTGATTCTGAAGTTAGAAATCTATATTAAACTTGATATAATAGTAAAGACAAAGTTTAGGCTGCATTTTACAATTATTGTTTCAGCTTTTTATTTAATAAAGACACATTTAAGAAAAGTATGGCTATCAAAAGGTGGGTGGACTGAATTACATCTAGGAGGAAAACAATGATTAGTGTGAAATATTAATTTCCCCCTGTATTGGTTAATTTATATCAGTTGTCTATAGAGAGTTCCTGAAACAACTTACCCCAGAGTAATGACTGTTAGGTCACTTTGAAGTCCTCAGAAGAACGCACTCCAGAGTAAAATCACTGGAAGGTGGAAGGCGCTACTCCTTCCCTGTTCCAAACGCACCACCTAGAAGTAAGCCCCTTAGGTTTCAGTGGCTATTATTTGGAAGTAGGTGGTTCAGAGCCATAAGACAGCGGGCTGATGCCAGCACTGTGAAACTGTTCAAACTACCTTGCTCTACTGGCCCACAGTAATCTCCCTATAACAGTTTGAATGACTCATTCTTGAAAGTGGTTGTAAACCTGAATGTGTGATTCCCCCCCCCCCAAAATGGTTATTGGTTTCTAAAAAGGAAATAAACACTATTTCCCTTCATCTGACTTATTACTTTGACACAACCTTTCAGCAGAACCTCATTCTCTGACTTCTGCAAGAGAACCAGTAGCATGAGCATGCCACTTGCCAAGGTTGGGATCCTAAATCCGATCCTGTCAGAAGGCTATTTTGCACCCATCCTTACCCCTCATAGTCATTTCTGTACGTGGCTGGAGTGGGGGTGAGATACAGCACACAAACAAGGGCAAAAATCAAGAAAAGTATGCTTATTTCTTGGATACTGCACCACACGCCTCTCATATATAGGCATGGCAAATAATCCTTGATTTTCTTCCCTTACAAGTCATTTAATTAGCAGTTGTTAGACAGAGATCTGATTCTGGGAGGCAATGTAATAAACAACTAAGTATCTTTGTGAAAGCAATTTGCATTTCTCTTTGCATACAAATCATACAAGGAACTTTTCTGGAAGAAAAAAAAGATGGAGATAATGGCAAATCTGGCTTCAAGATTTGGAGAGGGATTCTTTGAAATCTTTGTTGGCTTATCCTTAGCCCTGGGTGACATGATACCGACTGTGGCACTATTGACTGCATACTGTTAACATCCCAATTCATGTACTGGAAAATTTATTATTATTATTATTATTATTCACAATGCAAGAAAAGTTAAGCACATTAAAGATCCATTGGTTTCAATGGGAAATAATTAAACATCTGCACAAATCTCCCACTCAAATCAGATCTAAAGGTACTTAGTTTTGGCTGTATTGTACCTGTATATCACTTGTGCTCTCAGAATGAGAAAGGTTATCATGCTATTTCATTCTTATTGATTTTGTTCAGTTTTTTTAAGTGTCATATTTTTTGTTTTGCTTTGCTTTGCTTTCCTTCCCTTTTCATTTTTCCGTGGAGAAGCAGGTAAAATAATAACCTTCAGAAAACCTTTAACAATCAAATCAAAACAGTTAAATGTAGGGATGAACTAAAATAAATCACTAGAGGTCTTGGCAGGCTATCTAACTGAATGAATTAATACGTTGGGGAAAAAACAAGTTTTAAACAATTTCTGGTTTAAAAACTTTTCATTTTGAGATGCAGTATTGTTCACCCTATAATTTGACAGAATTATTAAAACCGCCTCTTTGGAAGATTTCCTTTATACTCTTTCTTATGCAACATTCTCTGGACTCTCTCAGGAAAGTGGGAAGGGAGGCTTTGAGTCGGGCACAGCAGGTGGGAGCGCAGAGCGGATCCCCAGACCGGTTCCTCTCTTTTTCCTAGAGTCTGGGAGAAGGTCAAAGCGCCGACCCAAGGGTAAAGCACACAACTTCAGTCGCAGAACAAAGTCGGAGCCGCCCGGCTGCTCCGCGCCTCGCGTCGTGCGGGGCTGGGCGGCGCGGGTGGGGCGGCGCTCGGCAACCGGTGTCCTCGGGCGGAGGAGAGCGGGCAGCGCTTCTCCGAGGACAAGCGCCAGGTCTGCTGCGAAGCAACCCTCCCGCGGCGCTGCGGCACCCTCCTCTCCGCGCTGGGGGAGGCGGCGGCGGCGGCCCGGGAGCAGCCCAGCCTGCCAGCCGGCGCTCTCCCTGGCCCGCCGGGACCTCATCCGAGCAATGTGGGAGGTGCGGGCGCTCCGGGCGCTGCTTAGGGAACCGTGAAGCGCCAGCAGCCGCCCCGCTCGCACAATGGCGCCCCGAGGGACGTCGCCGCGGCCGCGGGAGCGGGGTGGCGGGAGGGGCGGCGACCGATCTGCCCTTTCCCAGCCCCTCCTTCAGGCCGCATCAGAGCCTCGAGGAAAGAAAGGGGAAGAAAGGGAAGCGAGGGGAGCTGGAGGCTGCGCTCGGTGCCACTGGATGGTGCGCGCCCAAGGACGGCACCTTCCGCGGCGGGGGAAGGCTGGCCGCTGAGCTGCAAGGTGCTTCTGAAAGAGGAGCCCGGGGTCCGGCGGGTCTGTCGGGAGCTGCTGTTCCGGGACATCAGAATTCCCCGCTTTGGCGTGCTTTAGTGGAACGCATTGGGTTGCATGAAGTAAATCGCATTTTATGATACTACGTCCTTCCTTCTAAATTATCTGGATTGTTTCCAGTGTTCGTGCAACTGAAGACCCTTTCATGTGAATGGGCCTGCTTTAAGGAAGATTAATTCTGGAAGCAGCCCGCTTTCTCCGTCGCTATCTAATGGGCTCATTTTTTGCCCCAAGACTCCCCCCGCATCTTTGCACCCTCTCTCCACCTTCTGCTTTTTTTCTCCAGTTCCATAGTCTAGGAGGTTTGTGCGCCGTTTAAAAAAACAAACAAAACCTCCTTATCAACCCTCATTTTTGTCCACCTTCGACCCCAGAAAGGCCTGGTGGAAACGGAGTGACTTCTCGTGACATTTCTGTGCCGGGGTGGGTTATCCCCTTGTTCTCTTTTTGTCCAACAGTTGGGGCCAGATTCCCAGGACTGCTTGCTGTAATTAGTGCGAACAGGTTCTTTTGTTGCATTTAGGGATTTGGAAGCACTTTTCTAGGACATTTGGGAACTTCAGCAGTTCCCCTTCTGAACCGCTTTCCTCTTCCACCGGAGTTAACCCCGTTATTCATCCAGACCTTCCCAGGATCTCCTTACACGTTAATTTAGGGCTTCCTCAGCACCCAGGGGCGTCCTGCTGTCCCCGCAGCCACCTCCACATCGCTTCTATTTATCTTCCTCGGTTTGAGAATCCCGGAGCAAGCCGCGTTCACATTGTGGTCCTTCCACCCTGCAACAGTTAGTCGTAACCCCCATTGAAAAGAATGGGGCCAAAGTGCGCAGGAGAGCTAACTCTGGTTCCGTTGCTTTCGATGCCCCTTCAGTTGCAATTGAGTTTCGGCGGCTTGTGACCACCATCCTTTTCGATTAGGCGCCATTTGGATTTTAGGTGCCACCTTAGCTTGGCTTGAGGCTTTTCGCTTTCGCATCCGTTTTCTCCTCGGGATCCCGAGAGATCTCGTGCTTCTCTTCAGTTTCCTTCCTCTGGGCGACTTCTCAGGCCGTTCACACACAGGCGCACACACGTGTTTTCACGACCTGCTCACTTCTCAACTTTGGCCGAGCTCCCTCACGTTTCGTTCCACTCGAGCGAGGCTGGCCCGCCCTCCCCCCGCGGAGGGGAGCCGCGCTCTCCGCTTCACTGGTGGTCCCTCGTCCCGCAGGCAGCGCCCTCCGCGCATGCCCCCCGCCGGCGCGGGTTCCCCTGCTGCTCCTGGTTGCACTGCCCCGCTGGCGGCGAAGCGGCCTGCCCGGGAACTTCCGGGCGCGGCCGGTGCGCGCAGGCTTCGGTGAGACGCTCTCTCCCTTGGGTGCCGCCAGGAGCTCCGCAGCGGGAGGGGGAGCGGGGAGCGGGGAGCGGTAGGCGACGAAGCGGAGAGAGCGGAGTGGGCGGCGGGAGGCTGTTTGGAGAGCGAGGGATTAAGCGAGCGGGAGAGGCCTGACCCCGGGATCAGAGGCGAGTCAAACCCATTTACCATCAGCCGGCCGCGCCAAAGACGCGCAGGGTTTCCGCTGCTGCGGGAGGGCGGCCCGGCCGGCAACAAGTGGAGCCGGAGCCTCCCGCTGCGCGCGCAAGCGGCCCGGCCCGGCCCGGCGCGGCGCTGCGCTTGTTGTGCGGGGCGGGGGCGCCTCGCCCGCCCGGCGCAGCCTTCCCCACGTGGGCGGCCCGCTCCACTTTGCTGGACTGCGGCTCCCATCATCCCCAGCCGGCATGCATGGCCACGGGGAATGACGAGGGCGCCAGCGGAGCACGCCAAGTTGGGGAAAGCCTACCTTCCGGCCTAGCCGTGCCTTCTGATCCAACGCCACGGGCCAGGTCTGGGCCGACCTGTGCAGGTGTGACCTCTCGAGGCATGCGACTCCCCATCCTGGCGCTGTCCTCGGGCCGCAGAGCTCGAGCTCGGAATTCGTTTTCTGACGCAAATGTGGCGTTCCAGGACACATTAACTGGCTAGGGGGGTGGGGGAATGAGGACCCTCTGGCCGTCCTAATGTTGCCGGATTCCAATCCCCATCACCCCCAGGCTGCATGACAATAGTCAGGATAGGAGTTACAGCCCAACAGCATCTAGAGGGCCACAGGTTTTCCAGGGGCCTGTAGCCAAGATGGGGCTGAGGTTCTGCCCCTAAATCCCCCCCCCCCCTTCTTTGGCAAATAATTGGAACTTAAATGTTTACACATTTAAAAAGCACCCAAAATTTATGGGAACCTTAGGGCTGGCTACCAGCCTGGTTCCCAAGGTGGTTATAAGGGGGCTCACCCAGAAAGTACCAAACATTCTTAAAAACTGTAATTGAGCATGGACTTTGCTTGGCACTGGCCTGCTTTTCCCAGATATATCCTTTTTCCCCCCATCACATGGTGGTAGTCCAGGGAATTCTCCCTACCCCCACTTATCTCAGGGAATATAAAGCAAGGGAGATTTCCAGAAATGGCTCCGCTGCACTTGCTGGGTGGAGTGGGATGACCGTGTCTGGGAATAGTCTGAAGACTCCAAAGAAGGCCCAGAGGCCTGCATTAAAGAAGGCTGGAATGCAAAAACGGAGCAGCCCAAGTCCACCTGACACATCCGGCAGCCAGCTCCGTCCTGTAGGAAAGTCGCATTGCTTCGGAAAGGAAACGAAACTACTCCAGCCCTGGCTGCCATTCATCATCCACCAAAGGCCGCCACCTGCAGCAAAGGCACAATATGTGAGGAGGCTTGCTGTGGCAATTAAGTCTGGCCAGAAGGATGCACCGAGCTGGCCTCTCTGGCTTTCCCGCCTTTCCAGGCCCAGGGCGCCTGGCCATTGTTCTGTCGCCGGCAGGAAGTGCGGTGTCAGCTCTCGATTGCCTGTCCTCCAGCAGCCCGCCATTTCATTTCTGGCGGTAGTCCGGGTGGGAAAGCATGGTGAAACGGAGTCTTCCCCTGCCTTCCTTAACTGTTGTAATCCTGAAGCCCGAAGATGACTTTGCAAAGGAAATTTAGTCCCAACGTATTACACTTAAGCAAAAATGTGTGAATTTTAGTATGATTATATGATGATGATTTTAAAAACAGGAGAAGAATATCCATTAGCCTGAATCTTCTGACACCTTAAGGGCTAAGTGTGCAATCCTATGCATCTTTGCACATACACAAAAAGTTCTACTACTCCAAAACATGTATAGGACTGCGCCCTAACTTCCTTATCAGGGCATTTACTTTCCTGGGCTGGAAATCCCTTGAGATGCCATCGCAATGCCACTTTTTGACACTTCCAGCTGGCATTTCTAAATCATGGTTAGCTTGAGATGCTGGGAGACCCTCTTCACGGAGACAGTGCAAGCCATAGGATGCTTCCTCAGCAAGGATCACTGGGGTGTGCAGAGGGGAATACAACAATCTTTGTGTAGGTAACTGGGTGAGGGTTTCTTCTCTCCCAGTGATGACCTCTGTCAATGCCACAATGATATTTGCTCAGTTGCACAACAGAACTTTTGATATTCCTGTCCCCTTCTGGGGCTTCCTAGCAAGATGAAGCAATGATGGGAACAGAAGAGCCTGGTTCCTGAAGCTTTTGCGGAGGCCCTGATGTGGCATTGGACAGAGTGTAATGGAGGCCTAGTCAGTGTATGCAGCAGGATAAGGGGGCAGAGAGTCTGGAGGTTACACTATTTCAGACTGGGGTACTATATTTTTTCTTTCTTTAGCACACCACATCATCAGACCTAGATGTAGATCTATCTAGTGATACAAATTTAGATTGGTTGCAGGGGGTGAAAAAGGTCCCCCTATTATAAGACTCAGAATTCCACTTTTAATAAACATGACACCTGTTTAATGTTCTACACAATGGGGGTCTTCAGTTGTGCAAAATTTCAAAGCAATCTGATAAAAAATTGCTGCAGGTAGCAAGTTAAGTAGTACTGAAAATCAACACATTTGTATGTTTTACTCCAACCTACAGATCTTCACACACTATATTTCTTTCAATTTTTGATGGAATCTGAATAAAGCCTGATGGACTTTATTCAGATTTCCTAAGGAGATGTGTCTCTCATTTGTCTTGTGAAATTCTAAGTGGTAATTCAAAAGTTGTTAAGGTTTTCCTGCTGGCAAACTTATGCTGAGCTTGTTCAATTTCACCCTGCAGCTAGAATACTTCCAGTACTGCAGTGTTTTGAGGAATTCCAGTGTCCCCTCAGCATTCTGACAGAGCGAGAGCAGTAGCAGGAAACTGTCAACTGAGATAACAATAAGGTAATTTTGTAGGCTGAGGAAATCACTCTCGCTGATTGATATCACTGATGAAGAGAGGATGGGGGAACAATATTTTGGAATCCTGTGCATGCTTATTCAGAAGCATGCCTTTCTGAATGTGCAGATTATTTAATTATTTAATTGCTATACTGCCCAATAGCCACAGCTCATTCATTGGTACATACCTTCTCAGTTAAGCTCTGTTTTTGTTCAGCTTTGTTTTTCACTTCATGTTTCTGGTTTTTTTTCCAGAACATTGTAGTAATGCATATTCTTTTTTAAAACTAGGGGAGTTCACTTGTATATAATTGACCAGGGTTGTTTGAAGTCCAGACTTAAGGCTATCTCATGTTGGCTCAAGCACCACAAGCCAGTCAACTGAAAGTTAAAGCTGATGCTTAACAGCTGTGCCTCATGATCAGTTATGATGCTGCGCGATGTTACAGCTTGTGCTTGCTTAGAAACAACCAACAGCCAAGGATTAACTCAACTGACTATTCCTTTATCCGTAAGGTAGGTCTCAGATATTCTATGCAATAGAGGACCAAGACAAGGTGGGGCATTTTTGCTGGTCAAAGACATGCCGTTCTTTCCATCTGAATTTTGCCCTGGAAGAACCAGGAAAAATGTAGGTGCATGAATGGAAGTTACAAGTAAGCTCAAGTTGTGACAATACACAACAATATCACTGATCACAGGGCATGCCTGTTAAGGCATCATTCTAAGCTTCTAGTTCCTAGGTTTTTGGTGCTTAAGCCACTATAACAAAGTCTTAACTTTGGTCTTAACCTGGTAGTTTTAGGTCATTGAATATAGAAATAAATAGATATAGAAATGAATATAGTTGGTCTTCAGGAGGAAGTTTGTAATCCAGCCCCAACCCCAATGCAAGCTTTCAGATTAGAGGGAGTTTTTGTTTTTCACATAGCTGAAAATGTGAAACACATCGCCTGTAGTTAAACTATAGAGGCATAATCTATTCTATCAACTCCGCAGCCTACCACCTCATTCTTATCCCATTCTACTGAACCTGTAGTCCAGGCGTTGAGTTGCATTCATTGTTAGTCTAACTCAAGTCCCATTTATTTCAATGGATCATCTCTAGGATTAAAGCTAGATAATATCCTTTTAGTTAAACACACCGTACAGGTATTTGTTTAGTGGACCAATTATTGCAGTTGAAAAGAATGAAAAACCTACTTTTAAAGAACACTGGAAAGACTGCAAGGTAGATGCATTCTGGACAGCAAAGAAAGAAAGAACAGACTCTTAAATTACTGGTTTAATTCACCTTGGGACATTCTTCAGAGACCAAACAAGACAAGGTTAATTCATCAATAGGTGATTAAAAGTGATTTCACACAAGCCTGTTCATCACTGTATTATAGCAATATCAAATAAACTTGGATATGTAAATGAACCATCACAGATGGAACTTCTATGCTCAGATGTGACATTCAGCAAAAAATGCAATTAAAGAAAAATCAGTAGAAATAACAATTTAGCCCTTTAGCAAACAAGCACATGTCAATATATTCTGGTGTAACCAGGCTCATGAATCCAGGCCTTGAAAGGGTATCTACAGTATGGCCAGGAATAGCCTGTCATTTAAATCCAGGGGAAGTAAACGAAGTGAACCTGCAGCTCTGAGCATATTTCTTGCACTCCACTTCACTGTTTACAGCCACATTTTAAAGTTCCACGGATGGCCAGGACAGTCCTGAAATGAAAATACTCTGGTTGCTGATTCCTCTGGTTGGGGAGGGCTAGGGGAGAAAGGCATGATGCCCACATTACTGGCAAGCATCTTCCAGAAAGCAGGGGAAAGCTCCTGGAAGAGCCATTAAGTCTTTCTCCTTCCCTTATCCAAATCCTCGCAGCCTTAGGATAAATCCCTTTCTGAGAAAAAGGCAGGGAGGGGGGCCACAAGCAAAGACTTTGAAACCATGGAGGAGAAGAGTCAATTTTGTCCCCAAAACATTGGGCAGGAGAGGCGGTTGTTTGGTGTAATGCCAAAGCCACAGGTGAGTAATTATTGTTCTATACCAGGGATATTTCATTAGCTTAGGTAAATACAAACTGGAATATAAGGGATTTGGAAAAGAATGTCTGCCATGAGAGATACCAAAGAGTAATTTGGAGGCTGTTGCTTCAGACGATGACTGCCAATTTTTAATATTTGGAGGGGGGTGTTGTTTTGCTGGGGGGTTTTTTTGTTTTGTTTTGTTTTTTGGTGGTGGTAAATATGTGCAGCCTGGAAGTTGGATCAAAGAACCTTCACTAAAGGAAGGCTATCCAGACATGTCATGGGGATCATTCCCTGGGCAGATTACTACTGTCAATAGTTAATAGAAAAATAGCTCCTTGTTCAGTCTCAGCTGCTCCTAGCCACAGCAAGGCTGTCAGGTGAAATTCCAGTTCTTTCTACAATCCCCAGAATTAGTAACAAAGCATTTAAGCTCAGTGCGATGAGACCAAAGTCTTGGCTTACAATTCAAGCTAACAACAGTGCAGTTTAACAGGGGTGTTGTCATCAGAGACTTGCTTGGAATCTGAGCGTTCCCTTCCCTGTACCCAAGCCATACAGGACTCATCATAACCCTAACTGAGGCCTCCGATTAGAAGCATTCAAGAAGACAATTTAGCATACTATGGTGTCAGAATGATGTTATTTAGTGCCAGTTCGTGCTGGTTGATAATCTGAACTCTTCCGATCCTAAAATAATACTCATAGTAGGTCAGTCCCATTAACAGAGTTGGGCCTGTTAGAAAGCAAAGGTGAGATAAGCTCCTTCATACATGCAGTTCATAGATGCATCTTCATCATCCCATTGTTACACCAAGTGATGACTTATTTGCATGTGTGGATCAGTCACCAGGGGTTATCAGCCATCATCACACATAATACTCGTTTATCACCTGATTACTTATTGAGTGAATGTTTACAATGCTTTCCAATAGTCATGTTTATACTTTTGGATGGGAGACATCATGTGAGGGACATAGGCCCTTTGTGACTGGCAACTAGATGTGTAATTTTGAAAGGCCATGTGACTGAAGTAATCTGAAAGTTGCATGGTGATGAATTTCTTTCATATAATTCATTCACATACGCACCCATCCCTTAAGTAGGAAGAGGGAAGGAGAGAGTGACCTGGTTCACATTTAACAACAATCGGAGGACTAAGCAATCTGTATACCGTCTGCATTAATGGAGGAGAGAGAGGGTGCACTGTCCCTTGTGTGCTCAGAGCTCCTGCTTTGGAGGTAGTGGAGCCTCTAACATCAGAACTCAGACTGCCAGGTTCTTTACAGGCTTTTTATTGGGTCAGGAAGCCCCTAAGTATCCCAGCAGCCCAGGTTCAGACTTCATGCTTAGCAACCTATGAAGGGGTCATTCATAGGTAGTTGAGTAAAAGCAGAAGCAATAGGTATGTGGAAAGCAATGCTCCCCGCTTCTCCTGCATGTCCCCAACAGCCCGTGTGTGTTTTAATTACATGCAAACTGACCTAGTGAGGTGAATAGACTGGTTTAAGACAAGTAGAAGCTACAAACGTGTTGATTGTGAAGGATCTATACTTCAAACTCCATCATATTTATACGTTGAGCATGTGTACAACCTTCCTAGCTTTTTATCCCAAGAAAGTGTATTGTGGCTATTTAATGCCTTTCACATGAAATCCCCAGACTATTTGAAGATGCTTAACAATGTGTGAATTAGATCCAGACATAGACTTACACAGAGCACAAACAATTAAATCAATGGGACCTGAGTTAGTCGTGGTGGACATGAGTGAATATCACTAGGTTTAGCCTAACTTTAGATCCAGTCCTATGGAATTAGGTGCTTCTGAAATGAAGAAATATTGAATATGAGGAAATATAGCTTAGATATTATTAACACCTTGTTACAAACAGTTGAATGTGTAAACTGACTCTGCTAAAAAAAAGTGTAAGGTGAAAATTTCTGTGAAATTATCTATTTATTTAGTCATGCAAGTCATCACCTGATGTTGTATTCATCAAATATTTGACATAGATGTATCAACTATTCCAGGTCAGGACTACAAGGGATACCTGATACATACGAAACTGCTTAATACCTAATCAATCTATTGGTCCACCTGAATCTCAGTACAGAGCTGGTTTGCACAATATGATGGCCTATTGTGGGTTAATTCATTTACAGGCACCATGTGCCCACAAGTGCCAGTTTTACATGGTGCCCTTGGGTGTGCAGCTTGCCATTACATGTGTCGTGAAAACCCAGGCAGAAAAAGGGCTGTTTAACCATCAAACCACCTTGAAATAACTCTAAAATAAGCCATGGTTCAACAATCCACACTACAAGCCATGAAAAGCTGGGTGTCCATAGACACCATGTAAAAATGTCACCTGTAGGCATCTGACATGATGCCATGGTCTCTGCAAATAAAAGAAGCCATGCTGGGTTGTTATATCATAGTTTGACAGACAGCAGTGGCTGAAAAGAGCATTCTGCACATTGGCAGTGGTTGTATTGCATTTCAGGATAAAATTGAAGGTGTATGCAAAGGAACATATACAGAAGGTGAAGGTATACATGCAAAGGTACATACGCAGATTCTACTTGATTGTGGACTTCTACAGCTGCTACTAGCAGTAAACCTAATCATAATCAGTCTTTTTCATTAAACTATACTCCAAATCATGCTAAATAATTCACATGCATTCAATATGTGAGAAACAAACTTTTGTAGACTGTGCTTGGAATACAGTGCGAGCAGACATGCTTTGTTACTTGCACAAATGAACATCCAGGGAAATACACTTTGTTAATCCTTGTGCTGACCGTTCTTCTTCTACTGGCAAGGTGGCTTATGAATCTTCACATAGTTATCAGATGATTAATACCTTGGTCATTTGGCCTGTTCAGCGTCTCCATAGGCCTTTTCACCTCAAGCAAACCAAAACCTGCCATAGATTATCTGATTATTCCAGAGCTGTAAGCCTCACTGAAAACAACAAATGAAAGTGAAGAGAGATAGATTAAGCTGCAATCTTTTAACTGGGAGTAAGACCCAGATAGTGGGGTCTTATTTTTAAGAAGACATGTATAGGATTACAGCCATAATCTATAAGTGGATGTTAAGTGGTTATATGGGTCCTGTCTACTCCAGAAAGCAGAGAACATGTGGTGATATCACTTGGAATTCCCATTCCATTATGTCAAGAACAGAACACTATCGGAAGGTAAAAGAAAATAAATGGTGAAATTAATTATTCTACATTGGTTGTCCCTGAGTCCATTAACCAAAGAGTGATGGCTACACTTTTTAAGATACGATTGTGAATAATAAGAGATCTTTATACATGGGAAAATGATGAACACATCATTCTGAATGTTGATTTTATTTATGAATTAATATAAATGCTTGATGTTTTCTATCAAGCAGAATGAAGGCCCTTCAGAGAAGCACTCCACAGGAACCTCTGGGATGCCTGTTGCAGAATTCCCTGCCCAGAATTATCATGAGCTGCCTCACCTAAGAAGGTAGGTGATATTCAGGCTTGTGCATGCAGCAAATCTGTGTTCGGGCATTTGTTGCATAATAAGATGAAAGAAAAGCGGACAACATAAGGTATCCTTCCCCAACCTGGTGCACTTCAGATGTACTGGACTACAACTCCCAGCTATGCTAGCTTGAGGATTCTGGGTGTTGTCACCCTTTGCATTTGGAGGGCATCAGCTGGGCTCAGGCTGATATCAGGAAAGGTGGGGGGGTGGGTTTCCAGATCTCCACCTAATCTTTCAGAATGCAGTTCCTCAATACTCCTGCAAAGTCCTTGGCCATCATCATGAGCTCCTGGTCTTCTGCCTTTGTGAAGAATGCATACTAGAAAGACCATTGTGAATATCATCTACCTATTAAGCAACTAGTGAAGCTTTTCTTGCTCCCTCCTCTGAGTACAGCATAGGAAGAAGAGAACAAAAAACTGAGCCCCCTCATCTCCACTTGACCATGATGAAAGGAAAACCCCTCTAGAAATCCTGCAGAGTTCTAGTTCAGCCACAGACTCAGATCTTGAACATGCTCTAGATGCTAGAAACGTGAATGTGGAGCCTCAGCTTAATGCATTTGAGTTTCTTCATTGTTTGTATAAAATGTGATGTTCTTTATCATTGCTAGTTTGGAATGCTACTATGATTCTTTTTACAATCCAGAGCAAAAGGAAGCTGAGAACAATGGGGTAGCCTTGAATTTCAAGTAAGGCCAGAGCAAAGGATGGGTAGTAGGTGACAAATTAGAAGGAGTACCTTTTTGTGTGGTTTCATTAGATACTTCTTTTTTTCCTTCTTCAAAAAGGTCAGTCCATTAACATTATTTAAAATAAAATTGAAGTAATTTGTTTTGGCATGGGCATTAAATTAAGGTTTAAATAAATAAATAAATGATCCTTTAAATAATTATGTGAAATCAATGCCACCAGTGAAAATTTGTTACTACAGCCAAATCTTCCTGATACCTCTGAAAGGAAGATCTTCATCCCATACAATGAAATGTACCCAAAGGAACCTTTCAAATCCCTCACCTTTGAACACACTTAAAAAAAACAAATTTCTTTTCTTTTCCTGGTCCCAAAGGCCAGGTTATTGTGTAAAAATTTAAAAAAGCTAATTTCTGGAGCTTTCAAGAACCATCAGTGTTATGAGCTATTAGGGGGCAGAGTATTTGGAATATGACACTGATATTAAAGAAACACCCTGAGAGTATGCAGCATGTGGCTGAAAAAGATCCCCCCACCCACAAAATCAAGCAGCCAATCAAACTTAATAAAAGAGTAGAATACTTGAAATATGGCTAGAGTGAATTCATCGTCTAACCAAATACTGACATATCACTGTCTTAAATCATGGAAGCATGAAGGAGGCAAGCCAGAATTAATAAAATCAGCTGGACTGTTGTGCCATTTGCTTCCCCGAGGTATGCAGTGCAGGATACATTCCGGGGATGCAAAGCCATTACTTTCCTCCATTTTCAGTCCCCCGCCCCCAAATTGCAAAGGAGGTCACCTAAATGAAACCAAATAAAAGATTCTATTTCAAATGCTGTCACTGACTGGATGGTGCAGAGGTGGTGATAGGCAATCAACCCGAACTAAGCAAGAACTATATAAATATGTTGTGTACACTGCTCTGACATGCCCTGTGTATGTAGGATAGTGATATATATAAATATATAAACCAGAAAATAGTAATAGAAAAATCTATGAAAGGTTGAGCTGTGAAAGCTGGATTCTGCAGTGACATTGGGCTTTTAATATGTACACAGAAAGCGAGAACATAAGAATGTAATGTGTGTTGTGTGGGCGGGGGAGGGGAAATAACTTCACACAATCCATAGACCCATTGCCAACCAACCCTATTCTCAAGATGCCGAAGCATTTTGGAAAATTTACAACACAATTATTGCAAAGTACTAAGATCACTACTGCTAACCTCTCAACCATATAGCACAAATATTGCCAAATTGAATCCCTGTATTATTTCTCAGAGCCAGCTGACTTGTGGGGAGAGACAGAAGGGGGGAAATGGAGTTAACTTCCTAATTTAAATGTGTGGACTTTCTCTTTTCTTTTCTTTCCCTCTGTCCTTCCTTCTTTCCTTCCTTCTTTTCCCTTCCTTCCTTTTTTCCAGGGATTTGAAAGGCCTTTTAAAAATCAAAAAGCAACCCTTAACCCCCACCCCCAAAACAGACTAATGTTAGAAAATACAATTTAACTTAGAACTGTCTCTTATACTTAACCCACCTTTTTTGGGTGTGGGGGGGGGGCTTCTTTTTAACATTTTGCTGGTGTCACTGAATAGCTGCCTTTTGGTGTTGTTTCACTCCCATCTATCTGCTTTATCCTTTGGGATCCCCTTCTTTCCCATTAGATGATGATTACCTTACTGTCCTATATGCACAATTTAAAGGGAATTACCTATTACTTCAATTATTTGTTGCTTATCAACTGATGTTACACTACAAGGATTTGCATTGAAAAGACACAAAGAAAGAGCAAGTCATGGCACATTGCCAAATAAAAGAGTAATGTTCTGGTGAATTTAGCCTAAATAATTTACTGCTATATAAAAGTGGAAAAGTGGAAGGTGAACCCTTTGACCAATAAATCTCTTCTGCATGTGAAGCCCTTATCTTGTCCCCTCCAATATATTCCACACTAGGAAGCCATCATCACTGGCTCTGGTTTGTTATTTGTAAACCTTGATCTTCTGCACTCGGTGTCCTAAATATGGATAATTAGCATCAGTTTATCACGCCTCTGCATATTTTCTCTTCTCTCCAAACATGCATGCTTCTATTGGCTGCCATTCTGTCACAGAAGATTATGGAGACAGATTGCAGAGAATGAATGTGCTAAACGAGATTAGGAAGGAATAGAAATAGCAACTTGGCCAATAAATTCCTCGTGAGAGCCTTATCATACAATTACACGTTGACTTGTTTCACACTCTCCCAGCCTCTTAATCCAACGCCCCCACCAAGAATAAAATTTCACTAATTTCCGAATTACTGCATATCCTCATGACTTGTCACTGAGAATGGTTGGAAGAAGCAACACGGTCGAAAATAGAGCGTCCAACTTCTAAACGAGGCAGCGGGGAGGGGAGGGGAGGGGAGGGCAGGAAACTTTATTTGCAAGACAAGTGGTGGGAAGTGAAATCGTTTCTAGGAAAAGGGATACAGAATGGAATATTTTGGCCTATATAGATACATGTGCCAAGAATTTGTTGTCTGGAGTTGTTGGTCTGTTGTTGCTGGGGTTGTTTGAAGGTTTCCCTTTTTACTTCCAAACTTAATACACTATTTTTTTTCCTCTGCTTTTGAATTGTGACCTACAAACTTATTAAGTTAAACTTATCAAATTAAACTAAAAGTTAAATCCAAGAAACCCCCCTCATTTTAGAACATTTGAAATGCAGCCAAAAGTTAAACTTTTAAAAGTCCCATTGATTTCATTGGGAAATATTTGCAGATATGCTTAATGCTCCAGCTGAAATCAGTAGGATTTGTCCCTTTGGGTCCTATATGGGTTTAGATAGACATTTCATCCAGTTCAATGAGATACACTCCTGACTAAGTATGTATAGGATTGCAGCCACATTGGTTAATTATGAATGGCTTACCCCCTTCGTTCTTCCACCTATCTGAGTATATTTAACCGGAAAGCAAATTCAATTGCAATCAAGAGGATTTCCTCCCAAGTTAACTTCTGGAAGAGTAGAGTGGAGCTGTATTTTGGATTGGGGCATCCCAAAAGCTTAACTACCAGAGCTCCAATAGATGCCAAAGATGTCTTCAGTTGAATAGAGAGTAACAAAGAAAAATTTGCCTACCTAACTTGCAGGTCTTGCCCCCTGTATTCTGCAGTTCTTCATTCTGGAAAAGAAGGCATCAGGTGAACAGATGGAAAGCTTATGCACCTTACTGGTGCAGCTAACCAGCATTTTGACAAGGGAAAGATACACACGAGGATCATTACCTTTTTGAGGGAGGACCTTGTAAGTGCTGAGTGGTGTAAAAGTAGATTTTTTTTAATAGAATAATGAAGGTGGGAGAGTGGATAATAATAAATCAAGAAAGCTTTGGAGAAGGGATTGGGAGAATGGGCTCCCAATTGTGAGGCTTAGCACTGCTATTTTAAACATCCTGACCTAGCAAGCAGTTTTGTGAAGATCCATGGAACTGCGTGATTCTAAGTCTCTGCTACGGGCAACCTCCAGGAAGTTTTAGCAACCACAGAAAGATCTAGAACAGCCTCCCTCAACCTGGTGTCCTTCAGATGGCTGGGACTACAATTGCATCACCCCCAGCCACCATGGAGGTGATGGGAATTGTAGTCTGGCCCATCTAAAGGTCCCTGGGTTGGGGGAGGCTGGCCTAGAAATACACTGTATCCTGTTTCAAAGTATGGAAAAAGCCATTTCAAGGAAGACAGGAGATAAGTTCTGAAAGACCTGTTAGCTTCATGACCGGGAAGAGCAGATAGCCTTCCTTAGCTCATGAAATGACACAAACTTTTACTTGAGTTTGTATTCACACTACTCTTTTATTCATGCCACACTTGAGCTGAATCTCTTGAATTCAAGCCAGATGCCCACTCCATTGACTTATATAGGATCCAGTAATGTCTTGAGAGCAGACACGTGAGATCCAGAGAATGGCCCAACTCTTGGGAGTGGAGGAGTGAGTCTCACCAGCAGGCATCTCTCCAGCCATGTGGCAATTCCATTTTCAAACCCAAGGGTGTTCTTAAGTTTTGGGCAATTCAGAGGCCAAATTTACACTTTTTTAAAATGAAGGCATTCCTAGTGCTGTAATAGATAGGCACGCCCAAAAGGGCTTCTATGCTCCCACTCCACTAATTCTGTTGAATTTAGTGAGATTCACTTCTGAGTGAATATGCACAGAATGGGGCTGAAAGTGGGCTCGATGCTATAAGGTTCCCTCCAGTATTAGTCCTACACAGAGCAGACCTACTGAAATAAGACCAAGTCAGACTAAAATTGGCTAGACTCTTCAGCCTAAGAAGTATGGCAACCCATGTGGATGCGACTTTCCAGAGACTTTAAATATTGACTTTTTCCTAGATTATTTGGTGTAAGCTGGCTCACCCGCTGACTTATCAGGGACTTACACCCCTCCCCCAATAAGAGTGGGTGAGTCACAAAACACAAGATAAGCTGATCTTTTAAATGAACTGTAAATAAGGGGACTTTTTTTAAAAAACAACAACGAAGAAGTCCCAAAAGAAAGAAGCTCTCTTGAGATGCTGCAGGATTTGCCAGAGGCTTTCTGTGATTTAATAATGAAGGGCAGTAAGTAAATATCTTAAGTAGATAGAAGAAGAAAAACATCATACCACACACTTCCAGAGCAGGATAATGAAAGACAGAACAACACTGGCTGGAGTTCTCCCACTTACCAAAAAAGAAATACTTAGCAAGAGTGCCATAGACCTTTCGAGGGACGCTTTTCTCATAGTAGCCACATGCAAGTCAGCTCTAAACAAACTTATTTACTTGGAGTTCAATCCCCATTCTTCCCTTAATTTATTTAGGACACACGAGTTATCCTCGTGTTAAGGGTGTTGCTGCTGAAATCGACTATTTAGGCTGCAACTGTACACTCGCCTACCTGGGGATAAGCTGCACTGAAAACAATGGGTCTTACTTCTGAGTAGACATGTAAATAATCATTGTACTGTAAAACAGGGATTCCTCCCCCCCCCCAACCAACAATTAAGTAGATTTTGTGAATTGAAGCTTTTGTTGCTGCTGCATTTACATTTCCCTATCTTGCTTTTCTTCCAAACCACCATTCCTAAACTTCGAGTTCTCACGGAATCCAATGAATTCTATTAAGACGACTCTTAAATAGGTTATGGCGAACGTGTTTTGTGCACGAATCCCATCTTAAAGAAAAATCTCACATTCTTCCAGGTTGTTTATGACCACGGACAATCTTACGTGGTTATCCTCACACGCACACGCACCGCGGAGACAATAAAACTGCTCAGCTAAACACGTTCAGAGTTTACGATGAGACGGAGAGAGGAGCCTCCCGGTGCCAAATGGATAGATAATCTATCCATCCACCCATCCAAGCAGCCTCCTGAGTTTTGCCATTAATCTGGGAACAAACTGCTAACCTCGGTGACTGGTATTTTCGCTTTTCTTTTCTCACTTTTCTTAGTGTGGGGAAAGCAGTAAAGCTTGTGTGGACTGATTGTGCGGGGCTCTGCTGGAATTTGGCAGCGCAAAGGCTTGGAGAGCAGCCCCATGCTGACTCCCATTCAGCGGGCCAGTTCTCCGCGAGCTTTGGAAGTTTCACTCAGCCGTGCACTCAATGGCTTCACAAAGCTGATTACAAGCTTCAGCGCATTCCTGAAGGAGCCAGAAGCGACGCAGGTGCAAACGAGCCGAGGGAGCCCCTGATCCCGCGCACAGAATGGGACAAGCTGCGAAAGAGCTCGGACCACACAAATCCACGGCTCACCAGGCAGCGGCCAGCCTGCCTTGGGAACGGGGGGTCATTAGCCGCTCCATTCAGCGGGGACCCGGAGAGGGCCGCCGCCGCCGCACGTACCAGCACCGGGACAGCTCCCAGCAAGCGAGCTCGGCGGCGCGGTGCGTGTGTGCCCGCGGAGCGGAGGGGAGGCAGCTGCGGGGGCGCTCCTCCGCCTTGGGCCCGAGCCCGGCGGCGCTTCTCCTGCCCTGGGGCTGCGAGCAGGGCCGCCCCCCGGGCGCGCGGCCCCCGAGCCGCCCCGGGGCTGCGGCGAGCCCTGCCCCCCGCCCGCCCCCTCCCGCCCCGCCCGGGCGTGGATGGCGCTTCCCGGGGGGACCTGGCCTCCGCCTGGCGCGGACGCCTCGGGCCCCTCGAGTCTTCCAGCGGGCGTTCGTTGTCTGCAGCCGGGCCCTCGCCAAGCCCACTTGGAGAGGCTCAGTCGCAAGCAGATCGCCCTTCTCCTTTCCTTGTATTTGATGATTTCCCCCTTTCCCTCTGGAGCGGATCTTTCCGCGTGACAAGCAGTTTTCTTTTGCGCTGCACTTCCGTGGCAGCAATTTTTTAAGAAGGCGCGCGCGCGCGGGGCAGGTGATTATAAGGAGTAGCGGCTGCTGGAGAGGGTGGTGGTGTTTCCACAGCCCTTTCCCAGCTCCCACTCTCTCGAGTTCACACGAGCCGTCCAGTAATTCCCAGCTCACCCCGGCGGGGGAAGAAATGCCGGGGAATTGTTTGCTGACACAATGAGAGGCGCTCCCCACCGGGCTTGCCCTTTTCCTCTTTTCCCGGGAGCCCCGCAGTCAAGGGGGGTGGGGTGGGGGTGGGAGGGGTTCTCTGGAGCCTCCTAGGCGAGCAAAATGAGAAAGTCAGGAACGGGGGAGCGACGGATCCTGGCGTGCTTCCCTCCCTGATCGCGGCACAGCCCCGCGCGCCTCCCCGCGCAATTTCAACGTCTCTCTCATTCCCTCATCAGCCTTCCCTCCTCCGCCAGGAGCGGGTGCGGGTTGGGACCGTGGCGGGGAAGGAATCGGGATTTCCTGCCGGAATAGTAGAGAAAGGTCGGCCGCGGGGTCCCGCGGGAGTCTCTCTCGTGGTTTTCCACGCAGGTGCAAGAAAAAGGGCGCTATTGAGGGTTGGGATGCTGGAGGCCGCCCGATCTTGCTTTGCCTTTCCCTGGGTTGGCAGGTGCGCCCCCCTCCTCCGCGCATCCCCTGCGCGGCCGTCTCCGTGGCCCCGTGGGAACGATGAGCAGAGGCGGGCAAGAGAGATGAACGCGATTCCCCCTCCCTGCCTCCCTCCGCGTCTCCGCCACAGCGCCCTCCCCCCGGGCGTTTGGGTCTCTCCAAGTTCCCCCATTTCGCTGTTTCTCGCCCTCGCTCCAACTTCCTCGCTTGCGCGCGCGCGACTGTGAGTGTGTGTGAGAGAGCGAGAGCGAGAGCGAGAGGCGCGCGCTTTCACAGGCGGGCGCACACGCACACGCACCCCGCGAGCGGTTGCCTTGGCAGAAAAGGTGCAGCTTTCCGATGTTCTTTTGTCTGATAACTAATTCAAGTTAATGCGATCTTTATGTAAAGCTAACAGCGGATAATTGTCTATTTTCTCGCCAACAATCTCCATCACAATCACTTATCGGGAAACCTGCGGTTGTATTAATCGTTCTATATTCCCCGAGATAAGCGCCTCTCCAATGATCAGTAAACACTGGAGGGGAAATTAAACAAAACTCTAGAGGCACTTTGGTGCGCTCCGCATCTTTAACCCCCGGCACTGGGGAACTGCGGAACTCCAGTGGAGGCGTGGGGCAGGGCGGGAGGGGGCCTGAACCGCCCGCAGCTTGTGCCTGCGTGGGGACAGGATGGGCCTCAGCCTGGGACCGGCGCTGCCCGATCCTACACCCCATTTTTCGGGGAGAAGCCGAATATGGGTGGTTATCCTCCAAAAAGGCCGTGGGACGTTGGGGCCAAGGTGCCTTCTCCAGCACACGCACACTCGCGGTTTCTCTTTGTCCCTGCGCGCGTTTCTTATCCTGCAAGGTGGCATTTCAGCGAGGCCAGCATCGGAGGATTCTTGCCCCTTGGGAGAAGGCGCAGATCATCCTTCTTCAAGACAAGTCGTCGACTCTCCTCGGGGCGTGTGCGTGCGGGGGCGGGGGGAGCTCTGGGGATTCAAACGTCCGATGTGCAAAGGACACATGGCCCCGACCTGGCTAGACGGAAACACCTGGCTTCAGGTCGGCTGAACGCCTCCTGCTCCCAAGCACATTTACCCCCGAGTCAAGTCCCTTTTGAGATCTCCGGGACCTTCTTCCAGGAAAGGGCTCGACAATGCTAACTAAGCTGCTTGGAAGCCGAGGGAAGGGACCCGCTTGCACTCGCCGTCAGTTGCGTTCAGCTCACGGGTTGCGAAACTTGCGCCGCAAAGCCGCCCGCCCCAGATGCCGCAGGCGAAATGGAAGCTCAGCCTGATCGCCAACCAGCCCGCGCACTGGTTACACAGGCTTTACTTTCCGAGTAGTGCTGCGCCCTGGACAGTCCCGCGGAAACCCCTGGGCCGCGCTGCCCGCCTAAGCAGTCGCAGCGGCAGCGGTGGGGAGGGGCTGCTTCCCAGCGCAGTCTGCTCAGCAGTCAGCGCCTCAGGTCCGTGCGACTGCTTGCGAGGCACGTGTGTGCAGATCGGATTGCGTGGCATCCCGAGGGAACGGTCCTGAACAAGCTGATCCAGAGCCGAGAGGCTCCGTCCGACCACTTGCTCTGGAGAAGGTCCCAGTGAAATGCAGTTCCCACTGAAATCGGTTGGCTCTGGAGGCACGATTCCAGTCTTACCATCCTTGGCATCAAGGCGGTCCGCGCCTATAGCGCGGTGCTTTTCCCTTTCTCCGGGTGATGATGGGTAACATTAACGCAGAGAGGAGACTCGATTCCCAGGGGAAAAGCCGCCGTGGGACTCTTCTGCTCAGAGCGGTGCTTTGAGGTGTACAGAAACCAAGGCAAATCGCCTTGCAGATCCCTCGAGGAAAAGCATGCCGGGAGGGCAAAGCGTCTGTCTTTCCAGTGCGCAGCGCCATACCAGGACTCACTGCAGGGTCCCGTGTCAGGTGGGCCATGCGTGTGTCTGAACCACCTTGGGAGGGTTAGTGGCTCAGCAGGGTGGTTGCCGGTGTGTGTGGGGGGCATTGAGCTCGATCCGTCTCCCTTTGGTGCCTTCTGCAAGAGCTTAGCACTTTCCGTCAACCATATACATAGATGCTTAGCTGCGTTTCAGGTCTGCCCATCGAAACGAATGGGACTTTTGCCATTACCACGCCAAGTGCCATTCATCACAACGGGTCTGCCCCGAGCAGGACTACCCCGGAGACAACCAGGAATAAGTGCCGGCCTTCTCGGTAGACAGAAGGGCGGCTTCTGTTGTGGAGCCTTGTCGGATGGTTCCAGAGCAGGAGAACGTGGGAAGGCGGGCAGGCTGGTTTGCCTCTCGGCGCACCAGATTCGGGCGCGCTCTTCAGCAGCGCCCGCTAGGCAGCCCTACTCGGGCGTCCGTCCCTCCGGGCTGATGCCGCGCCAGTGCGCCGAGCACAGGGGTGAGGCCTCGGCTCAGGCCCGGTCTCACGACTGTTACGGGATTTCCAAGCCAGGAGCTTTGGGCTCCCAGACCAAAAAACCCAGCGCGCTGCCTCCGTTCAGGCCCCGGGTCGGGCAGGGCCGGGAGCACTTGCTTAGGGGTGAGCTCCGCTGAACTCGATGGGACTCGGGGTCGGGCTGCAATGAGCTCCCGTCGAAATAACTCTCTCGGGAACGTGGACGAGATGGGCTGCCTCCATCCTCAGCATCGGCATCCTCCGGCTTTTCACTGGCATGAGCCACGCTCAGTGCCGTTGACTTACCAACGGGCAGCCGGTTGGAAGCCCACGCAAGTGGCCGCTCCAAGCCAGCCAGGGGCTCCCCAGAGGGCTTGAGGCAAGCCCCGGCCTTCCAGCTTCCACGGGCCCTTCGGTGATTGTCCTCCCTTTCCAGGCTGGCGGTCAACTATGTCGGCGAGGTGCTTGGAACATGTGCAAGACTCGGGGCCACCCTTCCAGGGGTGTGGAAACGAGGGGCCAATGGATTTAGCCAGGGGTCGGGAAGAGGCTTTGGACTTGAGTGTATACCCCCTCCCCCGAAACCCGTTCCCTTTTCCCTTGAGTGAAATTCGGAGCTGGTCCGACGTAGAGCAGACCACTCCTTCAGTTTAGGGACCCCTCTCTGAGGTCCCGCTCGTGGCATTTCAGCGCGCCTGCTCTCCCCCGGATGCTCTCCACCCTTCCTGCAGGTGCTGCGCAGCGCCTCGCCCGCCGATGCAGCCGGTTCCCAAGGGCTGCTGGCTCGGGCTGCGGCATCCCGACGGGCGAGTCGTCCCACTTCGCCTCTCACCTGAGCCTTGTCGTGTCTGCCATCTCGCCGTGAGCTGGGAACAATGCCGGACAGCCCAAGCTGGTCAATCAGGCAGAACAGACTATGCAAATGGAATGGAAAGGCGAAGCGGGGAGAACAGTGGCGCCCATTGTCTTGCGCATTTCAAAGCCAAGCCCAGCTGCAGCGGCGTTGCTGCCCCGGACCGGCGGTTGCTACACGAATGTCAGCCTCGCAAAACATCACGCCGGGGGAGGGGGCAGCGGGCCTGCGCGCGCCCGGGGGCCCTGGCAGCGGGCATCTCCCGGGCGCGGGCTTTCCTGCTGGGCGGGAGGGACAGACACAAAACTTGCTGCTCCACAAAGCCGCTTCCAGCCACCTCCAAGTTCTGCAAAGTCTCGGGAAGAGTCGCTCCTGGGTGAGATCCGTCCCCGGGTCTCTCTCCTCCGCCAGCGCCTGCTCCCAAGCCCGTGCTAATATAGCCGGATCAGGCTGGACGCAAGAAGCCCTCCCTGTTTGGACGGTGTTCAGATGAAATTCCACCTTTAGTGGAAGTTTAGCACAACAACTGGGGACAAATATAAAGCTGGCTGCTGATTGTATGTGATGTGATCTGAGTATGTTAGTTTTTTAAACTTAACAGCAATGGACCTGCTCACGCTTAATGTAGCCTTGCTTTACAGTGTGTGTGTTGTGTGTATAAATAGCTACTTTCTGTAGACAGTGGGATTAAAGAAGCACAATTTCTTCGCCCCAGGCTGGTGCTAGAAAGGCCTTTGTTTCCACTGTGATGTTCTCCAATTTGAGTGGTGGCACCTTTCAGATGGGCCATTTGGTGTGGTATTATATTTAGGGCCACTTCATCACATATGAGTCGCAATATGAGAGACAAAGGGGATGTCGAGGACTGGGGGCAACAGTTCAAAGAGAGGCTAGAATTCTCAGCTGTGCCAGAGTCGAATACAGTCAGTGCTGTGCTAATACTGAAGGCTAAGGAGTGCCTTTGTTCATTTAGTTTAAAGCAAAGGTGCAGAACCTCAGGGCCAATGCCAAACCTGCCCTGCAGGAGTCCCTCAGGTGGCCTCACCCCTTTCCCCAGCCCTGCCTCCACTTCCCCAACCACCATTTATTTATTTAGTGCATTTCATGCATTTCTAACTAGCCCAATAACTAAGGTTCTCAGAGTGGATTATGAACTGTTGAGCACAGAAAATACCTCAGAAGTCTTAAAACTGTAATGTGCTGTATTTAAAAAGAATGAAATCCAAGAAATGCTAAACAATAAACAGCAAAGGAATTGATAATACAGCCATAATAACCTAGAACTAAAAAGTGGAAATATTTCTAAAGCTTAGTTACTGGCATCAAGGTACAATATGCTGGTGTCCTTATTCCTGTCCTTTCTTGCTTTTGGCCCTCCTGGAATAGCATCTTGGAAATGGAATTCAGCCCCGTGGATGAAAATGTTCCATTACCCATGTTTTAAAAACTTGGGCTGCATCACCATCCAGCTAGCTTGGCAGGGACAAGGAGAAAGCTTCCAACGCACCATGTTTCCCAGCAGGATTTCTGGGAATCTCGCAGTGCAGGTCTGGTGGGATCCGCACATGTTGCCCTGCTAGGAACACTTCCCCGTTAAGTCACATTGACATATTTGAACTGATTTCTTGGGACACCATACAGAAACCACTTGGGTTTGCTTATCCCTTCTTTTTCTTCTTTTTTCTTCTAGGTGGCTCTGGTGATTCTTTCTTCCTCTCCACTTTGGATCTCAAGTGCCACCCTAAATGTGAACCAACCCTCCAGAGGCAGAAACAGCTTTTCCTTCCCAGTATACCTGGCCTCTCATTTTCAGATGCTGGGGATAAACTATGACCATGATGGTTGGAGGTGGATGGGTGGGACCTGGCTGGAGTTTCTGGAGGCTGAACGGACTAAATGGACTGATCCAGCAAGGCAATTTGTGAATCTGTGGAGGTCAGAGCCCTGGAAATATCTCTTTGTCAAAGAGTAAACCAGGGTGAGATTACAGGACTGAGGACTTCATACCATCTCTTCTTCATAAAGATCTCAGTAAAGATCTGGTCATGTCTGTATCCTCCATTCTTACTACTCCTCCCAAATTAACTCTTTTTTTCTGAATAAGAAAGGAGATGTTTTCCTTAATACCACATGAGACTATTGTTAATCATATAGGTTTAAATAAATCAATTTAGTAAAATAACCCCCCTCTCTCTTTCTATACATATATTCATTTCAGTGTAATCCATTGGCACCTTTAAGGAGAAAGATAACACCTGCAAACAAAACTAGCCATCACGAATGTAAATAACCCTGCATTTGATATTGGTCTAGCTAAGGTTCCATTTCTGAAAGGACAACTGTCCCCAGTTCAAGCCTTGGGAGTCTTGCATGGGACCTGCGCAACATACTGCCTAACCTAGGGCTGCTTGCACCCTGATGCAAGGTGAGGCAGCTGCCTCAGGCAGCAGATTCACAGAATCATGAAAGGGCAATTACTTTTGGGACTGTTGTGTTTTTACCTCTAGGAATGGGGAAAGACTTGTGGAATTGCTGGTTTCAGTACCAAAATAATTTGGCTGACTTGATGGGTGGGTGGAGAGTTTGGTTTTTTTTCTTGGGCTGGCCCTAGCTCAAGAGAACATCAAACTGTGCACAACTTCATCCAAAGAAAAAGAAATACACATCTCAGTTTTCCTCTGGATCAATCAAACAGGCAAATAGGCATACCTTGTTCTTTCTTTTTCAAGGCAGAGCGATTTATACCTTTGTCATACTTCTGATCTATCAACCCGTTTCATTGATAACAGCAGCTGTAGCATGAAGACCAGAAATATGGGTGTTCCCAAGGAACATCAACGTATGGCATGCAAAAATGGGGGAAGAGTCATGATGCCTCCCTAGAGGGTACCTCCGTTTTGGACCTGCTCAGATATTCTTTTTATATATAGGGCTATGCCTAATGGCAGGTTACTTAACTTCTCTTTGGTGAGGCTTGCCTAACATTACACAAACATGTCATGCCTCTTCCGTTCCTGTGGATGCTTCCTTGCTAAAGTTTAACTTGGTAGGCCTTCTTCACATGTCCACCTACCCTACCAATAAACTGCATTGTTCTGGCCACTTCACACATACCTATTTTGCCTTCTCCACACAAAATACACCACTTCATTTCTAGCCTGAGGGAACTTGACTCATGACCCCCCCCACCCAATCCATCCTTTGTAAGTAGAATTTTGATCCACACTCCAACAGGCAAATAGGCATACCTTGTTCTTTCTTTTTCAAGGCAGAGCGATTTATACCTTTGTCATACTTCTGATCTATCAACCCGTTTCATTGATAACAGCAGCTGTAGCATGAAGACCAGAAATATGGGTGTTCCCAAGGAACATCAACGTATGGCATGCAAAAATGGGGGAAGAGTCATGATGCCTCCCTAGAGGGTACCT
The DNA here is from genome assembly GCF_004798865.1 of Varanus komodoensis. Lineage (NCBI taxonomy): Eukaryota > Metazoa > Chordata > Lepidosauria > Squamata > Varanidae > Varanus > Varanus komodoensis. The sequence goes on along the minus strand of NW_025335568.1, from coordinate 35,496,114 downwards.
CCGTTTTGGACCTGCTCAGATATTCTTTTTATATATAGGGCTATGCCTAATGGCAGGTTACTTAACTTCTCTTTGGTGAGGCTTGCCTAACATTACACAAACATGTCATGCCTCTTCCGTTCCTGTGGATGCTTCCTTGCTAAAGTTTAACTTGGTAGGCCTTCTTCACATGTCCACCTACCCTACCAATAAACTGCATTGTTCTGGCCACTTCACACATACCTATTTTGCCTTCTCCACACAAAATACACCACTTCATTTCTAGCCTGAGGGAACTTGACTCATGACCCCCCCCCACCCAATCCATCCTTTGTAAGTAGAATTTTGATCCACACTCTTGAACTCGGAACTTTGAGTGTTTATAGGATTATTGCAAGAAGAAATGTCCATACAGTTCCCCTCCACCAGTGTCTTACCTCATAACTTGCTTCCTCTCCCAGTAATTAGTAAAAACTGCAAAAGTTCTGGTCTGCTGCTTTCTCACTCCCACACCTTCTGTTTTAACCCATTCTATATGTTGCCTCTGTCATAAAGCCACATAGCCAAAGGTTGTGCAGAGCTGACTGCAATGGTGTTTTTTTTTTTTAAATTACACTGTTTTAACTTACCCCTGCCTAGTCCTGATTTTTAAAGCTTTATTTTTTCTTTAAAAAACACTTGAGCAGAGAAATACATTACCTCTAGAGCAGTTTTTGAAGCTTTCAAATCACTGTAAAAGCTTGTGCTCTTCAGACTGGAACCTTACAGAAAGGCAGAATATCAAAAGCTTTAATTCTCGTGGCAGTGATTTGAGTTGCTGCTGTCCTGCACCAAGTTATAGACCTTTATGCGCCATTCATTCTAAGGCAGGGCTGGTATTAAAGGTAGGCAGGGCTGGTGCTGTTGAGCCACACTTCAGAAGACCCAGAAAAAACCTGCGCTTTCTCCTCCTCTTCACCTCTGCAGCCGCACTGTTCCGCATCTCACTGTGGTCCAGGCAAGAGATGGGAGGGGGAGATGTGCGTGCCTAGTTGCTCAAGCAAGTGAGTGATATCAGTGATGAGGAAGAGGGTGAGAAGCAATAGCAGCGGGAGACAAACGATGCCCAGGAGAAAGTAGGCTCACTGACAGAGAGGTCTACTGAGGATGTCTTGTCCAGGGGCCTTCAAAAGCCTGGAGCCACCAGGTGCTGTAATCAGTTTTACGTGCCTTTGAATAGCTCCTCCTGCCCCCACCCCAAATTTTAATCTTTGAAGAGAGTTTGAGGTTGGTATCACATGCATCATTTTCAGGGTTAGTTGGTTTGAACTATCAGTGTACAAATACCAGTTGTTTTGGTTACCAAGAAATAAATGAGTGAAAATATGGGTGAGAGCCAGTGTGGTGTGGTGGTTAAGAGCCTGGGACTGGGACTCAGATGATCTGGGTTCTAGTCCCCGCTCGGCCATGGAGCCAACTGGGTGACTTTGGGCCAGTCACAGACTCTCAGCCTAACCTACCTCACAGGGTTGTTGTTGTGGGGATAAGATGGAGGAGGCGATGTAAGCTGCCTTGAGCCCTTTGTAGGAGAAAGGCAGGATATCAATCGATAAATAAATAAATAAAAAATATTCCACAGTGGTGCCTGAGTATTACTTGTGACTGGCACTCCCTCAGTGAAGGAATATGTGAATGTGAAAAATACTAAAGTGTCTTGACTCTTTCTGCCCCACATAACAACAAGAACACCACCAACAACAGAAAAGAACACAACCATGAACAAAGGCAGAGAATATGGAGATCACCAGGAATGAAGAGTTATTTTCTATTGGATACCTTCCAGTTTTCTTTCAAATAAAGATGAATGTCCCAACTGACCATAGATCACACTTATCCAACTGCTTCCTATGCACTCACCTGGCATTTTAGGGTCTTTTTCTTTCCTATTTCTTAGCTAGACTATTTCATGAAATAAACCAATTATGTCTATCTGCTCAAAGAAAATAGCTACACTATGTATTTCAATATACTTTAGTGTTTATCAGCTAGCTCTAATGCACTTTAAATAAAATATTGTTGACAAGACGATGAGAAATGTGCTATCAGGACTGCATGCACTATAAACAGATGGCCTTCATGGCTTCTACTATCTGAGTGACAATTCGCTTGAATTTCCTTGAAATGAATGTACCATTCCATGTTTCTGTACTTTACTAAAGATTATCCTCACCAGGCATTGCCCAGCCTTGAACCATCACCAATAAAAGTGCAGGCTGCAGGTAGGAGGGAGGTATGGGATCAAAAGGGATTAATCTGAAGATGATGCCAGCATTGCAGCTTAAGTTGTCATTGCTCAAGATCTTGAGCAGGCTGGTTATAACCCAAAGATGAGAAACTGCACTCTCCTGAGAATCATAACATTTCATTATTGTGGGGTTCACTTTAGAAGAGCTTTGTGAAAGAAAATTGCAAAGGAAGGTAAACATTTAAGGCTGATGATAAGAGGTTTGTTTGCTTTAAAAAGACTGACAAAAAGAGACATGATGGAGCTTGGTTGTAACACAAAAATCTGAAACTACTCAAATCTGGGGTAGTCTGATGAAGCTGATCAGTGGGAGATTCAGGGCAGACACAAGGAACTCTGTTTCACACAAAATCTAGTTAAAGTATGGAATTCACTTTCACAAAATGGAGTGATGGCCACCAGTTTGGATGACTTCAAAGGAGGACTGGAAAAATTCATGGAAGAGAAGACCAACAATGGCTATTTGGCTCAATGGCTGCATTTGACTTCCAGTATGAGACGCAAGATGCTTAAGTAGACCAGTAGCTGGAGAACATAGGCAGGACGGAGCTGTTGCTTTTATATCTTACTTGTGGTTCAAGGCCTCTAGTTGGTCATGGTTTGGATGGAATGCTGGACTAAATGGACCTTGATCTGATCCTTCATGGCTCTTCTTATGCTCTCATATTTAGAGACCACATCATAGATTCTATTATTAGGTGAATGGCTAACTGTACATTCAGAATAAAAAGATTGGGTCATTTAGGTATTTTTTGTCTGTGTATAGCATGTGAAACGTCCTTGAAGCATGGGAGTGGGAGGGATGCAAAGCAAAGAAACTAATCTGTACGGAGCACGAACTTAAACTCATCAGTGTGTAACATTGTCATGATCAACCTTGAGGAGCACAGGGTGTTGTTGACTACGTGATACTGTAGTGGTCAATCAAGTTGCTTTTATCTCTTTAGTCAAATAATCCCTGTAAATAAATACATTTCCCTAAACCCTGAATTTATTTCTAAAATGTATGGCTACTTCAAAACTGCCGTACCTACTAGTATGTTCTTTGGTTCCCTGTGTTCTTTTTTAACACGGAACTAATGATTTTCATGTAAAGCATAACATTCTAACAGATACAGCTAGAATGGATGTGGTGAAGTTACCTTGAGGTTGGAATCATTTCATAAATCAGTTCACAAAAAAGTTGAAAAAAATAAACTAATTTCTATATAATTTATTTCTATACCAAGGCAAACTTCAGGCAATTGCATAAATAGTTTTTGGTAGTGGGAAGCTAACATGAGTCATGACTAATTAGTCTAGGGCTTTGTTCTCACAAAAACATGAAAGAAATTAGCAACTTCTTAAGATGTTTTAGCTGCTCCCTCTTTTCTGGATAAACTCTTCAGTTTGCACACTAAGGGAGTTCAACCAAAGGAAAATAATCCTTTATAATGCTGTTCCAGATGATTGCTAGTGAGGATGTCAGTTTGCCAAACTACTTTCCTTGAGCTCTGTTACTGACATGGACCTGAAAGATGCCATCACAAAGCTGAGAGAGATAGGAAGGCCATATAATGGGTTTGGGGAATTCATGGCCTTTCACACAGACCCCAACTGCAACAAGGGGGAGGGAACATCAGTTGAGGAAAACATTCTTAATGCATTCACACTTAAGGGCCATTATGACACCAACAGCCAATTAACCAATCCTCTTCTTCTGCCTTCTGCAAATCTACATGTTCAAAAATCCTAATTCTCACAGAATTCCATATACCAAGCAGCTGAATGGTACTCTGCTCTGCTGAACTCTGAAATAATTCATTTTATGTCCTTATGTCTCAGCCTCAACAACCCATGTGCAAAATGGTATACTAAAGTTGACTTCCCAAGTCTACAGTAAGTTTATGTGAAATACAGATTATAATGTATAATTCATGTTAAAAGCCTACATTTTTAGCTAACAATGGTGGACATCCTGCAAACATAACTCTGGTTCCAATTGGACAGTTATATGGGAGCAAATCTCATTGACCTCAGTAGGTGTTGCTATCAACTAAACCCATATAAGATTGTGCTATACATTATAAAGCTAGTCCAAATCTCTTCATACAATCTGTAGTGGAAAGGCAGAAGACAACTGTTATTTCAAGGAGTAAATAGTATACAACCATTGCATCTTTTGTGTCTAGACTTTGGGTTGTGTCTGTTGCTTTTAGTAGCCAGGTGTGCTTCTCCGCAGAGTAATTTATAAGTCTGAGACTGAACAACTTGAAAGGATAGTAAATAAGCCTTTGGAAAGATCTCAAGGTTAGCCAGAGTAGTTGTGATGGAGTTAACTATGTCTAGCTACTGCCAAACATTCTCAAGTCAATGGATTATTATGGTCTGGAGGGGGTGTTAATATAAATGCAATAGTATATATGAAACCCTGAGACATTCCCAATGTGGGTCTCCATTCAGGCTAATCCAGAATGGGTGCTCTGTATCAGAATCCGTTAGTGGATCCATGTCTCTTCCCATTTGGAATTCCCAGCAACTGCAGGGACAAAAGCTTACAATCCTGCTTTGAATATTTTTGCTGCTTTTTTGGCGCCTCTACTTTTATTCTTCCTTAATAAATCCTTTGGCTTCACTCATTGTTGTGTTCATTGTATTCTGAATTCTTAAAAAGAACCATTGCATCTAGACGGCACACAGATATTTGCTAGAATATCTAAACTGAATTAGCCTTGTTGTGGATGTCCCATTGCTGATTAGAATGCACACGCCCCTCTCTGCATTGCTTCAAACACTTTTGTAGAAGCAACACAAACTTGATTTATGGAGGATGGCTCACAGCTCCCTCCGTCCCTGGAGGTAGTGCATTCTCACCACAGTTGTCTCTTCTCATGCACTTTCCATATTTGTGAAGTCTATATTAGAATTTGATGTTATACGTTGACTCCCCCCCACACACACATACACACACAAAATTGAGGAAGGAAATCATAGATTCTCTGACAAGAGCACGTGTGTTTCTCTTTCCCATAGCTCAATTTGAGTTTAAAAATATGCAGCAGAGATAAATGATCCCAGTTTGGCCTCATAAAAATGGTAATAATGACTAGCTGTGTAATTAAAAATGACTGTGAAATTGCAGGAGCGCTTCTAATTCTTCCCCCCTCATCCCTTTCTTGTAAGGTGACTATATTTTCCTTGATTTTAAACCAATTGCTTAAACTAGCGGGGAGGATTTTAACAGAGGCAGTTTGATCTGAACACAGCCTGAGTCTACATATTACGAAGGACAAGGTGATAGAATGGATTGGACTGCATCAGTTCTGGCTACACGGGGAGAAGGGGGACCAGTGGTATTCCTTCTGACTATTTCCACATAAAAATTCCTTACCACAAGAATAATTCTTAACCATCCCTTTCAAAACTGGGTCTGCTTTCTCATTTATTTTGATTTGTTTTGTATAGGTGACTATTCACAAACATGATTCTCCACCTCAACTTCACCTGCAGGAAGAAATGGTATAATGCATTTTTTTACTGCCGTATTTACATTCTCCTTCCACTGAATGTCTTGATCCAACCATATTCAATCGTTCTTGCAAGAGGCCTGACTCAGTCAAAGTTAAATATTTCTATCTTACTGAATAGAGTGGGAGAGAGTCAAGCTTATGTCTGATTGAGATCAATGAGACTTAAAATGCTTCATTTTTCAAATTGACTCCACCAGTAATATAATCTGTATGACACTTTTTTTCTTTTCTTTTTTAATGTGCAAACTGTTAGTTTTTCCTGATTTCACTGGTATAGAAAGGCCAGTATTATTCTCTTTCTCTCCACTGGGGAAACTGAGGCTGAAATGGAGAATATTCATTGAGAGCCCTGACAAGCAGGAGTTTGAAAGAAATCTTGCCAAGTTGAAAGGGCAGGAGGCCATACAAAAACATAATTCAATTGTTTTGAGGGCTTTGAAAGATTTACTTTACTATGTATTATATGGTAAGACTCATTGCAACCAGTGCAGTAAAAGCTGGAAGCTAAAGCTAGCCAACATATTTCAAAGATATTTTTATAACAGAAATATATAATCAAATTGTCTTTCTTTCTTGAGAATGCAAACAGTGTAGCGTTACCACAAATGTCTTGAGAAGGAGGGGTGAATACTACACAATGTATTGTATTACTTGATTCATGTTCTTTCTATTTTTACCTTAATTCTTTCTAATTACTGTATTGTGATCTAAGTCAGCAATCTTAAATTAACTATCAACTAAACTTTTGAAGTACCCCTACAAATGCTAGATAATGATGAAATTTAAATTACTACAACTTATTGTGTAATGTCTACATAGGAGAAAAGCAGGGTATTTTCAATTCACATCTCATTAAGGCTTTTCTTTTTCCACTTAAAACTTTAGGAGGTACACCATTCCGAACGATCATAACAATGCAGAAAAATTCAGAGACACTTCTGCATCCACACTGGAGCATTACATTTATAGCCCGCCTAACTTCCTCCTGCAAAAATCCCAAGGCTGCTTACAAGTTTGGCTTTTTCTCTGTTTAACCTCACAATAGCGACCTTGTGAGGTAGGTTAGGCTGAGAGTATGAGTGGCCCAAAGTCATCCAGTGGGTTTCAGAGCTGAGTCCCAGTCCAGCACTTGAGCCTTTATGGTACACTGGCTCTCAGTGTATGCCTAGACGGATAAGCCAAATGACAGCGCTATTATAATATGTATCTATTGATACAGAGCTTAGGAAAGGGATATTGCAAGGTTTAAAGGCAAGCAGATTTAGAGAACTTCCAATGGAAGAATGTACCTTTGTTAGAGAAGAAAAGAGTGACTAACACAGAGGAAGCAGCCTAGGGCCCTCCAGACATCTCAGACTACAGCTCCCATCAAACCACGTCAGCATGGTCCATGGTCAGGGACAATTTGGTTGGATTGTAAGTCCCTCATTGGACCAATGAACAAACACAATGTTATGAGGCAACTGAGGCTCCTGCTGGCGCCAGGGAGAGGTGTCCAGTGTGGGAGCACCCACCACCTCTCTAGGCAGCTGGTTCCACTGTTGTATTGCTCTGACCATGAGGCAGCTTTTCCTCACGTCCAGCCTGAATCTGAGTTGCCGCAACTTGAATTGATTATTCCATGTCCTACACTGGCATTGGCAAGAAGAGATCTTGACCTTCCTCTTTGTGACAGCCTTTGAGGTACTTATAGAGAGATATCATGTCCCCCTTCAGTCTTCTCTTTTCAAGGCTGAACATGCCCAGTTCCCTCAGTCTCACCTCATAGGGCAGTGTTGCCAAACCCTTTTTGTTGCCCTCCGCTGGACCCTCTCTAATTTACCTGCATCTTTCTTAAATCTTGGTGCCCAGAACTGGACACGGTATTCCAGGTGAGGTCTGACTAGTGATGAGTATAGAGGAACGACTACTACTCATGATTTGGATGTAATACTTCTGTTAATGCATCCCAAAATAGCATTTGCCCTTTTGGTGGCTGCATCGCATTGTTGGCTCATGTTTAGCCTATTGTCCACAATTACTCCAAGATCTTTTTCTTGTTCAGTTCTGTTGAGCCACGTATTCCACATCTTGTATTGATGCCTTTGGTTTCTTTTTCCTAGGTGGAGGACGTGGCCCTTGTCCTTACTGAATTTCATTCTGTTGATTTCAGCCCAGTGTGCAAGTTTATCAAGATTGCCCTGGATCATTCAAAAAGAACCTGAACAGCCATCTGAGTGGGATGGTGTAATGTAGTATCCTGCAACATTGTGGTTGTGGTTATTGATGCGTGAACACCTATTATATTAAATGGTATATAAGCGTTGGTAATAATATAAAAAGCGAACAAATATGCAAATATAGGAGTAATTTTATAGGTTTGGGTTCTACAGAGTAGTATGACTGAGAAATGAAGCACAGGACAGAGCTATGCAGATAAGTACGAAGCAAGTTCTTTCACCGGTGACTCCCACTGATTTCTAGGAAATTGATTGCAAATTGGGACACCAAGCTTGCTCCTCAGTTATTGAGGCCTCCATGTGTCTGCATCAGGGCCTTCATCTCTTAGGTGTGTAACTAGGGCCAGCCCACTGCATTTTCCCAATCCAAATTAAACCTACCTATGCTTGAACTGGGGCTTTACTGGGTGTTCCTGTGTCTCTGATGTAAGCTGGTTTGAGTTGTTAATATTCATCTTTTATTTTATTAGTTCTATTATTCTTTTATTTCATTTTACCATTTTAAAACCTGTGTCAAGCTGTCTTAGAGGAGTTTACTATAAATGGCAGCTTTTAAACCTTTTTAGTAAACAAACAAACAAACAAACAATATTTTACATGGACTAAAATGGGGTGGACAATTTCAGGTCTGGGATGTCATTTTTGTGCCCCCCCCCCCATATTCCCCAATAGGGTCAAAATGTAAAAATGCATTTACAAAGAATATATGGTGTTCGGGGTCAGGATGAGGCTACATGATAGCAAAGCCTTTGATTGTGTGGATACAAGAAGCTTGAGAAGCTTTGAGAGAAATGGGTGTGCTGCAGCATTTGATTGTCCTGAGGCGTAAACCTGTAATGTGGTCAAGAAACAAAGTGTGGAGAACAGAACTGTTTCCTACACACAAAGGCATCAGACAAGGGTATATTTTATCTTCCTGTTTGTTCAATTTGTATACACAACGTATCACAAGGAAAGCTGGTTTAGGATCAGATAAAGAAGTGAAAACTGGTGGAGGACACAACAATAAGTCAAAATTAACAGATGACACGATAGTGTATTATTGGCAGAAAGCAGTAATACATTGAAATGACTCCTGATGAAATGAAAGAAGAAAGTGCAAAAGCACGACTGCAGTTGAGCATTAAGAAAACAAAAAATCAAGTCTCCAGAAGCATTACAGAATGTTACTGGCAGCAATGAAGAACTGAAATTGTGAAAGATTGTACTTACCTTGGCTCAGCCATCAATTCAAAGGGAAACTGCAGCCAAGAACTTCAAAGAAGACAACAAAGGAATTAGAGCACATTATCAAATGTAAGGAAGCTTCACTGGAAACCAAGATCATCCACACTATTGTATTCCCAATCACTATGCATGGGTGTGAAAGCTGGACGGTGAAGAAAATGGATGCTTTTGAAACAGTGCTGGAGGAGAGCTTTGCAAATACCTTGGACTGACAGAAAGACAACAAGTGGGTCTTAGAGCAAATCAAGCCGGAACTTGCCCTGGAATTTAAAATGATGAAACTGAAGCTGTCATACCTCTGAGACATCGTGAGAAGACAAGACTCGCTGGAGAAGGCATTCTTGCTAGGGAAAGTCAAAGAAAGAAGAGGATGACCAACTATGAGATGGATCAATTCCATAAAAGAAGCCACAGTCTTGAGTTTACAAGGTCTGAGCAGGATTTCAAGGGCAGTGTGATCACTCATAGGGCACCATAAGTCGGAGACGACTTGGTGACGTATAACAATAACAGCAACAACAGAGTACTATGGAGCACCGTAACAGTCAAATCTAGTTTGATTAGACCCTTTAAGGTCTCAGTAGCTTCTACAAATTTCTGGAAGGGCCAGACCTAACTTACAAACAAACAAGGACTGACCTTTTTGGTGTTCTGAGGTGGTCTGAATGCTATTTATTAAACTTTGGGAGGGCAATAGGGACAGTAGTGGCGGTTAGGCCACGTATGGTTTCGGAGTCACACACTGGCTGCCATCAGCAGCACCGGGGCAGCTTTAGCTCTCACTGCATGTTGAATAGGACCGTATCGTTCACTTTCTCCAGGGTGCTTGAAGGTGTCATTCTGCCCGACATGAAAAAGTAAAATGATGCACTTGAGCAAAGGGTTGCTGGTGGGGCTGATAATTTGTCTCCCCATGATACCGATCAATTGCACTGCCAAGGACCCATGAGCCCATGAGCAGTGCAGCGTGTCTCTGGGCATGGCGTACACAGATACAGGGTCTCTCCTGCAATTTAAAGGCTTGCCCTTAGCCCTCCTACCTGTCATTAGGAAGGGCATTTTCTTAGTCATCCTTACACACACATGAATGAAACATCATAAGAGCCTCAAATGAATTGAGATTACAGGCCTTTTATCCCACTGCAGGTGTTAATTAACTTAGCTAGGATGTTTGTGTTATCATCAGTTACCACTGTGCTTATTCTGCATGTGTCTAACGTGTTTGTTACAGAGAGTATTTTTTGCATTTCATTTCCACCTGACCTTGCTGTTTGCTTTTTATTTCTCTATCTACATCCAGATGTGTATATATGCACGTGTTAAGTAAGGAGAACATGCCATGCATCTGATGAAGTGGATCCTGGGCCACAACATCTTACTCTGCAAGAAATCTGATAGTCCGTCTCTGTCTCCCACCCATTTTTTCCCTTCAGCCCACCAATGAAGCTGCCCCTCTGAGAATTTTTAGGTTCTGTATCTCTCTAGCATGACCCTATGGAATGCCAGAGGGCAGTTATGTAGATGGGGGTGGGCTCAGGATTCCTAGTGACTCTCACTCAGTTCTATGGGCCAGACAGCTCAGGATTCCTAGTGACCCTCACTCAGTTCTATGGGCCAGACGGCTCAGGATTCCTAGTGACTCTCACTCAATTCTATGGGCCAGACGGAATGATGCCTTCTACCTGCTAGAGCCATCTGGGATACAGCAGGTGAGGGAGGTGGCAGGAGAACATCCTGAGGGGAAGTAAAGAATCATGGCACTAGCCTATCAGAGGAGAAGCCTAGTCTAGTCTGCTACTCCGCAAATAAGTTTAAAAGTACTGGGCCACTAAAGAGAGTTCAGAGCAAAGTGGCAGTGCCACCAATATGCTGGCATCACTGTGCTCTGTGGCTGAGATCAGGGCAAGCAAGTTGTGCCCTTTTTCAGTGTTGTTGGGCTTTAACTCCCTTCATGCCTTCCAGCTCTGCCGTTCTATGATTCTGTGATTGTGAGCTGCATCCCACCTGTGGGTCAGCAGGCTCCCCCCGCCCGCCCTGCTCCAGTCAGTCTTTTTCTGACTTTTACATCAAGTATGCTGCAACCATAAATCATTTCATCTGTGAGGTATGTGTGCGTGCAGAATAGGTGTGTGTGTGCTTGTGTCCACAGGGCAGTGGCAGCGTGGACACCAACGCACCTTCAAACACCTTTCTTGGCATTCTCCCATGCGCCCCACTTTTTCCCCATGAATAGCTTTGGGGCATATTATGGGACTCAGAGGCTATCTGGCCAGGGCGACTTCTTTTATATTTTTTATTTATTTTATATTGTTAATTTTAATTTTATATTGTTATTTTTGTATTTTATTGTATTTTATTGTGTTGTAAGCCGCCCCGAGGCTTCGGCAAGGGGCGGCATAGAAATGTTCTAATAATAATAATAATAATAATAATAATAATAATTCCTAGGAAATAAAGAAGGGGAACAGCTATGGATAGAGGCTTTTCTCTGCAGTATCTGCAGCTACTAAGAAAAGAAGAAGACGAGGGTACTGAAAAACGTGGGTTCAAAGGAGGGCTTTCCTTTGATGCAGCTCAGACTGTAGCCCTGCCCTGGATGCAGGCATCTTGGCAGGTCCCTTACAATCAGGCACACCTTCTGTGGCAGCCATTTTGTGGTTGGACCCTTGATAATTGCCAGATGTACTGATGGGCCCAGAAGTACTGGCTGCTTAATATATGGTTTTTTTCATATCTACAGAGACATTTTTAGATTGCTGTACCATTATTTTGAGTGGTGTAATAAGAAAACTTTGTATAAGTAAGTGTAAAAATAAGAAACGCCTCTTACAAGTAAGTATAAAACTAAGTAGCAAATAATAACATGGAACATAATTAGTGACCTACCTCAAAAAGTTTTTCTAAGATAACTAAAATGTATGAATTTCAGGATTATTTGCATTCCAAAATTGCTACTGCTGTGACATAATGAAATAAATTTGTGCCACAGAGGAGATCAGATGTTCCATGATCTCATGCTTGGTGTATCATCATCATCATCATCATCATTTTTGCAGCTTTTGTGGTAGAAAAGTGCAAATAACTTGTGCAAATAATTAGTTATTTGTAGTGAAAAAGCATTGCAATTTTCACTGAAATAGCAAGGGATAAAATAACACTTTGTAAAACACAACGTAGGATACTCCTCATTGGAAGAGGTAAAACAGTTTAGATAATGAGTTTTTAAATTATATTTCAAAACGCAGTCCCACCCCTTTTTGATCAAGACCAGCATGTAGTGTGGTGGACGCATTGTGATGCAGGGATACAAGATGCTGGCGTCCTCTGTTAAGTACATCATTAGGAATTCAGCAAGAATTATCGGAAAGAGCCACAATTAAAACCTCAAGCCTCATTCATCTTTCTTTGATTAGGTCTATGAAGAAGTGTTTATTTTTCATTATGACTCATATTGGCTATAATTAAACTTAATTTTAACTGTGAAATGAAAAGGATATGCAAAAAAGAACTTTGCTAATGACGGTTGGAAGAGAGGCATCACAAGGTTGCCAGACCAAATTCTGTCATCAGCCACATTGCTGACCACAAGGAGATGTGACATCTTCACCCCTCCCCACCTTCTCTCTCGCACATTCTCTCTCCCCACTTCCTCCCGCTCTCCCTTCCAGAACCATCCTTTTGATTCTGTCTTCATATCCCCCTATTGGTGGCTGACTGGTGGGATGGGTACAAAGACATATGCTCAATTCTAAATCAGTATATGTACATAACACTGATTGTACAGTATATGTACAATCAATCACTGATTTGACTGGCATTTAATTCCAATCAAATAGTCTCAGCATCATAGATTTCAATACCAAGCACACAAATACAGTCACTATTCTTAATTAAAAAGGGGAACAAGCTAGGGATACTGTCTCAGATTTAATTATGGGTCAGTGACAAAGAGATTTGGAGACAAAGGAGAGATTTTTTTATATCATTAAAAGCAGAGGGGTAGGGACCTTCATCTTCTGAAGAGCCATTGACCATAGGAAAAAAATCAAGCAACGGCCAACAGTAGAGTTTGTATATTTTTAGGGTGGCATAGCTCTCTCTTTCTCTGTTTTCCCCACCCTACCACTGGCTAAATGGAAGGACTATAATACCATACGTGGATAGATAGATAACTGTTAGGAACACTTACTTTGCTACATAGATAAATGCATATTATAAGGGTTGGCTGTTAGCAAAGGATGGTTATAATTATTTTATACTCCACTATTTCACAATGAATGTTTTTCAGTTAGACACATATGTTGGGAAAACTTGGATAAATCCTGTCTGAAAAGCATTACTTCTGTGTGCTTTTTGCATTGTGGGATCAAATCCTGTCTTCCTTCTCAAAACCAAGCTGTCACTGTTTAAAATGGCCTCCCCCCCCCCCCGCCCACTCCTTTCTCTCACCTTTAGCTGTGGGCTACAGTAGACAGGCCATTCAGTCCAAATATACATTGTAAATAGTCATTGTTGGAATTCAGTTTTACAAGGAAGTATCTTTTGATAGTCCAGAGGCTCCATGTGCCCTGGCCAGTTCAGAATGTCTAGAGTCTAGATAAGAGTCTTGAGCTCATGCACAGTTTCTCAGTAGCTTGAATTTACATGTCCAAGCAGACCTGGAGATGGGTTCAAGCTACTGAACTAAAGTGTCAATACAGGCAATTAGAAATGTTGTAATCTCATTGTTACTGTGTGATTGACTGACATTTCTTTATCTGTTCTGTATGTGATGACCTCAGAATCTTATTGTAATATCTACATTCTGTCATCAATTGCCCTGTACCTGTATGTAACTGGGAGTGTGTAAAAACTCTCTAGTTCTGTTGAAGCTTGGCAGCGAGTTTAACTCTGCCAGCCTGGTAATGCATTATCGTGAGTCAACCGCGGGAACCTGGAATAGACAATAAAGACGCAGAGGTTCATAACGATTGATCTTTCCTACGACCCTGAGTTTTATTTCCTCTTCTCAAATTGAGATTCTGGGATTCTGACACATACACATTTTCAAAAAGAAGGAAAGGCTCGTGCATTGTTATGCGTTTGGCCTTGAGATAATCCAAGGTGCATTGCATTTGGCAAATGTTCCTGGAAGAGCTCAAATAATAGTTCTTTTGTCATACGCATGGAATTTTCATCATAGAAATCTATTCTGTATGCCAAAATATGGCCACTAAATAGACCTTCCATCAGTACTTAATTTCATAAAGAAGAGGTGCAGGGGTTCAGGTCCCCAGAATTGATGGGAGAAATGCTAATTCTGCTTGCTGACTAATGGGGTAGATCCTCTGTTCATATTCACAGTCCTCCTTGCATTACAGAGTCCAGGGCTGAGCTATGGAACTGGAACAAAACCAAGGGAAACTCCAGCTCAAAGGGATCTTTTATGCTTTCCTTACACAGTAGCAACTCAGGAATTCAACTGCAAGGGGCATTTGCCATGCACTCATTATTCCTTATGCTTGCTTAGCAGTTCATTAGACATGTCATGACCCTCCACTTCTCTCTCTAGTCAGCACTTTGGGAGAGACTTTTTCTTTTTTTTTTTCCGCAGCAGTGATGGGCCAGTCACACACCCTGAGCTCAACCTACCTCACAGGGTTGCTGTTGTGAGGATAAGATTGAGAGGAGGATTGGTATATAAGTTCCTTGGAAGGAAGAAAGGTGGAATATAATACTAACAACAACAACAACATATTTTATATATGGCTTTCATTATGAAAGTGAAAGAAAACACTGTTTCTATTTTCATATTTCATTGCTTTGCTATTCCAGAAAGCCACCTAGAGGTCATATAGCAGAAAAGCAAGGAAGGAAATGCTGCTGGTATAGTATTCAGATCTCAATTCTGTGATGAAACAGGAAATAGATGTGATTGATTAGCAGCCTCCTGCAGAAAAGCTGCCAGAATGTGCCACAAAAAATGTGTTCAGCAGAGAGCTAGAGCTCTTTACAACCTCTTTACTTAGGAAAGATCTAGGAGTAGATCTCAGGGCCAAAGTCCAGACCACATGGCACAGCTCACCCCCCCCCCCCCCCCCCCATGATCTCATATGGAAACAACTAAAACCAAATTCTGCAGCTGTTTTTTTCTTCAACCTTATATTACTAAAATTGATTTAAAAACCTTTAATTAAAGGATTAATTAAAATACATTAAAATGTATTACAATTAATATCTTGAACATTGTAAAAATCCACACAGACAAGAAGCATGGAGAAAAAAGGCAATATAAATATTCAGATTATATTTTTGTATGCAGGTAAAAACCCTCTACTTATTTGACCATAATACACTTTAAGCTAAAAGGCTAAAACTGGCCTACTGATTTATATGCATGAATATATTTTAGCAAATAAAAACCATTGCCCTATAAACCCTATAGTACCCCCTAAAAGGATTTTAAACAGTTTGTTTTGTTTCTGTTTTTTCTCTTGTTTTTCTTTGTTTGCTGTAATATACAGTATCTGGAATGTAGGAGCATTTGTAAAGAATGGATAGGTGGTGAGGACAGGAGGGAAAAGAAATGTTGGCTGCGTATTTCACAATTTCAGTCATACACAGAGGAAACTAAAGGGGAAAACTATTAAGACCAGGAGACCATTAACCTTCTGAGTTGCAGCACTGAGACTGTTTGAGGTCAATACACATGTCTGCAAACCAGTTCCTACTTTTTCATTTTTTAGGTGGAAAAACTGCAAAAAACAAAATAACCCAGTCCCAGAAAGCAAAGACCACGCTCAGTGGCAGAGAATTCTGAATGGCCATTAGAAAACAAAGATGGGAAGTTGCAATTGGCAGGTTGCTGGGGGATGATATCACTGTCATTATAAGCATCTTATAATAACTGTGCTGCCTTCTTCCTCCTGGCAGCCTCCAGATGCTTTGGATTACAATTCCAATCAGACCCATCCAGCATGGCCAGTGTTCATTGATAATATATGCTGAAGACCACAGCATCTGGAGGGTACCACACTGGGGAAGGCTGAAAGGAGGCATGGCTGGCTGCCACGAACTGGAGCTAGGTTAGTACACAGTGCTAGCCCATTGATTCTCGTAGCCGTTCGATCTGAGCCAGGACAGCTCTTCCCACATTTGTGTTCTTGCGAAGCCAATCCTATATTTAGTACTTATTTCAGAACGTGGATCCTTAGAATGTTTCCAGAGTTCCAGTTGACTGCAGATGTCATTTTGCAGCTATTTTCCTATTTCATTTCTTTTGGTCTCTTCCTCACAAAGTGGTTGTAAGCATACATGGTCCTGGATGAATCACAAACTTTGTTGCTTTTATTAAAACAATTGTTCAGACCATCACAGGACAAAGCACACTGTTGAAACTGATGAGTGAGTGTTCATTGTGCTAGGTCTGGTTTCTGGTTATCTATTTATTACTTATCTTCTGCCATTTCTATTGTTTCTCTCTTTGCAAAGGCTGCTGTGAGCTCTGATAAAATTCCCTATAACAATGTCGAAACACCTAGGGTTGGCTTCAAAAGGATGAGCTGAATAGAAACACAAAAAACATTGGGGAGGAGAGAAATCCATCATTGCAGCCACTAGTACAAGATTTATTTTCACTAGAATTCTTCTCACTACTGGATTAGTCACTTCACTAATGAGTAAATGAGGCATAACTTAGGTATTTGGGAACGAAATTGAATGGGGGGGGAGGGGGGCTTCAATGGTGAAAATGAACTCTCATCTACTGACCATTATCTTAATCTGATTGTGGTTTTGTCTTAATCCTGTAATCTATTCTGTGTTAAACAATAGCTTGAGGTGTATGAACACAGTGTAATTCTCACAGGTACCTGAGAACTGCAATTTACAAAAAAATAATCATTATGTTAGTGTCTGTTTATAAAGCTAATAGTCTTTATACATGTCAGTGGAAGATTTAGTTGTTTGAACAAAACTTTTTAAAAAGATAATGACTATCTAAGTATAGAAGCTAAATCATTTGGACCATGGCTTTCACTGAATGAGGGATTGGCCCAAATCCCAAAAATGTAGAATGAGATGTGAAGAGATTTGGATTGGCTGCTGCTTATACAGAAGGATGGTCTCTTCAGGGAAATACAAGGATATGGAATGACATCCACCTTTGTTATGGTCTATTTCTCTGCCAGATACATATTACTCTACCGATTCTATGGGCTTTGATTTCACCAAAGGAACAGAACATATTCTCTGGGGAGGTGCATTTCCCCACATGGCTTATACAGCATTCAATAGTACCGTCAGCTTCAGTGTTTGCTTAAGAGAGGACTTCACTGCTAGGTTCAATGAGTGATTCTGTTATCAAGTGATGAACATGTAAGTATCAAACCAGTCAATGATGAGCTGGTTAATTACTGTTATTTGTGGTTGTGACTTGTGCCTGTGAACCATTAGAAATTTAAAAAAGCACAACACATACATTCACTTACTGTTTACTTGCTCTTTCACTGTTAATAATTCAATACATCACCATATATTGTTTTCTATCTTTGTCTTATCAAAAAAGGAAGGGACTTTTCAGTTGGAAAGAGCCAGCTGCTTATATTTTGATCCATGATCATGGAACTAAAAAAGGCTTCCAATTTTCTGTAATAACTTCTGAGGAAAGAGGCTTCATTTTATACAATCAGGAAAGCACTGCGATATAAGTTCCTGCTGTACCATTCAGCATCACTAAGCCACATGCTTCTGCAAGATACTTCAACTCTGGCAATAACAGCTCCCACCGGCACACAGGAAAGGGGTCAACCAGTTCTGGAGTCTCACATACTGATTTCATAGCTTTTCATTTGCATTAAGTTCAGGAACACAAGAATGCTGATGCTCATAACAGAGGATGTTCATCAGGAAACATGTTACATTCTGGACGATAGAACAGAGCATCCGATATTATTTCCTGTACAAAATGGCACTGCGGCAGCTGGCACAGTGGCAGGCCCAGCAGTAGAAATGTTTCTGTGATTAATCCTGGAATGTGGGTCAGGGAGGAGGGCGGCTTGTAGTTCTTCTCTACCAATGATCCACATTTCAGGAAGGTTGTTAGGAAACATTCTACTTCTGGGAATCTAAGGGATGCCACACAGTGCTAAACTAAGTTCAAGGCCATCAAAATGACCTTCCTAGCACTTAAGCAGCTTGGTGAACCCTCACCTCCCATGCTGATAGACATGAGGACTACAGCAAAACTTGAGAGCTGTGGGTGAGGATGGAGAGGACAAGCCAGCAGGAGTGGAAACCAGGGAGTACTTACATGGGAGCAGTGATACAATCCTTCGAAAGTTTATTTATTTATTTATTTATTTATTTAAAACTTTTGCATGCCGTTCCTTATGCCTTGGCATCTCAGGACAGCTCACAATACATAAAACTGAAATTCAATAAAATCACATTTATAAAAGACATAATTCAATAAAAGTTTACATAAAAGACAAAATCAAAGTGACTGTTCTAAACAATAAAATATTAGTTTTTAAAATAGTGATTAAGCAAAAAGGGTTTTGCCCTGGTGCTGAAAAGAATATAAACGCGGCGCCAGGTGCACTTCTCTGAAGAGTGCATTCCACAATCTAACAATAAGTTAGAGGCTATCCCCCTACTCTCAGTTGTGCTGCTATGTGACTACAGTGCAGGATGACACAATGGCTATAGTGATGTCAACAACAGCTGTCAATTCCACATCAAACAGCACCAGAAGCAATGATTATACCTGCTTCCATGCATGATAGTTGCATGTTCAATGTTGCACTGTACAGCTAAGCATCCCTTTTTTTAACATGTGACATAACAACCTAGGTGTGTCCCTTATGGCGCATTGGTGATGAAATGGAAGGGTCAATGATGCAGATGAAAGATGCGCACAGGGAGGACTTCTGGTTTCATGGCTGCTCTACCACCCCTACGTATTTGCAATCATGGACTACCGATGTCCTTGCATGCAACGTGGCTCTCTGCTACACTGAGCAGCCATCCGTGCCCTCCACTGTGTGTCCCTCAAATCCTGCCAGTATCGATCTTCTTCCCAGAGGGTGTACGTGAGGATCATATGCTGAGCATCAGGTACACACTGTGCTCGTGGAACTAATAAAAAGGTGATTTTTACCTGCATACCCCGTGTTAGCACATGCTGTTGCTGTTACTGATACTGTCCTGGACATTTTAAGTAGTAGTCCAGCTACATGCCTATCTTAAATTGTCCTCTGAATTGCCCTCATTTTTAAACCCACACAGATTTATTTATTATTGTTTGTTTGTTTGTTTATTAAATTTGTTTAAAAGCCACCTGTTAGCAGCATGTTCTCTGTGTTTGCAGTGAGTGTTCTACTCTACAGACTTGGCAGTGACACCAACAACATTTTGTCCTAGGATGAAGGAGCCAGGCATCCTTTGAGCCAGGGGAGGCAGAGACAGAGTCTGCATAGGAAACCTCTGCATCACCCATGCCTGAAACTCTGCTATAACTTTTATTTCCTTCAGCCTCTTACAATATCGGTACAGGAGCAGTCAACAGGGTACTTGAACTCTGAAATCTGTATTATCTGTATTGCAAATCTGTTCTCTGTCAATGAAGTAATATCAAGTGATGTGGCATCGACCTTGCATATGGCACTCCTTTTCTTTAACAAAGGAACTGCTGTGAACAGTGCCAGATATGAAGCTAGCAGTTTTGAAATGCTCCTGCTTGGAACTGTGAAACCGTGAACCAACCAGTACTACTTGGTTTCTGTATATGTGGAGGTGTAAAGTAGTAAAGAAAAGAAGGGGGAAAATAGCAGATATGAGTGGGCCTCCCCAATTTCTGAATGGTTATGCAGTAACCCCAATGGTGTGCTCATAAAATGTTTAGAACACACGTTTACTCAATTTGTGAGCAGCCTGCTTGTATTGTTGTTTACGCCACTGGAATATGAATGAAAGATGTTAGAAATATAAACACTGAGCTATTTGCTGATACATGAGGAGGGAGAAGAAAGAGTTGTACAATGCTTCTTTGCCCATGTAGTCTTCCAAATAGATGGTGGTCACATTGTCCATGAAAAGCGGTTCAGCGCCCTCTGTGACCAGAAGTTTGAGTAGTACAACTGGAACATGCAGAATTGTTAAGCTCTGGCTAACTTGCTTCAGTCTGATTTTAGCATCTCCACAAAGAATCACCTGGGCCTGTAGCCACATTGTCTCCCAAGCTGCAGTTTTGATTCACCATGCCGTGGGATTCAAGAGGCATGCATTTTACCTTTGTGTGCCACTCAGCCACAGTTCATTAGTGTCCACAGTTGGACATTTCCTGAGCAACTAATTCATAAGACTCAGTGATCCTATGACTCACTCTCAGCTGCTTCTTTGTGTTGTGTTCTCTCCAGATGACAAGGAGATCAAGGATTTCAATGTTTCCACGAAACGCCATGGCCCTTGGCTGCTGAATCTCCAGATACAGTTCTGAGGAGCTGGGAAAGAGAAGCTTCATTTCATATGTGTGCAGGTACAAAGGGCAGTGAAAAGGAAAGAAACCGCATACCCAAAGGACATCAAAAGTAAATGCCAGAAAGTTGGGACACACACATACGTTATTTCAGGAGATGAAGATCCTCGGTACTGCAAATGTGTATCAGAAATATAGGGCACATTCAAAGCCCCAAAATGCAGGGAAGCGACACTAAAAGGAGAAGCTATTAGAAATAGCATTAATAACACAAGGAGGGTTTGGAAACAAAACCCAAGACAACATAGTTTGGGGCAGAATCACATGTCACCCTAGTCTGTGAAGCACAGTAGCACCAAAATAAATTCCTCATGTAGGTCAGCCTCAAGACATTTCTCTTCAGTGAGAACATTCTTGTTATATTTGTTGCTTGTGTGGCCATCTTTACTAAACCAAGAGATGTCTGAATGCACTTGTGAGCTTCTAAACCAAGCACACAGTTCATGTTCTATAGGCAAGAATGGCCGGAAGGTTCACCCAGTGGATTTTTACATTACTGTAGCTTGGAATAACAACACAGCTCCTCAGCTCCTTGAAAATCCCATTCAAAGGGGATTTGACCCAAGCATGAGCGATCATTGTTCAGAAAGTACAATCAGAGCCACAGGCAGTGATGTTAGAAAGAAACAGAAGTCAGGAACTGGTGTCTGAAGGGTGCAGCAAAAGTTAATGTTTTGCTGCTAGCAGCATGACAGAGGTTGGGAAAGCATTTCTCTTCAGACAGTGGATGAATCTGGGGCCAGAGCTCAGTGCCAGGACAAGACACAAACAAATAATTGCATGGTTCCCTACCACCCTTGTGTGTGGACATGTGTGTGCCTGTGTGAAATAGATCTTTCCCCTTTGTAGTCTCTCCAGAATTTTAGGTCTTTCTGGCTTATGACTAGGAAAAGGGGGTTTGGGCCTTGCCATTTGTTATAGGACTTTGGTATTGAGAGTCTTGTGTTGACACCCATAGTGGCAGAAATCCTAGAGAAGGAAATTGTTAGGAAAGCAGGATGAAACTACAGTACTAATCACAAATGGCAACCAGAATTAACAGCACTGAGACCTCAGCAAGCAAAAAAGAGCTCAGGCTTCTACCAATGGAACAGACACAGGAAAAGAATGAACTATGATTGCCGTTCCCTGAGGGAAATGTGGGAACAGCAGCCTGTGACTGCAATCCTAAATACACTAATTAGAGAGTAGCCCTACAAGACCAGGGGGAATTACTTCTGAACAAATATATCTACAGTTGCATGTGAAGCCCTCTGCAAGGGCTCAGCAGTGGAGGCTGGGCTGAAAAACTAGGAACCCCCTGGAAACAAGAAGTATGTGGATTCTCTAGTTGAGTTTAATATTCCTGATAATGGCCCAAAATATTTGAGTGATGATCACCTCTTGTCTATTTTTAATTATTTTAAACAAAAGAAGATCTTCTGGCCTGAAAGGAAAAATCCAGAATTCACTGTCAGGCAATACCCAACAGAGAGAAAAAAAATACACGTAAAGCTGTGAGAACATTTTTGGTGGCCTCTTCACCAGAGATGAACTTAGCAATAGCAGGTTGAGGTGCAGAGAGAGAGAAAAGACTGCCTTGGTTCACATTGCATGCTAAGTAGCCATGACTTTGATGAGGCAGTGACTTAGCCTGCTATTTGAACCTGGGGTGGAAGTTTGTCTTAGGAGCTAGTCTGGAGAGACACAGCCTGTGGGGTTGTTTGCCGCACAGTGGCTTGCTCAGTTGTCCAAACCCAGGTGACACAACCGCCGGGGGACCAGCCACTCTGCTCCAAAGCCACTTGGCAAGAGCAGGTGGTTCCGGGCAAGCCCTGGGGAGAGCTGGGGTGAAGAACCCAGGCAGCGCCTCAGGACAGCTGGCAGAGGCTCTGTGGCTACCAAGCAAGAGCGCTGGCAGCCCCGGCGGCACACGTGGAGCGGCACTCGGCTTGCCTGCTTTGGAGTAGGTCAGACGGAGCCTGGCTTTGCTTCCCCATCTGGGGCTGCCACGGCCAGCAGCCAGGAGGTCCGGTAGCTGCAGCGGTGCAGGTTGAGCTGTGTTTGGCTTCTCCTCCTCCTCCTTCCCTCCCCGCCTGGCATCTTCTTTTTGGCTTCCTCAGGAGTGTTTGCTTGTGACCCCTCTTTGCCAGGACCATTCTTGCTGTTTTAGCAAGGAGGTCAAAGTTCCTGTTTTTCACCTCCAACCTTGGGCAGAACACATGAGAAGAGTTAAAAACAAAAAACAAACAAACAAAAAAAACCCCTTTATGTTATTGTGCTGCATCTGATTTGGGAAAATACCAGTTCATTGTATTTAACATCCTATTGTTTCCCATTCATTCATTCATTCATTCATTCATTTCTGCTGCCCATTCATTCCATGACTGCCCAATCAATATCCACTTCTGTTTTCCACCAACCAAAGATCTCCCCTGGCTGGAGACAGTTTTAACAGCTGAATTTTATATTTTCAAAAATGAAGGTCTGAATCTTTCTTTTAGGGGCACAAAATCTGAAACCTGATGTGGCCCAGTTTTAATGTCTTCAGCCCTTCTTCCTATATATCATTTTAAGATTCTGACTATGCATAAGTTCTAACTGGAACATACATTCACACGTTCTGTCACAACATACAGCCCAACACACACCTTACCCTACCCCCAAACTGTCAACCTGATTATTTATTTGTTTGTTTATTTAATTCCATGTCTATGCTGCCCCATAACCCAATGTCCGTTTGTTCATTTGTTTGTTTTGGAACATGTAGCCTGATGAAGATTCCTGCCGATATTGCTTTTTCGTGATCTTTCAGTTCACCTGATAAAGTTATGTCGAATGTTACTTCTAGAAGATCCTTCCTTGCCACTTCCTTGATTTCAGCTCTTCCTTTGATGGTATCATGTCAAATCCACCTGGCCTGCTTTACCAGTTAAGAGGATTGTGCTGAGTTGCTACTTCCTCCCTCCCCCCTCCCAGACCCTCCCCTTCCCCAAAAGACTCCAGTCTAATTGCAATTTCTGTGCACACACATTCCTAGAATGAAGCCTGATGGGAGATTAGATTCAGTGCCGTGCTGTGTGCTCCTTGCAGAATCCCACCTTCCCACATGACACTTGGGACATTTGGCTACCACCCAGATCTTTCAATCCCTTCTAATTAGCACAGCCGGGCATTCTTTCCCAGCCCTGCAAACACCAAGACATATTTTTTTAACCTGACACTTTCCCTCCACTGAGCTCCTGGTCTCCTGCTGGGCCAATGGAGTCCCAATCAGAGGGCTGCTTCTGATGCTGCCCCTTCACAAGATTGCCGATGAAGTCGGAGGCAGCCAGGGATCTCTAACGAGCACAATAAAACCTCTGAGAGAAGCAAGTTCCTGTTTAAAATGGCATCTTTTGATTAATCAATGGGTTATTGATGACTGCTTTAACGTGCCAAATGAAGACCTGTTAAACAGACTGTCCACTCAGAGAGCTGAATTGGTCATAAATGTATTGAGAGCCCTGGTTCTTTTATGTATTTGTTAGCGTCATTTTCATTTAAGGTTTGTGCAGCTTTGAGAAGAGTGATTTTGCCAAGGCAGTTGTGTGCCTCATAAGATATTTTATTTTATTTTATTTTATTTTATTGCAGTCATACACATGTAACATGCAGATGTAAGTGGGAGCAGACAGTTCCCAAATCACTTTTAACCTTGGTTAGAGAAGCTAAATCCATATCAATAAATGAATGGGATTACAAAGCTCAGAGTCTTTTTTTAAGGACTGCAATATTATGCACACTGCAAATCAGTGCTGAACTTACCCCTTATTATGAAAGCCCAAAGGGAGAAAATGGAATTATCTCTATCTAGCGTCTTATGTGGTCTTCCTCCGTGTAATACCAAAGTATTTAATTGACCCACATCAGTAGGGAGACTTCTTAAACCCATTGTAATATTCCTTTGGAATTGCCAGCATGCTAGAAATCATCAAACCCATTACTTTTACTTTGATACAAAAAACATTCATTTTTCCTTTGATATTTGCATAGTTTTGCCAGTACCGTATCTGGAACAATTTGAAATAAGGAACTAAAAGCATCTGCTCCAGCTCAAAAAAAGGGGGTGGGGGTGGGGGAAGAAGATTCTTTTACTCTATTGAAACTGGAATAGAATACAGTGTAAAACTATCATCAGATCTGAAATTCTACTCAGCTGATCTTAGTAAAAATTCAGTTCATTGAATTGCATGCCGAATAAAGGTGACATCAAATCATAATATATTATACCTGATATCACTATAATATATTATCACAGCCTGATCATCCTGCTGTTGCCTCCCCAGTCAAAGAGGGTTTCATGTGCTTCAGTGAATCACCAAATTCAAAGTTACGATTCTAGGGAAGTTCACTGAAATGTAGTACTTTACCACTTCGGCTACTTGTTCATCAGCGTTTTGCCTCTTAATAACTTTGATTTATAGTTTGGCACTTTAATAACTTTGGCACTTTAATAACAACCTAATGTGGCTGGAGTTAAAATTAGTTAGCCGACCAATAGCATACTGAGGTGGGTATGCCTGCCAAAATGTTCCTTTAAAATAACTAGACAACCAACAAAGCATGCATACACAAACAAGAGCTAGCATGAGTAGTGGTTAGAGCCTCAGATTGCAGCTTGGGGGATCTGAGTTCTAGTTCACTTTCAGTCATAAAATGCACCATGTGATGCCGGATTAGTCACAAATTCTCCGCCTGACCTACCTCAAAGGGTTGTTGTGAGGCTAAAAAGCAGAGGAAGGCCATATAAGCCCCCTTGGGTCCCTTGAAGAAAAAAAAAAAGCAGAGTATAAATAGACTATGTAAACTAAAGTAAATAAGCACACAATTAGATCATGAACAGTAGATTCATCAAGGCAAACTAAATCAATGATTTAATCACGCAGTCAATCATCTCTTTACATTTCTATGTCACACAATAGCCAAATCTCTCTTGATAGTTTACTAAGATTAAAAACATTAAAAATGAAATACAAATAATGTAATACAAACCCATTCACATACAAACATATACAACAATTTTATACAATCAACCATACAAAAATTCCAGGACTTATTAAAAACAACAACCAGAAACCTTATTCTGTACTGTCAAATGCCTGAGAGAAGTGACTTTAAATAATTCATTGAAAGCAAGCTTCCAGTTTATGTTTTCTCATGTATTGCTAAAGCCACATTATCATCATTCCATTCCATTCCATGGATACCCACCTTTCTTCTACCTGCAGGCAACACCAAGGTAGCTTACAAGAGCCTCCTTCCTCCTCCTCCTCCTCCTCAGCTGTATCCTCACCAATCCTCACCTGGCGGGGCAGGTTAGGCTGACAGCCCTGACTGGCCAAAGCCCCCCAATGGGCTTCATGGCTGCGTGAGGGCTGGGAACCAGCTCTTCCAAGTCCCGGGCCAGCCCTTTGAACCACTGCCCCACATGGGCTCAGTCGGGGCAACTCAGACCACTAAACTGGGTTAATTTGCAACCGTAAGCAATGCTGTTAATTTACAGGTACAGTATTATTTACACAGCTGTTTTAGCCTTGCAACCGGTCCTTGCTTCTCTTCATCATCCTGTATTAATTCTGCATGTTTTTTAACCTAGAGAAGGAATGTCTTTTATTTGCACCCATATAGGATTGTCCCCTTAGAAGTAGCACCCATGATGATCTGCGCAGTTCAGAGATGCCATATATGAACCCATCCACTGGACAATTTGCTTTCTGTCCTGTATTGCTTCTTTCACTCATATACTGTCTCACTCCCACAAAACAAGGTACACATCAAAACAAAATGTCTCCATAACTAATAGGCAGGAATAAGTTCTGTTGAGTTAATGGACAGTCCAGAGTAGTTACTTTTCATCAGGTGAAAATGAAATGCCTATGTATAGTAGGAGTGTGACTATCCATATTTGAGCAGAAATTGGTTCTTTTACACAGAAAAACTTTATTTAACTCAACTGGTAGTGGCACTGATTTAGTTTAGATGTTTACCTATATCCCTAGCATATGTATAACTGGATTATATACTATTAATCTATCCATTATTTAAAATAAACTGCAATTACATTTCTTAAAAAACATGTATGAAAATCTTATTGATCTACTTTTTATTTTGTCTTTTTAAAACAAAATCATATACATGTATTTATTGCATTTTTATGGAAAATTCATAAATATTTTGAATAAAATGATTTTGATAATTTCAAAATATATGTCCTATATGTATTTCAGTCTACTTATTTTCAGAATATTCATTTTTATTAGAAATTGCCCAATCGTCTTCAAGTGACCTCATAGCATTATGAAATGAAATGCTTGTTGAATCATCCTAGATAAACAGATACAATACTGCTCTCTGTGCAGTGGAGGTCACTTTTTGCCAGTTCTAGCCATTTTTGAAGGCCATATAGGGTGGAGGGCTAAAGCTGCAGGTGCTGTGTCTTTTTTTCTCATACGGCCACAAAGAGCTTTCATTTAACTCTTGTATTTGGAGCCATAATGCAATTTACATACAATCAACATTTTTCACTAAACAACTTCAGTGATGAATATAGTACTTGCCACCAGTTGAAAAGGATTTAGAAGTCAAAAAGAAGCTCAAGAATAAACTGCAACAGGCATATGCTTATCATATAATCAGAGTTTGAAGGAACCATTTAGGCCATCGAAGTCCAACCTCCAGCTCAAAGCAGGACTTACTTTGAAGGCATCCCCACCGGAAGGGCTACCCGGGCTGTGCTTGGATACTTCCACCGAAACGGAGCCCACTGCCTGCTTAGGAAATTGGTTCCACTGTCTGACTTTTCTGCACCTTTCCTGAGGTTCAACTCAAATTTGCCTGCCTGTAATTTAAGCCCTTCAGTTACTGTCCTACAGTCTTGAACAATAAAGAACAGGTTGCAGGGACTTGGAAAGAAGCGACTTCTCCTTCCATCGGTTCTTCTCAGGCTAAGCAATCCCAATTCCTTGCACCTTTCCTCATAGGACTTGTGCCAGATCTACACCAAGTTTTAATGGCAATATTATATCACCCGAGTAGCTTCCATGACACATGATACCACTCATTTTTGGCTGTGCCATGTTGCCCCTCTGTTTTTCCTTTCCTGTTTTTCAGGCACACATAGCGAAGGGAGCTAAAAACAAACACAAAAACAGGGGGATCTTGAAGATCCATTCCCCTGCACACATCTTGTTTCCAACTCCGCCTGATTCATTCTCAAATAATGCCACACTGATCATGCTAGGAAGAATATGTATGTATGTATGTATGTATGTATGTATGTATACATGCATCTATAGGCCGCCTATAATTGCTGAGGCCTTCCTAGGAGGCTTACAATACATAAAACATATTAACAGAGTAAAACACATTAAGACCAATCAAAACATAATGAATTAAAACATCTTTAAAAACAATTAAAAAGGGCCACAGCATTCAGGCTAAATGTTAAAGAAAATCCTAAAAAAGGATGTATGTCATGGGGACATGAGAACTTTGGTTATTCTGCAATACACCATGCCGTGTGTGTTAGGAATAAGGAATGTGGACATGTGATTATAGCAGGTCCACAGTGAACAATTAACGACATGGGATTAGGTGTAAATCAAGCCTTTGTTTCTAGCATTTTGATCATTTTTGTTATCCTTCTCTGAACTCATTCCAATTTATCTGAATCCTTCTTAAAGTGGAGTGAACAGAGCCAGACATAGGCTTCAAGATGAAGGCGGATCAGCACAGAATAGAATGCAATTTCTTGCTGTAATCTGAGACTATATTTCTATTGATAAAACCTTCCACTTTAAACTACCCGGAGAACTTGGCTATTGGGCAGTACAATTCTTTTTAAAAGTTGCCTTTGTGTTGTTGATGTTTTGCTTTGTTTCATCGTGCGTAGCTGACTCATATGTGATCAGCTGCAAGTCCAAGATCCATTTTAGAGGAACTATTACCAAACCAGGTTTCCCATTTTATTTCTTTTTCCATTAAAATTGGTTCTTGCCTTCTAAGGTATTAGCTACCCCAGCCACATTTGTGACATCTGCAAATCTGATAAGCATCTCTTGAACTCCTCTTCCTAGTATGTAGGATTCCATTATG
Organism: Varanus komodoensis; assembly: GCF_004798865.1. Classification (NCBI taxonomy): domain Eukaryota; kingdom Metazoa; phylum Chordata; class Lepidosauria; order Squamata; family Varanidae; genus Varanus; species Varanus komodoensis. The sequence continues at coordinate 35,467,266 of NW_025335568.1, read as the reverse complement.
GGAAAACCCATCAATGCTCTGAGTTTATTATTGGCAGCTTTCCCTAAACTGATAGGATGATATACAGACATGCTGATAATGCTTCACTGTCAGCAGATTTACCTGTTTCCTGGACTACCTCAAAGATGTTGTGGAAGATAGTATCATTTTGCACTTCTTGCAACTGCTTCCCAACATAGTCAATAACTTTAAAGGCTGCCTCAATACCTAGATTCTTCTGTTGTAGCTGTGATGTTGCAGGTTTAAGAAATCTCAGTACTTTGAGTATAAACTTAGTAAGAATGTTCACATAAATCCACATTTTCCTTCATCTTAAATTTACCCATGTACATTCCATGTACTGGTTGGAATATGTGGGCAGAATACACCCTAACACATCCTCAAAGCAATTATATTTTGATGCGTAAGATGGAAAAACAAAGCTTTTCCTGTTGTTTTTCTAAAATGTTAGTAATAACTGTAGTAATTTGTTCATTAAAAAAGCAGGGTGGGGCAGAGAAAATGTAGAGGGACTTCTTTGCCTAGCTACTATTCAGGCAAGAGCAAGTCCAAACAGTGAATTACCAGGAAGCCCAATGCCCAACACAAATTCAGAATAGCCAGGGCAAGACAATCAGGGACTAGGCAGGCAAGGTCCAGAGTTAGTATACAGACACGGTTCCAACAACTCTCCCTGCCTAAGGCTTATAAACTGGAGTTCCCATACTACCAACCACTGCCCCCCCCCCCCAAAAAAAAGCTCTCCTTTGCTTGCCCATCTTCCTAGCTAGAATGTTTGGCCAGGGCTAGTGAATGGTTCATTATCCCCTTTCTACCTGGGCAGTCAAGCTGTTCCCCTGTCAAGGAGGCAGACCGGAAGCCATCTCCCTCAAGGGCCAGGACCATCTTTGGCAGGCTGCAGTCCTCTGAAACAGTCTACTACCTGGGAACATCTGGGTCTGAGGTCTGACAAGGAATCCTACAAGGAAGTCATAACAAGAACACAAGAACTGCTCTGCTGAAACAGACCAGGGACTACATATCTAATCCTCTCTTCTGTTAGCAATAGTGACAAAGCCATTACTTTTAGGAAGTTCAGCAAGCAGGTCATAATGATGAGAGCCACCACCATCATTTGTCCCATCGCTCCAGATATCTGATGTTAAGGATTCCACATACAGATCAGTCCATTTAACTATTGTATCTGAGAGTGTCCTTCCATGTCTCGCATTCCCTACGAATAGCAGGTATTTTTGAGATAAGTGGGCACATCTGCACAATTTATCTTTATTTTCAATCATCCCTTTTAAAAAGAAATCAGCCTCTCTCTTTCTCTCTTTGTACCTTTGCAAATAACAGAATAGTGGGCATATTTGAGAAAATAAATGTAGAGATGGAGGGATCAATTTAAACTCAAGGAGTTTCCCCAGTTAACAGGTGTCAATACTCACCAATACGAAGTATGTCCTTGAGCCCAATTAATGGCCTTTGCTGTCAGTGCCCAGAGTTTGTGAAGAAGAGGTGGCACAAAGGAAGTCATGAAGTACACTGTTTCTCTTCTGCAGAATTATGAACCACAATATTCTGTCAGAACGTTAGTAAGGAGTAAGATAGCATACAATGACTTTTAAAAAAGGCAGGAAGACAAAGTGGATTTTGTGCTGAACCAAAAAATAATGCAATAGGGCAATGGTTTTTCTTTTTAAAAGGCACTTTCTCTCCTGCCCCATTGTATTTTCAAAAAGGTGAAAGGAGAGGAAATTTAGATTTTAAAATATCTGAGCAGGCAGAAGTACTTAGGTCTGAAATGAAGCAGTTTAATACTTGACTTGGTATTTTGTAAGTTGGTAGACACAAGTGGTTGTTTGCCTTTGCGCCTGAATGCCAAGGTTCTTTTAAGTTTAAGCATAAACTTTGTGAAAATAATAATAAAACACTTCTAGAAGAAAAGAGTCACATTTCACATCTAATAGCTAGACCAGAAGGATAAACCAGAAGGTTGCCTGCTTCACAAGGCCATGGGTGTTTATTCAGATGGAAGTCCTGTGCATTTATTCTCCTAGCGATCGCAGGACTTATGTTGCAACAATAGCAAACACATAGGAAGAGTCTTGGAGTTATGAAAACAGAGGATCAGATCCAGGAACATCCTTGCATTGGTGGAAGAACTCCATTCACAGAAGGTACCTTTCCCTGATTTTCAGGGATTCCTCTTCCCCTCCCACAACTCACCTCCTTTGGAGGGCCCTCCAAACCATTTTGCATGGGGCTAGAGGAATTGCCATGAAGGGAAGAGGCAGGGAAATCCACTTGCACCAGCTTAGTAGCATTGCCTACACTTGAACCAACCCATTATACTGAAAATGCTCAGCATTCAGCAGAACAATGCAAGGCATTGGCAAATGAAGCTAAGCATAACATTTAAAAATCTAACTAAACAGGATCTGAGTTCCAGTGATACATAATCATGGGAGGTGGTTGAGGCCCCATCGGTGCGGGTGTTCAAGGATAGGCTGGATATGCGCATGGTAGGCATGTCATGAGTGGAGCCAGCTGGAGATGGGGGTCAGACTAGATGGCCCAGAGACCCCTTCTGACTCACTCTGTTTCTATGTTTCTATAAGCAGGAGATGTTTAACACTCTTTCATAGGCATATCTTCCTTGCCCAAACCTAATGTTTCCTCCAACTTCATAAAAATCCCATGATTGAGTCTGCCATTCTTTGACAAGTGCAGGTGGTATTGCCAGTTCCTTTCCGGACAAGGTGGCATAATATACTTGGATGAAATTGGCTATTTAAGTATTTTGGGGATGAGGGAAGGAGGGAGGCCAGTCCTCATCTCTGCACTTCTCCTGCTCTCCATTGGATGCCCATAGTCCTCCAAGTTCAGAGGGTTTCAGGCAGCCACACTTGCTGCTACTCCAAAATGTCCACTGAGATCAAGGCTCTTGGAAAGTCCAAACATCCTTACAACAGTCAGTATTCCCTTAAAGACATAGCCAAAGAAAGAATATAATTTAAATGGAATGTTTTTAAACCACTTACTAGCTCCTCAGAGATACTAAAATAAAAACTTTCATGCGATGAGTGATAACAATCCCCGGGGAGCTACCTTCCATTGGTAGAAGATAACATAGCTTGGGAGTGGTGAGGATTATATAAGTGGTCCCATAAAGTTGGAGGAAACTTTAGGCTTGGGCAAGGAAGAACTGCCTATGAACTAGTGCTGAACATCTCCCACTTACTTATCAGTGCAACTCAGACCTAAGCATGGTTTCCCAACTACTGTGCAAGTCCCTCCTGGTTCCAATAGGTTGAAATGCCCCTCCTAAGCCTCACTTACTGGCAGAAAGAGCATTAATCCAACATATGCTGCTATGGCTGATATTTTGGCCCTGCCCTTTTTGCTTGCAGTCCAGGCCTCCTTTTCTCTCTAGCCCTGCCCCCCCACTAGAAAGGGGTCCCCATGAGCTTTCCCGAAATAGAATCTGGCCCTTGGGCTGAAAAAGGCTCAGCACCCCTGCTCCAGACCATTCCCCAGGCCTTCCGCACTCAGGTTCCAGCCTCCAAACCTTATGTCTCTTTCTGTATTTTTTATTGCTGTTACAGTTACACCCAGTGCCATATTTTGTCCCAGACTTAATTTCTCCATGGCTCTTTCAGAGCCCGTCTTGTCTCAATATCCTTTTCCACTCTGGTTCTATTTCCACAGTTCAAAAAGTACAAACGTTTTGCATACTAGCTTGTATTTCTAGTACTGACATCTTCATAATAGAATTGCAGGGGTGTGGGGTGGACACACACACAGAGAAAGAGAGAGAGAGATTAACAACAGTCATGCAAGGACAGTTTGAGGTCAGACATACATTTATATATGAATAAGATGCGGGCTTATTATGGACTCAGGATGTAGAATACTGGTTGTGGTGTCCTGTTTTATGGAAGGTGATATGACTTGCCACTTTTCTGTCTAGCTCTAATTGGCCTGCCTGCTAAGAATCAGTAGTTCTGGCAAAACAGATGCATCCTCGTCCCTTCAGTTAATCTAAGCTTAACATAGCAAAAGAGCCTTCTAAACCTTGGGCTATTTAGCAGACTGCTATGGAGAGAAAGTATATCTTTGATGTTGAATTCCAAGATTCAGAATCCAAATGATGTCAGGTTAGAAGATTAATCGTGGACCCTATTTCATCATAGAGCTCTTTACAGGTGCAGATTGGTTGAGTGGCTTCTGAGGGACCAAGAAGTCCTATGAGATACATGCTGCGGATCTGTTCTAGCAGGAAAGTCAGGACATCTTATGTTGAATGTGTTGTAATGTCAGTGCCTTCTCTTAGTCGGGAACCATACACACCCACACTCAGGTCTGACACGCAGAGAGCAGTTCAGTGCCATGTCTTTTGGTGCCTTTTGGTGTTATGCTGGACATTATATAAACTGAATGAATAAAAATGCTTTCAGGCAAACATTGCTATACAGCTTTTAATCAGAGTGTCTTCAGCATCTATCCACATAGGAATGCTAGTTTGGAGGGAAAGGTAGCGTTCTGCAGGCTGTGCAACATTTGGATTTAAGCTTAATTATTCCTATTGAACTCAGTGGGACTAAACTGGGTTAAATTGAAGCTGACTGCATTCATCTAACCTGGTTTGGAAATTCTGCCCAGTTATCAATGGTGTTTGGCAGCAAAAGCAATACTGACTGGGGTTGTGTCTGTGTGTCTGTAGGGTTGTATAAAAATCAGATGAAAATGATGATCAGTTCCAGCATCTGGTAAGGCAGAATAAAATACTATATTCAGCATGAAACTTGCAATCCTAATGCTGGGACCTACAACTGGTGCAAGTAATCCAACAAAACACATGTTCTTGATATAGAGCAGAAGAATAGGATCTTTTCTCTGTCTGCAGATAAGAACCAGTTAGCATGTTGTAAGAAAGAAAATGAAAATGAGCCAGACACGTTTTAAAAATTACATTCATTGCTAATTAAGTTACAGTTGTTGTTGTTGATGTTGTTGTGTGTTTAAAGGGTTGTACAGGGAGGCCAACTGGGCAGGGAATTCCACCATTGGAAAATAGGAAAAAAGTATTGGAACTGTAGCATACAATACCCTTTTCCAACCTGTTGTTGTTCAGATGTTTTGGACTACGACTCCCAGCATGCCTCACCATTTGCTCTGGCTGCTGGAGCTCTTAGTGGTCAAACTCCAAAACATTTGGAAGGCAGCAGTCTGTGGACAGCCACCATGACACAGTGTGACACAGGATCACACCGGCATGTTGACAAAGCTGCAATGACATACACAATATTGGGTGTAATTGCCCCAAAGCACCAGTTAAAAAAAGAAGAAAGAAAATGTTTTTAAAATCCAGATGATTTGAATGGGGGTTGCATAAGCAGCCATACATATAAACAACATTCATAAACCATGAACCATGATTGCACATATATTCTGATATCAAATGGCCTTGACCAAGGAAAGATGTTTCTGAATTTTGGTGATTATTGCTGTTTATTGTTTCCTCCTTTGAGCCATTCACAATGGCATTTATCATACTTTAGCCTAGGATATGAGAACATACTAGGATAAAAGAAATGATGATGATGATGATATAGAATACACTGTCCTCCTATCTGGACAGCTTCAACAATCCTCTAGTAGTGCAAGAACAAAATGAGACCTTGTCTCTTCTGGTTTTTGTTTTTTGGGTTTTTTTATGAATTTCTGTAAACTCCCCTATGAATTTGGTGGTATTTTTAGAACGCGTTCTGCAAAGAGCGGAATGGCTGAGCCCTGTTCTCTGGTACACATCCATTCATTCCCACATGGTGGATGGCAAGATGGAGCCCTAAGTGCAGATCAGGACTTGCTGCTGTGATAAAAGGTGTTTCTGTTTACTTTTGCATTCATGCGTTGAAGTGAATGCGGTTGGGGACATTGCAAAGAGACGTATCGCTTCCTTTGTGTCAGTCCAAGGCAATGCAGGATAAAAGTTATACTTATTTCTGAAATGTGTATCACTCCTTCTGATGGGATTGATTAATTTACCCTTAGATCTTAAGTGACATTAACGTAATAAACTTCCAGTGACAAAGAGACAGGTGTTCTGGTTTCAAAAATGCATAGAAGGGATTGCATTACAAGGGTTTTAGTGAGGGGAGTCCCACAACTCAGCCATGCTAAACTCCTCGCCAGGTTGCAGTGTTTATTATTGGTTAGAAGTATTCATTATCTTTAGCAGGCTTTCGGGAAATGTGCATCATTATGATAAATGGGAAATGCACGTCAGGACAGCCAGTGTGTTGCAGGGAGCCAGAGGGCACCAAATGCACTTAATTGGTGTGCTATTTCAAATTTATGCAGTGCATTCTCTGTGGCTCAAGTGGCATTTGGGGTGGTATAGAATGAATATAGAACCCATAAAATGAAATACCCTATCTAACAGCTAAAACCATAGCCTTGTCTATAGGGTAACTGCTTATGAATTGCCCAAAATGAGCAATGCTTCACCAAAAATAGGGAATTGGTTTTCACGGAATTTGCTCATGCTAAATATATAATAGACATATACAGGAAGAGATTTATAATGAATTATTATAATTTAAATAGAAATAGCATTCATTTCACTATACTGGGAAGAATGTGGTCAGATGACATTTGTGTCTTGCTTTTGATGGGCAGCTTCAAGGCCCAGCTCTTCTTTCTGTTGGTTCTTGGTTTTAAACAGGACTTGCACTAGACAGCCCTTCCATTAAAGAGCACCTCCAAAACAGAGGGCAACACTGAGGACCGCCACCCATAAAAGAAGACACCTGGCCACCTGAGCTGTACAAACAAGTTGTGCCAGGATTAGCATCCACTTATTGCTTCCTGCTCAGAAACCAGGACGACTGCACTTTTCCAGGGAGGAATTAGGTATCAACCAGTAGAATGTCTAGCTGGTCACCAGTCTGAATCAGCCCCCTTTGCCAGGGAAAATTCAGCAATGGAGGGATGCAGCATGGACAAAGTAGCAATCGTGGAACAGGAGGAAATGGAAATGAATGTTCAAGAGGAGCACAGAACACAGCCCTGGAAAAGCTGACTTCAGCCTGCTTTGAACATGTGGCTTAGTTCACCTGCCCCTCATCTCCAACTAGAACAACCTGCAAGAGCCCTAGTGGGGAACTCTGAAGGTAAGCAGAGTGTAGCCCCCACTAGTGGGCTTGCTATAGTCTTGCCTCCAACCCCCAAATGTTCTAGGTTGCAGAAAATGTAACTTGAGCAGTTCAGATTTCCCAAAGTCATCCCTGAGGTATTTCGCATTGGACCACATGACAGCAGTTTGTATTCACACAATGTATTCTGTACACCACTAAAAGGGATTGTTCCTCTTATCATGCTAAACAAATTTCTATATTTTCACTTGGCAAATATCCCTGGGGGTTCATAAACACTTGCCATGTTACAGTGTTGCAGACATTTGGAATGAGCAAGTCAGGTGCTTACTGAAACCTCGTTTTAAAGTATCAAGCAATTACCGTATTTTTCGCTCTATAAGACGCACTTTCCCCCCCTCAAACGTAAGGGGAAATGTCTGTGCGTCTTATAGAGCGAATGTGTGTGTGCCCGACGCCCGGGACGCTGCAGGCCTGCCTGCACCACATGACACCACCTGGCCGGCACGCGCTCGGCGTGCGCTGCTCCACCTGCCCCCCCTCCGGCACAGGCAAGAGCTGTTAATCACAGGTCGGTGTGTGTTTTCAAATGGCAACTTGTCTTTTCATGATGCCCATGGGGAAGTGATGGGGAATGTGCCTGTGATTATCAGGAAGCTTTCCATGGATCCCTCCTCTAAAAACTAGGTGCGTCTTATGGTCAGGTGCGTCTTATAGAGCGAAAAATACGGTAGATGATTAACAAAGAAATGAAATAGAGATTTTTTTGAATTTGGTTTAATATAACAAGCAAATGTTTCTGGGTAATAAAAGAACTCTTATCTATTTAAAGAAAAGTTACCCTACAAATGAGGATTAAATCTATTCAATTGATCCGGCCTCCATTCCAAGCAGAAGTTGCTCAACAGAATCTGAGCAATGTTTTCCATTGGACAATAGTTTGGTATGAAGCAACGGAGATGTGTGTGTTTAACGCGGCTGAAATATCTATCTAGCTAACACTTATACAGACCTGTTTGCCAAACCTGAAGCAATTTATGTAATTATACACATAATGTATTTTAACCAAGTACACAAAGAAGGTTTTAATAATGCCACTTATGATGTAGATTTAACTTATACCACTATTTAGTCTCTCTTCCTTAATAGGATACTAAAAAGGAATTTTATGACAACATTATCAGTAGCATTTTGTGATAATTAGAATAACAATAATAATACTGAGATATTTTTCAGTAATAATGGTGTTATTAATGAGATTTTTATGAAAGACAGACTTCTTTGGTATAATTATGAAAATTGATCTTTTGCATTTTAGTTATTCACAGAAATCAGATAAGTGGCTTAACTACATGTATTATTTCTAATAAATATTCAGAAGAATGCATTTAAACAAGGCTCCTCATTCTATTCTTGCTCATATTCCTTGCATTTAAATAAAAGTGTAATTGCTCTGCTTTTTTTTTAACTGCTAGTTTGGATTAGCTGTCTAACCTGTACAGTGTAGCTGTTTGCTGTTTGCATTTTTAATAGCTTTATTACCATTTGGTGAAGCCTTAATTTCTGACTCCCTTGAAGAGTCCTGCCTTTAAGTCAGCTCTACAATTTAACCAGCAATAATCTGTCAAGATAAGATAAAGACCTACACCAGATGAAATGCAGTATTTTTGTGTAGCATCCTGTCATTGTTAAGGAAAGATCAGAGCATGTCAAAATGGAACACCTGAAAGTTTAGTAAATTTTGTAGCATAATTTCATAGTTCACATGTTTAAATTATTCGTGCCAGAACACAGTCATTTGTTCACGGTTAGAAACTATATATAAAAATATGTTTGGATGGTGGAAGTGTTTATTGCATCTGCATACTTAAATGACTCATCTGTGAAAGATTGTCTTTGCTAGAATTGCCACTCCAAGTGCATCCTGAAGCCAGATTTCAGGATGCAGTTCAAGGTTTGTGCTAAAGTGAAAAAGGGGCAGAATTTGGGCACAGTCCAGCTGTACATTCTCAGAACAAGACCCAGGCATGGGGATTTGTTTGGGCATGGAAATTCAGAGGAAGTTCCTGGCCCAAGCTGCAAGCTATTACCATGAGGAGAGCAAATGGTGCTAAATGGTATGCTATGCCCAAGGATGTTTATGCAGACTTATTACCCAGCATCTGCTTATTTATTTGGGTACATTGGTGGAGCCAATAAGAAGCAGTGTTGCAAAAGAGTAAGCAATATTTTGAAGAGAAAGTGGATGTCCCCAGTTTGCCTTTCATTTAAGGAGGAAGGGAGGAGAGAGAGTGCTTGGACATAAAATGTGTCATCAAAAAGGTGCTGTGGCAAGCTTTGTGCAGAGCCAGAAGCGTTCCAGCCGCTGTTTGCTATGCACAGCCAGCAGGAACCCATGGGACGGGGTAGCTAGCTGACAGCAGAGGTGACCAACAAGCTTCATAACCGACATGGCCCTTGAGACTCCAGGGACCGTGGGAGCTGAGACGGCTGATCCGGCATGGCTTTCGAGCCCCAGAGACACATGTCGAAATGAGTTAGGCCTCTCATCTCCAAGTTCAACGAGGGTGGACATGTGCCCCGTTCTGCAGAGGATCAGAAGATCATGGCACTTCCCATCAGGCCAAATGTAATCTACCCACACAGGCTGGCTCAGCAAAAGCCAAGAGGAAGCACTGCACCACCATTCTTGCAATAGCCAGTCTGTAACCACAGAACTTAACTATGGAAACGCCAAGCATCCCATCACTTTGAGAACTTTCCTTCGAATAGACTCAAGGGCATGTCCTTATATGCTGCCTTGAATTGTGACCTTGAGTACTGGATCCCAAGAGGAGTTTTCATTCCCTAAATGAGAGTTCTGCTCACAGAAGAGGACCTTCTGCAAGTGGAATGAAAATGATGGGAGCAACCCTTTGCCCAGGGGAAGCGGGTGGCATGAATGCCAGTGCATCTTTTCATCTGTTGCAGCTTTTCGTGTCCGTTTCAGAGGGGCTCTAAAGCTCAAAAGAAAAGCTGCTGTGAACGAGGAGCCCCACCTGACACGGGAGTCACCAGCCTCCCCTGCCATTGGCTCCAGTTGGAAAATCTAAGGAAAAAGCATAATATCCTATTTCCAACAACCTTCTGTCAGTGATGACACACTGCATCTTTTTTGAAAACTTCAGATTTTTTTAAAGACAAGCTAAACCAGCAGTCTTACACAGAGTGTGGCTTATTTAATATATACCTTCTGAAACGGTGTTTGTCTTTTACTTTGTGTTCCTTCACTTTTGCACAGTTTTGGTGTATTCTCCACAGGTGCATGCATGCACACACCTATGCATTTGGCTAGATTCCTGGACTGTGCAGCTAAACACAAGGTTTCTGTTGCACCAGCGGTTGCTTCTGCTTGCATGACATGTTTAGTGCTGCCAGGATGTCCGCATTAGGTACTGACCCCTGTCAGAATCCCGGAATCTCAATTTGAGAAGCGGGAATAAAACTCGGGTTCATGGGAAAGACCAAGCGTCCAGACCATCTGAGGCTTTATTGTATTTACCCCAAGGTTCCCGCGGTACTCACGATAATGCATGCATTACTGGGCAGGCAGAGCTGAACTCTGCTGCAAAACTTCAATACCATTACAGAGTTTTTATACACTCCCAGTCAAGTCACAGGTACAGGGCAATTGATGACAGAATGTAGATATTACAATAAGATTCTGAGGTCATCACATACAGAACAGATAAAGAAATGTCAGTCAATCACACAGTAACAATGAGATTACAACACTTCTAATTGCCTGTATTGACACTTTAGTTCAGTAGCTTGAACCCATCTCCAGGTCTGCTTGGACATGTAAATTCAAGCTACTGAGAAACTGTGCATGAGCTCAAGACTCTTATCTAGACTCTAGACATTCTGAACTGGCCAGGGCACATGGAGCCTCTGGACTATCAAAAGATACTTCCTTGTAAAACTGAATCCCAACAATGACTATTTACAATGTATATTTGGACTGAATGGCCTGTCTGCTGTAGCCCACAGCTAAAGGTGAGAGAAAGGAACGGGGAAAGCCATTTTAAACAGTGACAACTTGGTTTTGAGAAAGAAGACAGGATTTGATCCCACAATGCAAAAAGCACACAGAAGTAATGCTTTTCAGACAGGATTTACCCAAATTTTCCCAACACCCCCAAGTGCAGAAAGAGGGAGCAGGACGAAACATTCCTAGCGTCCCTGCACTCACCTGCTCTGCGCCTAACCTTTGCACCTTCGTCCGATTCCCTGTGCATTAATTTGCCTATGGCACCTCAGGATGCACTAGTGGAGTCCCGCAATACATGCTTTAAGACCATTAGAATAAGATCATTTGGGGGAGTTCATATTCTAGAAAGATTGCAACCTTTGAAAAAACAATTATATCATCAACTTTTACCTATCACCTGGAAGTTGGACAATGGACTTGCTCTGCTCATATTGGAGTAAATCCACTGAAATCAATGGGATTTGTCATACTAACCCTTGTATAATTATTTTCAGTGGATCTACTCTAAGCACAAATAGATCTGGATCCAATCATGCGGGGACATGTTTTTAAAAGCTCAGCTGTCTTCCAGATAAATAAGTTGCTGCCTCTTGATACAAGGGGACATTTCAGTTAAAGGTGTTACAAGTGACTGGAATTTTTAAAGTCCTTCTCACTTTGACAAGCACATGACAAGAGCATGGCTCAATAGCAAAGTAATTTGGAACCAGTGACAGATACAATTTAAAAATACATATAGGGTTGTATACTCAAATAGTCATATTTGCTCAGCATAGGGTGATGGAAAAAAGTAAGCATTAACGAGATTCTCCATGTCATTAACAATGGCATGTTGGTCGTAAGCCAAAGTCTGACAATAACCTAAGGCTGAAAAAAGTTTCTTTGAATTTGTCTTCCTGGTATAATTATGGCAGGTTCAGAGAGGAACCAGATCTGGAGTGTTGTAAAACTCCACACAATGAACTTGACAGACAACCAGATTTCTGTTTTCAGTCAGTTTAGGGTTACTATAATCTCATTATTATGCTTGAAAGAAGACAAGTAATAGAATCTCAGGTGGCTGTTCTGTCTTTACTCAGCCGCATCTTCTCTTTTATGCCGATTTCCCTTGATTACCTGAACTAGTGAAGCTCAGTTTTCAGCCACTTATCTCCCAGAAATAATCATCTGATCAGCCGTGTAAGGTTCTCACTGCACTCAGTGGTTTTAATGGGTCAAGCGTTAAATTAACCCTTTAACCATACCCCTGGAGAATACACAACTTATTAAGAAGCAATTTACTTCTCAGTCATTGTGAACTTCACAAAAGAGAATGAGCTGGTTAGCCAGCTCTGCTTGTCGTCTTCTCCTCAAGAATACCGCCATCTTCTTAAAAAAAGGAAAAGAAAAGAAAAATTACCATAGTAAGTAACTTTGAAAAATACAACAGTATACAAAATCCCAATCTAGTTTCTTGGGGCTAAGAATTTATTTTTAAATGGATGCATTTGTATTCTTGTATACAGCAATGCATGCATATTTTAACAAGACGATATGAATTATTTATCCTTCTTCCTATAATAGTGCAATTTCATTTTATGGTAGTGTGTTACAATCAGTTTTGTCAGGCTTGTAGTCATTCCTGGGTTTCCGTCCTAGTTGGGCTGCCATATTTCTACATAGCACTTCCAGTAAGTAAATAGGTGAGCTGTGATTTCTTCATAACCACTAAAAACTTCTGTGAAAAAGTTGCTAAGCCTATGTGTCTAAGACTAGAATCCTACATGCTTACAACCAAACTGGACATTGCCTTGAATTCATGTTCAGACATATCCCCCTGTATATTTCCTGAGTTGCGCAGTTCTAAAAACTGTACCCTCAGGTACCTGTTTCAGCAGTCAAACGGGCATTTTTCTGCACATGTGTAATCTACAATCATGCCTCTAATTAACCCACTCAGGACCCAGGTGGCTTAACTTCATCCGTACTCAATCAACTTTAGACATTCATTTAGGACACTTGCCACTACAAAAACTGAAAAAAAGAACTTAGTTTCCCATCAATGACTGTGGAGTTCACTTTATAATTTACAGTCTATGGCAATGCAGAAACATACAGTTGCTCAAGAAAACATGATAAAGGGAACATATAAATACCCTGAACAGAATTTAAGACACAGAATAGGACAGACAAATGGGAGTAAAATATTACAGTCACTTATTAGTGAAAACTCTAGTTTGACCCTTAACTGGAACAAGAACCACAGTGAGCCCAGTGAGAGTTACTTCCAAGTGACAATACTTGGATCAGACAGAGACTTAGCCATCTGTTAGTCATCACTGATATGTATAAGCCCCATTGGTTTCGGTGGGTCCACTCCAAGAATGCTGAATCAGAGAAGTCTGAATCCTACTCTTAATGTCTATGAATTGTTAGCATGAGAAATCTGTAAATAGAATATGAACCATCATATTAAATCATCAGACACTTACTGTGAACACTTTCCTTCAATCACTTCCTCTACCGAACTGTCCTCACTATCCAAGAAGCAAGAGAGATTTATTTTTAATAGATTGGTTTTTGAACTCCAAAATGAAAGCTGTCATGTATCCAATTAAAAGTGTGGTATAGATAAATAAGCGTGTCCGTGTGCCTGTGTAAAAAAATTGTGTTCCAGGAAGAGTGGAGCTTCCCCCAGCTCTACCCAGTTCAGCCCTGAGTTCTGTCCATACTTTGAGATGTTTGGGGGTCCACACCTGAAAGTTACTTTCCTGGCTAATTTGAAGAGAGAAGCCTCAGAGGCGATGCTGAACTGAATCTCGACATTAATGGACAATTGCTATCTTGAGATGCAATACATCTGCCCAATCCTGCCTTGAGTTTGGAACCTGGGTTCCTTTACATGTGGAACTTGTCCTTGCATTGGATTACAGCACTTCCTCCTTGCCCTTAATGGGAAAGGATTATAGCATCATTGTTGGATTGAAGATGATGTGGTAACACCTTATCAGGCCTGCCAAACCTAAATTCAAACAGTCCTTTACAAAGCCCAAGAATTCTTCATATAGAAGGGTGGAGTAAGTACGCTGCATGCACACCTTGTATACTCTTGAATGTATACAGCCATACATTTGGGCAACTATACAAAATTTATTTCACCACATATACACAATGTGTACATTAGAAAGAAACCAGAGCTGGAGTTCTATAAAACTCAACACAAGCCAGTTCCCATTTTCTGGACTGGACTGCAGCTAATCACAGATGAAAAGTTAAACGATGGCTTAGCATTATGCACACAAGCCTCACCTTCATAGTCTGCGCCCTCCCCTTCTCCAGAGTGCCTGCAAGAAGAAGAAAAGCGTTCACGTCCACTGTCAATTAACTACACTTGCACATTATGTCCGACGCATAAAGAGTGATTAGTCTGAGTTATAGTTTCCCGAAGCATGCCAACTTCATCAACTACAGTTTGACATTTTGGCTTACTTCAGTAAACCATAGTTATAATTAGCCATCGTGTTGTACAGTTTCAGAGATAACTTTAGCTGATAGTTAAAATGAAAGCAAAAGCTTCCAGTCAACCCACAGCTGCACCGGAGGAGGGGAGGGGAGGGATCTGGGTTAGCATGACATTCAGTCACAGTGACAGTGTGCAAGAGGTGTGCCAACTACTTCTGTGACATGTAAAGGAAATCTCAGAAAGGAATGCTGATGAATCAGAATTGAAATCACCAGGAGCAAGTTTTCATACAGAGTGCAGATTTAAAATAACATTAGCTTTTTCTTATCAAGTTTTAGTGAGGACTGATAAAGCATCTGTGTGTAATTATGCGACTTTCATGGCTTTGTTTGCTCAAACTCTGCTTGCAGGAAAATAAACTTCAGTGGTGCTTTAAGAGCAGATAGACAAAACGGGAGCCTGTCAGCTGGGCTCAGGTGCTGCTGCGTGACATCACAAATTCTCTGGCTCCATGAAGTAATAGGGCAGCCATTTCAGCTAGAAATGCAGACTCAGAACCGCACCTTGTCGTCCATGCTTTCCTTTGTTCTTACAATTTTCACATCTCTTCTCCTCTGGCTTGGAAATGTATTTAATTCTTTCTTTCTTCGTTTTTCAGGACACTTGGGACAGTTCTCATGATGACACTGTGATTAGATGAACATTTTTAAAATGCTTCCTAGGACAGAAGCAGAATTTAAGCCATATTTATATGCCCATAGTTAGCAAAGACCACAAAAGGGGGATGAATCGCAAGATGTTGTGATCATTCCATTTTTAAAAGTAATTCATCCAGTGTTAAGTGAGGAGTCTACTCTTATTAACAGTGATTGCCTGTTAACATTATTGTTAATGTCTTTGGTTTAGATCTAGCCCATGTCATAATTTCATTAATTTAAATGTGTCTGTTTTAAATATAAGTTGTTCATATATAATGAAAGGGGTACAATATTGCCAGTCTCTGCCAAGCAAGGAAGAAAAAGCTTTCTGCTCTCTAAGGATATATAAATGAAGGCCACAGACCAGATCTATCAGCAGTTAGACCTGTAGGAGATAATACTAAAAATGCTATTTTATGTTCCTTTTGATGTGCTTGAAATGGTAATAGTTTCCTACATAAATCTTGGTTTGGCTTAATATACTATTTTCTCCAAATTGTTCAAAAGTATTGCCCAAACACAAAATCTAGAAGCTGTAAACATTTTGCATTTAATATCATACAGAGAAGGACCAAGTGATGAGCATGAAAGCTATCGTTCAGCAGCGATAAAGGTGTGCATAAACCCATATCTTCATTATAAACCTTTTCACTTTCTGAGTTACATTTGTTTTACAGGTGCTTAGAGGACCACTATGGACCACTGGATTCTTGGGCACACTCTCCTGGATTAATTTTACTATCCACATTTTGAGATTGTTCTCCCATATGCCCTTAGAAGATACCACAGAACAAGTAATTAAAGCAAAGACATTTTCTTATGCAAACTTCACAATCTAAATTGCTTTCTAAATTTTTATGCCACCTCTCAGTTATGATAGTGTGTGAGCAGGGTGGGGGGAATTCTTATTCATAAGAAAGTAATCTGGCACTACTCCCAGATGCCTGTGACATTTATTGGAGGAAAAAAATAAATCAGAAAACAGTGGAAAATGTACTACTGATCCCTTGAGCTTAGTACATAAATTGTGGAGCTGCAGTGAAGTCTCTTTCCCTAACTGACTAACATAGTTGATATATAAAATGTATCCCAAGAGGAAGCAAGGGCACCTTAAAGGTATTCATGTGTAGCTATGAATGACAAAACTTTTTGGGTCAAGGAGAAGAAAGGGTGGAAATTCTGGCTTTCTTTGTTAAACGTGCATAATAGTTACTGTATATTGTTGATGTTGGCACTGTGGATACTAGAATTGCTTTTTAAGCAGCTCTACTAACATTCTTAGACCATAATTATAACATTCCACAAACATACAATGGGCAAAACTAAAACAAGAGAACACCCATTTCTTCTATAGGTGGCTTGCATGTACCTATTGTCACATGCACACACATCCTGGCCTGTTAAGCTATAAACATATTAATGCAGATTATTATTGTGAGAAGAAGAATGAGCTAACAGTGCAAATATCATAGTTTACAGACCACCATCTTTTAAATAAGTGAGAGAATGCCTCACAACTAGAATAGCTCGATGTAAATGCCAAGTCCTTCACTGAGCTGGCATTAGTAGGTGCTACAGGTAATATAGGAACAGAGGAAACTCACAAGTGGGATATGAGTGCAAGAGCACCACCCAGCTCAGGTTCCCCTGCAACTGATGTACATAGGCATGTTGCCTCTGATATAGGAGGGAGTGTATACCCATCAGGAGCAGCTGCCATTATTCTCCTGATCCTCTGAGAACTTGCCCGATGGCTTTTGAAAGCTGTCCCCATTGATGGTCCTGCAGTCGTGAATGCCATTTGCAGTATGAACTGTGTCAAGACGTCTTTCCCTTTCTCTGTCCTGAATCTCCCAGCAATCAGCTTCATGGGATGATCCCCAGTTTTGGTATTGTGAGAGAGGGAGAATAATATTTCCCTACCCACTTTGCTGACATGATGTACAATGTCTCCCTTCACTTGCTAACAACCCCAGGGATGTAACCTTGCCTCCCAGGGACATTGCTCCAGCCCCTTTTTGTTGCCCATTTGTGCTAGGAAAAACATATATATTCTTGTACATTTTAAACCATTATTCACCACCAGTTTATTTAACGATGGAATAGTCTTCTACGTGTCTATGTATTGTTTGTGCTTTTATACACAAGTTTTTATAACATATTTTCATTTTGCTTTACATTTTTTCTCCTCCTCTACATGTTCTTTAGATGCAGCTTCTTGGCATGACCTTGCCTTTAAAATGCAGGCTGCGCCAAATTCCTATAAATGTGGAATAATAAAAGCACAGAAGCGAAAGGTAGGAGAAAGTTTTGAGCTCCTTGCTTTGCTCCCTCCCTCCAAATTACTTCTCCCAACTCTATTTCTCCCATAATTCTATAATTCACATTGCAGCAACCAAAGAAAACGTCTGGAGGTGAAGTCTTTGGGTAGAAAAACATCTGCAAGGGGAAGCCCAACACACTCCTCTGCCATGCCCACCCCACCCCCAAAGACCCCCACACTTTTAATCTGAATTTGATAACACCATCACATGAATCTTTTCCTTCTTGTTAAGGGTGTCATTTCAGCAAGGGTGGCAAATCCTCTGATAATGGAACATCCCATAGATGTGCACACATTCACTGGCCCTTGTCGTTTTGATTATTTGTTATTATTACTTGCAGAACTACTTTGCTAAAAGGGACGTGCCTTGACAGAGTCTTTTCATCATGTTGAAAAAAGCATATATTTCACCATGGCATTATGAGGACGTAATGTTATAACACTTTTGTTTAAGAGCTGAAGTGCTTTAGTGCTATTTAACAATGGAATTTTAGAAGATGATAACATTTGGAAGAATTTGAAGAGATGGCAGGTTTAAGGATAAACTGGGATAAATCCTTAATGTTGTTATATTATATAGCTAATCACTTGAGTATTGGACATTATACTGTAGCCCAACAGGTTAATATGGTTAAAATTAGAATCTTCCAAATTAGAAGGATCCATGACGAACCTTATTTTTAAACATGAACATAAAAATATTATTAAAAAGGTAGAAAATCCTTTGCTTAAAAATATAATATAAATCTGGGACAAGCATAAAGAAAAAATTATGCCATCAAACTCACCATTATGCCCAATTATATAATTACATTATGTCCATTACATTACCAGTTAGAAGAGTTTCTATTAAACTTAAGGGAGATGTTAGGGAAAATATTAAAGAATAAAAATAAAAATATAAAACAGCTAGGTTAAAAGATTGGTCAGAGAAAATGAATAAAAATGGGGAAATAAAAGCAATATTGAGTAAGGAGAAAATAACTTGGCATAATGTGATTCAGTTAGAAAGTTGGACTAGAGAATGGATAAGGAAAAGAGGGATGCAAGGAGTATAAAAAGTTTGATGATATGATTATAGAAAAAGAAAAACAAGAGTACATACTTATGAAAGGAAAATTAAGTAAAAATTACAAGATATCACTAGAAGAACCAGACCAATTTAATTCACTTAAAGTATCATGGGAAACAGATATGGGAAAGAATATTAGTAATGAAGACTTGGAAAATATTTGGATGAAGAGGGTATTAAAATGTTTGTCAATAAGAATAAAGGAAAACATTTTACAGGATTGTATGGAAGTGGTATGTGACTCCAGTAGAGCTGAATTGTATCAATAACAAATACTCCAATTTATGTTGGAGATGTGATTGTGAAGTGGGTACATATTTCCATATATGGTGAGAATATAAGTATATAATGAAATTTTGGAAAGATGTTTTTGAAGATTGTAGTAAAATACTAAGTCTAAATATAGATATATGCCCTGGAATTGCATTATTCTCAGTATTTGATTAAAATATAGCTGGAATAATAAAGGATTAATAACAAACTTAATAATTGCAGCAAAATTAATTATAGCTAAGTATTGAAAAATAAAATATGGTTACCAGTTTTCTGATTGGTATAAAGAAATTTGGAATATAGCTATTAATGCCAAAGTGATATGTGAGATTAAAGCAAGAAAAGAACATGTAAAGAAAAATAAGTTTAATGATATTTGGTGTGTATTTTTTGAGCATTTTTTGAAAAGGGGGAAAGGATTCGAGCCCCAAAAATAATCAACACAGTTTTGGAAGGAAGGAATGTCCTGAATGTTAAAATGAGGTTTTTAAAAGATTGTAACATGTATCATTGGTCCTGTATTGCAAGAATTATGTTCAATGTTTAACTTTATATGTTTATATGTTTAACTTTATATGTTTTTGTTTTTAAATGTAAGGGTTTGGCTTTGTATTGTAGAGAGAAAATTAATAAAAATATCTTTAAAGATGATAAAAATTGTGTCCATCACGAAGACTTTTCAAAGAATGTGCTGAGCCACAATACAGCCACTGCCCATGTCAAAACCACCGCTCTTTTAAAAAATAGACAATAAATAATACTAAGAGCATCTACATCTGCAGAGATCACTGTACTCCTCTGTTCTTTTCAAAAAGGTTGCACTTCTATCTGCAAAAAGATAGAAGCAGCTCTGGGAGAACATGGGGTGGAGACTTACAAACAGGTAAGGCAACAATTGGACATAGAAGGTGATTAAACAAGCCATGACAATTCCACAATATGTCCTTGCCTAGAAACAGCTTCCATTCATCTGCTTTCCTGATGCCTCATCTCTCAAAGATTATAATCCACTCCTATTCTTGTCTGTGAACAACTATTCAGACTCTCCAAATTATCCAGACAAGGGTCTAGTGCACATAGTCAAAATCACTCGTAGTAATTGGAGTCTTGACTGCTTTCTATGCCCATGATGGCATAGAAAACACAACATATCACCCAATTTCACCACAGATCCAGTCACAAGCTTAGGTCTGTTTTCCCACTGGATTCTTCTATATGGAGGATGAGTAAGAGTCTGACACCAATATCCCTGAGCCCAGCAATCTGGCCCAAAACATCCCTGCAGCAGCCTACCTGTGCCCCTTTGATTTACGCACATTCTGCAAAGGTCTGAATTTGAAAGCTGCTTGGCTCCCGCTTATAACTGGGAATCCTGCATGCAGTCAGAGGGGTGAAGCCAGGCAGATGGGAGCAGTGTTGGGTGCAGGACAGAACTGTGCAGCCCCCTCTCCTTTATCCACACAGCTAACTCTTAACCAGGTCTTACCTGGCAGGGATTTCCACAATTATGTCTACATTGTAGTCATAATGATAATAGGGCTCTTCACACTGAGACATTTAAGAAAAACCCTTTGAAGGTTCGGAAGCATCCTGTATCGAGCCTAACCATGATTACCAGACAAGCAGAACTTACAAATGCCCTAGGACAGGCCTATGTTTTAAAGTTTACCTTCCAAAGACTCGCTGATAAATTGTGTGAATTTGACCTGGAGCAAAGGGATGGACAGTATACATGCACATGTGTATGCCGTTAATTAAATCCCTTTTGGTAGATCCCCCTGAGCAGCCTCTAGTGGACCCTTCCCCAAACTGATGCTCTGTTGTTGTGTTGAACTGAAGGAGCGCTTACATCCATATTTGCCCAGTCGCCCCCTGAGATCGGCGGGAGAGGCCCTTCTCCGGGAGCCCTCCGTGAGAGAAATTAGGAGGGTGGCTACTCAGAGGAGGGCTTTCTCAGCGGTGGCGCCTAAGTTATGGAATGCGCTCCCCAGAGAGGTCCGCCTGGCGCCGTCGTTATTTGTTTTTCGGCGCCAGGCGAAGACCTTTTTATTTAAGCAACATTTTAAATGCTAAATACAATTGAATTTTATCTGGCCAGGGCGGCTTATTTTATAATGTGTGTTTTAATTAAGATTATTTTATATGGATATTTTAACTTATTGTTTTATCTATGTTGTAAGCCGCCCCGAGGCTTCGGCGAATGGGGCGGCATAAAAATGTTTTAATAAATAAATAAATAAATAAATAAATAAATAAATAAATAAACTGCAGTTCCCATCGTTCCTGCACCGGGAACACCACTTTAGGGCCTGGGTCTGAGAAACTCCTGCTCATATTTCTGACCAGCCTTTCATTCACTGAGTTGTTGCTCTGCATAGGCCACTATCACCATTCAGCCCACAGTATTGTTGGGAAAGCAAAAGGATTTACAGAGTATTGTAAATGGTAGAACAGCCTTCCCCAACCTGGTACCTCCCAGATGTGTTAGTCCAACGCATCCATCCCAATGCCCATGCTGGGTAGAAATGGCAGATGTTGCAGTCGGACACATCTGGAAGGCAGCCAGTTCATGCTCTAGTATAAGGAAAAGGAAATGTTCATTTTGTTCTGGAGAGGAAACACACACGCACACACACAAAACTGGAAGCAGCAGTTTGTAGAATGGTTTACTTGTCTCTTACGGAGGTAGAGAGAGAAAGGTAGGGAAGGATTTACCGGTAGTAGCTCTGTTTCTCCTGAAACAAAAGTAATCTTGGATCCTAATTGCTTGGCTGCTGTTTTAAATTTGCTAATCTAGCTCTCTTCAAACAGAATTCCACTGCACTGGTGCTTCTTTGAAGTGTTTTTTATCAGCTCAAGGGTCCCTTCAGTCCAGCATCCTGTTCATGCGCATCCAACCAGCTGCCCATAAGCAGAACTTGAGTGCGGCAGCATCTTCCATGTTCTCCAGCAACTGGTGTACACAGACACGCTGCCTCTGATACTGGGAGTAGCATTGAGCCATCACAACTACTAGCCATTGATAGCCTTCTCTTCCCGGAATACATCCAAACCTCTTTTAAGCCATCCAAATGAGTGAACATCTCTGCACCTTGTGGAAGCGAATTCCATCGTTTTACTTTAAGTACTTTCTTGTATCTGTCCTGAATCTCCCACAACTCAGCTTCATAAAATGATTCCAGGTTACACTATTATCAAAGAAAAAGAAAAATGTCCCCTTGTCCATTTTTTCCGCACCATGCATAGTTTTGTACACCTCTGTTATGTCTGTTTTTACTCCCTTTTTCTAGATGATTGTAGCTGGAGGATGAGGTGCTTCAGCCCCTTATCTGCAAAAGCCATTTTCCCTCTTTGCATTCTTTTTATACTATGTGTTCCTTAATAATGGGAAGACATCCAACTTACAAATAGCTGTTTGTATTTAAATTGCATGTTTCGGATGCAAAAGCAATAACTAATTATAATATATTGATATTTTAATTTGGTAGCAGAAGTATAGACATTTCTAGTCAATAAGAAAAAAAAACCATTTTTGTTTTATATGTCATGGAAACCCAAAC
Organism: Varanus komodoensis; assembly: GCF_004798865.1. NCBI lineage: Eukaryota > Metazoa > Chordata > Lepidosauria > Squamata > Varanidae > Varanus > Varanus komodoensis. The sequence goes on along the minus strand of NW_025335568.1, from coordinate 35,444,726 downwards.
AGGAACATGCCAGCCCCACCTAGCAAGGAAGAGTGGTGAGGATATAAGGTCCTCCTTATAAGGTCCTTGGAATAGCCAGTATTTTCACCATGAAATGAGCCTGCAGCCCCGCTGTGGCAGAGATCAGCTGAATACCTTGGTGAACTGTCAGGCATGAGTCCAGCTAGTGCGCCCTCACGGCGGTCCACGGCCACAGCCTGCATAGCGGATCATTCACAAGATCTGAGACCTCTTGGCAGCCGATCCTCAGCCTGGTGGATACTATCTGCCCTGATGAAAGCCCTGGTAGCGCTTGTGCCACTCCTAATGTTCCTCTTGCCTGGTGCTCCCCAGGGCACTCCTGGCTGTTCCTCCCCTTTGACCACCGCAGGTCGAACAGGGCGAAAGGAGCGCTGTGGAGAGGAGGTTTTTGGTTCGGACATATTGCTTCAAGACTTAATCGCTTTTGAAAACTGGATGCATAAGACGTCCTGTAAAGAATAAAGTCTTCCAGTTATCTGAATGTACTGCAAAGGGCTTGAAAAAGGAGTCCGCTTACACATTGTGAGAAAAGAGCAACTGTATCACCAAAAAGCCAACATTTGCACTTGCACTTACATGTATTTAATGTAGGAGGAACATATACAGTTTACATGGAACTACAGTCCTTCTCACCACAGATGGGAAGATGCGTCTGGGTGCCCTTTCTGCCAGAGCAGGTCAATTTCCAGATAGCACATGATGGTGGACTAGGTTAGGACACCTTACTCTCTTTCAACCCTGTTCTTTGAGATCAAATCAGACTTGTAAAAGGGTAGAGGACTGTCCTCTGTAAAATAGATGGTATCAAATGTGCCATATGTCTGATGTGGTGAACCCTTTAACTTTGGTTGTTCATGAAGAAACTGAAATCTCTGTACACATTCACTTGATAACCTTTTCCACAGATTTCTTCAAGTCTGAACTGAGAGAGGTACAGAGAAATCATAAAATTCAGAGTCTGTAGCTGGAACTTTAAGCAACAGCCTCACGTCTCTTGAAGTTTTAGCTGGTTTGACAAATTCTGGGATTTTAACAACCTCCGAAGCACTTGTAAGGCTCTATAGCTGGGTCAGTGACCTTTCACCTCTAAAACTTGGGTTGCCATGGCAGCTAAAATCAGTCTCATTAACTGAATAAACTAGTGACAAATATAAGCTGTTGTTCTTCAGCTAATTAATCTTCTGAATCGTAGACACAATCCATTTTATGCCCATGTCTAGGCTGCTCATGCATGGAGCGCTCTTTATGAAGGCAAAAGCCTGATGCCCAGAACCTCTGTTGCTTTATGTCGCTGTGGTGGTCCAAAAGAAGATGCAACTCTGATTTACATTACTCAGCATTCCAGGAAGGCATTCCACGAGCCACACACAGCACGATGATCTCATGTGCATATACATGCGCTGCTTATGTAGCGCTCAGTCCAGAAGCACACATAATACTAACATGCGTCGTCCTTTTGTTTCGAGGATTTCATCCCCTGAATCAGGAAAACCAAAATGAAAGATTTATGGATGCCTGTTTCTCATTGGGAAGAAGGAAAATGTTCTGTTTGCAGGAGTTAAATTTTCAGGCACTTTGCTGAGGCACCCTAACCCCCCTCGGTTCCTGACTGTAAAATAAGAAAACTATTACCCAGCTGGGGTAACAATAGGCTCCCACAGTGCTTTTCTGCTCAGACCGCAGCTGCCAGGGAAAGTGGAAACTACAACAGCAGGGTAACATTCTTTTCTTACAGCCTGTTTCTATGGACAAGGAGGCCTCCCACGGACTCAGTGTATTTTCTATGCAAAACTGGAGAAGAAGTGACATTTTAAAAGTTTTGACCTTTGTTGTGTGTGCGCATGTGTGTGTGCATGTATATTTTTTAAAAAGGGGGTTCTCTGCTTTTTTGCAGGAACCAATGTATACATTTTGAAAACCTGACAGCATGCCTAAGAATGGCAGTAGCCATTACAGTAATAAGCCAATGTTTCAAAATTCGAAAATTCTATATTGAGTCAAATGTATGGATAACCTTTGCCTTGGAAATCATAGTGATGTGGAATGTGGTGTTATGTCTGTGACGGTTGCAGAAAATGACAGTCATCAGAGAAATTTGGAAAATAGCAAGTATTTACTCCCTAGAATTTGTCCATTGAGTATTTTTAAGATAGTTGTCCAAGCAAGATCGTGAAGATGGGGTTTTTTTTAATAATTAAAAAAAGATGCAAGTAACCTATCAGCAAATTCAGGTCCCATCCTATTATCAGTTGCAAATGGGTCATAATAATCCTGAAGGGCTTCATTCCTTCCTGGCCCCCACATGGGAAATTCAACCAGCATCACCCACAATCCACTCCCTATTTGGACACACATCTATGTCCTAGGAGTTGCATTCAAACAGAGCAGTGTATGCACCTTGCTTCCTACATAGCACAGACTGTGTTTATATAGCATATTTCACACAATCAAAGCACTCCACATGTATTATCCCTGAATGCTTTGGAATAATCTTAGAGAATTCAAGTTCCAAAAACTTGTGGCAGGTTTTGTTTCATTTTGCTATGGCAAACCTGTCAACAACATTTGTTTGAAATGTGCAAACAAGTACCCTCAGTGTGTTATTTCCTTCCAGCAATAAAAATAAGTGTTACTCCGGGGCAGGGGGCGGGGGATAAAAGAAAAACAACAAATCTAGAAGATAGGGGCAAGCTGAGCAGAATATTAATAGTTCACCAGGGTCTCCTTCTCTTCTTGTCATCTCTGAATAGCCACTTAGGTGATAGCTTACTAAACCTAGATGAAGCTTGTTAAGAGGCGATATGATGGCTCGGTCTGCGTGATGGGGGGCTGGACCATTGCGACATCACAGTTGGGGTTGCGTTGCTTGCATGCGTGACACGATGCTCATGCCACCACCCAGTCAGTGCCAGGGTTGCTCTGCAAGCACCTGCCAGATGCTGCATCGTGTTTACTGGACGAGGCACAGATAGTGCACATGCACAAGGCCAGCCTGCCCTTGCCGTCAACCATTTATTTATTTATTTTCCGATTCATATCCTGCCTTTTTCCTACAAAGGGCTCAAGGCAGCTTACATCATTCTCCTCCTCTATCTTATCCCCACAACAACAACCCTGTGAGGCAGGCTGGGCTGAGGGTCTGTGACTGGCCCAAAGTCACCCAGTTGCCTCCATGGCCGAGTGGGGACTTGAACCCGGATTTCCTGAGTCCCAGTTCCATGCTCTTAACCACGACGCCACACTGGCTCTCCAATGACCCTTCCATTCTGAAAGCACTAGCTGAAGGTGCAAATATTGCAAATGTTTGAGCCTACAACTTCCATGCTCCCTCACCCTTGACTGTACTGATGAATTTGTATGCCAAAAGATCCAGAGAAGCACCCTGCACTGGAGAGCAGCTCTGCTGGCACGAAGCTAAGCAAAGCCAGCTCAGGCATCCAGCAGGTTGAAGCGAGATGCTTTGGGCAGCAGAACTGAGGGGGACAGTAATGGCAGGAACTGATATTTGAATAGTCAATATGAGGGTGAGGAAGAGGAAGAGGAAGAGCAAGAATTAATAATAATTTAATTTAATAAAAAATTTTATCCCATCTTTCACTAAACATCTCAAGAAGAAGTGGAAGAGGAAGGTTAGCCCTGGCAGAGAAGGCACAGGCATTCATTTAGAGTCCTACTTTAGCAGCAAATTATCTTGGGCAGGCATGGAACCGGCATGCCTAATGTTTAAAATGGGATCCCTGTAACTCAGGTTGTGACTGTACCAGCTGTTTTTCACACAATATGCCATTGGTCTTCATGCAAGAAGGGTGGCATTCTGCACGGCATTGCGCGTCCTGCCCTTTGGCACTACTTGCTCACCATTTTCTAATTCACTCCTGCAATACCATCTACCTCCAAGAGACATGAGGGATTACGGTTGTAAACCAATTATTGCTTTCTTCTTGGACATAGTCTTATGTCTTGTCTTTCATGAGCAAAGCTATTTGCATTTCATTCTTGACTTACACCATGGTAGCCCTCTAGTCATTTCACTTGCAGAACCAATGGCTTGTCCTAGGGTCACGTAAAGGGTTCTTTGAGCCTCACATAACCCTTGCATAATACCTGCTGGCCAGGTTTGCAAAACATGACAACCTATGACTGAGGTTAAATTCACAAGATAGTGCTTAAGAAGCCATGGCTAGCTGCAGGATATCATGTGAAGAGCCCCAGAGCACGGGCAATTATGTGACTGGGGCATGAAATCTGGTACAGTAGCCGATGTGAATTATCAGACAGAGATTTTTCATTTGCCCACTTACAAAATATAACTCATCAGGAAGAGGAGAATGAAGTTCGTATTGGAAGCATTACTTGAGTGCAGCATATAGCATTAGAGAATCATAGAAGGGAGAGCTGGAAGGGACCAGAGGGCCATTGGGTCCAACCACCTGCTATTGCAGGGCACGAAGTTATACCATCCCATTTAGATGACTGTCCAAACACTCTTTGAATTTCTCCAATGAAACTCTGAGCAACAAATGTGAAACAAAGCTACATTGGTCTCAGTAAAAGGATTGTGTCAAAGTCCTAAGAGGAAAAAATGAGTATAACAAATAAAACAATCGGTCTACTCTCAGAGAATCGCACTAACGAACTGTTCTGCAATAATAGGGAGTAGGCAGAAATCTAATTTTAACTTTGACCACCTACTCAGGTCTCATAGCAACAATCCCTTGCTTTTTTTCACAATATTTCAAATGGCCTTGTAAAATCGTGGTTTTGTGTCTTTTGTAGATGCACTTTCACAAACAAAGGTTAAGCTGCAATCCTACAGTACATAAACCTGTGAAAAAGTACCATTAAACTCAATAGAGTTTACTTCTGAGTAGATATGCATAGATTTGCATTCTTACTGTTTATCACTTTTCAGCTGGTGCTGTATTTGAACATCTTTTTCAATAAGGAAATTCATTTCATTGGTTCATCATACCAGACAGCAAAAAGTGTGTGTGTGTGTGTGTGTGTGTGTGTGTGTGTGAGAGAGAGAGAGAGAGAGAGAGAGAGAGAGAGAGAGAGAGAGAGAGAGACTTTTTTCTGAATACAGCCTCTCTCAGTCAGATCACCAACAATGCAAATGAAGTCTTGCCAATCCAGATGCCAGCAGCAAATGAAAAGCAACTGATAACTAAGCACCTCACTCTTAGCAGGGTTACAAGGAGGAATGAATGTGATCTGTACCCCTAGGAATTGTTGGTTTTATCAACCCATTTAGAAGGGAAGGGGCAAGAAGATGGCACGGTGCTAAAGAAGTGCAACCATAAATGTATAATTAAAACCAGCAACACTTTCCTGATATAGCTAAGCTAGTTATATAAGGTCTTATAAAAGCTTCACATTGTTTTCCTTTTTTTATTACTTTGCTCTTTCTAGTTACAGTTCATCTGAGGTCAGTAAGGGTTAGTATTTGGGCGGTGGGGGATAACAATACCTACTTATTGTTATCTTTGGATCTTAGAATTTAACTTTTTACTTGTGCTAGGTTCACAGAAGGCAACAGAAATATCTAGAAAATTTAATCATTCTGTGTATTCTTTTTAAAATAATTTCATTGCATTTTTATTTTAAGACATACACACACCATTAAATAGATTATATCAGGCCCCAAAGCACAGATTTTTGGGTCATCTGCTTGTTGCTTCTCTGGCTGCTTAATGCTGCTTAATGCTAGGCGATGAACACCAGGAGCATATCCTTTTCCTGAATGAGAAAGCCACTTCTGAGGTCCGCAACAGATGAGGGAGGTCGGACTTGAGAACTGGATACTTTCTAGCAGAGCTTGTGTCCAAAGGTGCGGACACAGAAACAAAATCAGTGGCACAGAACAGACGGGGCTCGATGCTCAGGCTCTGCAGCCGTGCGGGCTCAGATGACCACCCAGGGAGCAGCAAGTGATGGGATGGCGGCGAACGGTGCAGCCTCGTGCTGATCAACTTTCCTTGCATGCTGGTACAAGGCCCACGCACTACCTCTGATCTTGTACTTCCACAGCAGCTTGCAGGAAAATGCTGTTGCTGATGTGATATCTGCTAAGGGCCAGACTTCATTTTTCATTAATTACACGGCATGCAGCTGATGCTTTTGGGGAGAGGGGGTCATTGAAAAGAAAGTGCATGGGCCTCCTGTCCAGACTGGGACCAACTTTCATGGAGAGAGCAGACTTTATCTCCCCCTCTTCCACTGCTCCCCCCAAAACACCGCTCATGACATGGCAGTTAAAAGGGAAGGGCCAAAGGAAAGCTAGGCAGCCAGCCTTCACTGGCATCAGACCCAGAATTAAAATTGATACATATGCTCGTCCCTGCATTCACCTTTAAGACAGCCAGGCCTTCCAAACAGAGCACTGCTGCTATTTAACTTCATTTGTTCAATAGCGGCTCCAGTCCCAAGTGCCAGCCAAAAAAGCATGTAAGGCCAAGTCATGATCAAGTGCACTGATAGGACGCCATAATGCAGGCCTTTGCGAGGCAAGCTATGCTCAACCAAGCCAAAAGCATCCCACCAGCGGTGCGCTGCATCAGGAACTATTGGGTTCGCTGCCTGCATGGTTTATAGGAGGCCCCAAGAGCCAGGCAGCCTTCAATGTGCTGCTGCTAGTTGTGCAGGTGTGTCCTGATCCCATGGTATTGGCCCGGAGGTGCCAGCTGATCCCGGATATCACATCCATGAAACAGCAACACGTTCATGTTCCTTCTTGAGCAGCAGAGTCCCTCACTAGGTTACCCCAATTCCCCAGAAATGCCTGCTAAATTACGAGGTTACGAACCTAAGGAGACAAAGGTCACATTGGATCAAAGCCCCTTCCACTTGGGGAGCTGCAGGCACAGTGAGCTGCTGCAGCTATGCTAACTCGTTGCTCATCTCCAGCATTCGGAACAATACAGTTTGGAAAACAGTTCCATGGTTAATGTAAAATCTGGGTTTTTCTTTTTTTTTTACGTTTTATTGGAATAAATAGTGGTGCATTTAGCCATTACTTTTTCAGCTGCCCCCCAACTTTCTTATCAACTCCAGAGTGCACATTATCCCTATATCACTCATATGTGTTTGCTAAAAATATTTGTAACATGAAGACACTGCATTAAATTATAAGTACCATATATAAGTACCCTAAGATGGGGTCGCTATTTTGGGCTGTTTTTCTGGTGTTTGCCATATGTCGGGCATTTCAAATGACCCCAGTTTCTGAGCAATAACTCTTGTGGACGGGCACAGGGGGGCAGACAAGAGGGAGGAGGCCCACCTGGCACTTTGAGTCTTGTTTTACGCAAAAGGTTATTCAAATTGCGAATAATGTATGCACAGTGTTAGCAGCAAACAAAAAAATCCGCCCATTTTCTTATTATTTCATGCAATGTTCTCCTCCCCCCTTATCCAGCATACATTTTGCAGAAAGTATGGGGAGTGGGATGGGGAGAAGAAGACCCTTGCCCAACATATGCATTCTCTTGCAATGTACTTTTCCGGACAATGCCCAGCCGCCACCATGTATGGAAGAAAGTGAAGAATTACTCTTGATCTTCTGCAGCTGTGAATCTAAACATAATTTAAGAGACAGGTGGATTCCATCTTCTTCCCAGAGATCACTTCTGCGCGTGTGTTGCTTAACGCTGCACAACACTCTGCCGGGGTGTTATTTTGCCTTCCACCAAATGGTACGGCTGCAAGACTTCATGAGAATGAGTGGACAGGCTGATTTTGACTGATTGTTCCCAGGCTATTATGTGCTATAATGAAGCATCTTCTCTCTTTCCCACCATACCCCCCTCTCTTGATAATAGGATTAGAAGATGGTTGCTTCCTGTGTACAAACTTGAAGATAGTACATTGCATTTTTCCTTTAGTGTCAAAGTGGGAACACAAGGATAGGAAAGAGGGGGCTTAAAAGAACCTTGTTTGAAGCATGGCTCACAAGTTTCAGACCTGGTATAAACAAGATCTGTTGTTTTCCTTTCTTCCTGTGTATCACTCTGGTTTAATTCAAATTACAAAAGGCAGAGCTATATTTGAAGCACACACACAAACACATTTCAAAACAGGAAAAACTACCAAACGTTGGGCCAATGTTACTTTTAAAAGCAGGGGGTTGGACTTCTTTTTCCCCCTTTTCATTCCTGTCTCTGCCTTCCCTTTACCCATTAAAGATTCTTTTCTGGGAATCACACTGAATGACACAGTTTCTCCTTTCTATGAAAGAAATTCCACTTCTTTCTTTTGTCTCTCGCCTCCCTCTTGTCTGCCCCTCCCTTCCAAGCCCTCATCTTTACTACTTTATGCCCAATCGCTCCCATTCAAGCACAGGCTCTTTTCTCTCCACCAATGACAAGTCATCCCATCCCCCTAGCCCGGCACAACTTTCCACAAAACAGAACTTCCCAATATCTGATCCCACCAAGCAGAGACTGAACTGTAAAATAACTACCCAAGAATTCTTCCTCCTCTTCAAGGACTGGGAAGATTCTGCGCCACCAGCCAGAGTGCAAAGTATTTCCTGCTTTCACATATATTGGGGCCTGGAGCCTTGTGTCATTTTAAGTACTGAAATTGTTACCTGCTGGAGGGTTTCTTCCAAAGAGCTTTGTTAAACTAATGTGGTACCCTGGAAGGCATTGCTGGCTTTTTTGATGCTTCTCAGGCTTGTTGTCACTAGCTGTATTTCTAAATTTCGAAAACCATTGGTCCCACAGACTGCCCTGAACACTTTTCAGACATTAACTTTTCCCCCTGAAATATCTGTGGCTCTTGAACGTACATTCATTCGCAGTCCCAGCCCCTACTAGCTTGCATGCATATTCAGCGGGTCATATGGTTGATCTCAAATATCTCCAGGCATTATTGATCTCATTCATCCAGAAGTAGCATATACACCCATGAGCTGCAGAGGAGGGGCAGGAAGGCAAAGGGGGATGCATTTCTCAAATATCACTGAAGAGGACTGGTTTCCTTTTGCAACCAGCCTGGATGTTTCTGCAGAACACACGGGGCATTAGGAAATTCCAATTATTTCTCTATAAAAAGCATGTCTAGAGCTCTCAGGAGGGCCTAAAGGAGAAAGATTATTGACCAACAAAAACCCCTCCCCTTGCCACTCCTTGGAATCCAGTGGGGGAGGCAATCCTAGGGGAGCAGTTTTCCGGGTGACAAGACAGCTCATCACCAGCCCAAAGGGCATGACAAAGCCAGTGGAGGCCGTTCCCAAAGACACCGACTGCCTCCAGAAGCCGCTTCACCTCCTAGACAGATGCTGCACTGGGACTTTCTGCTTGACAGAGCAGCGCATGAATTTTGCTTCGCACGATGGACTGGGGCAAGCCAGAGGAGGTGGAAAGCGGACACGGAGGGAAAAGGGCACCTGCCTCTTGTTGTTCAACAGAGCACAAGCTTATCCATACCCTAGAACAGTGATGGCGAACATTTAGAGTGTCCAAACTGCAACCCAAAACCCACTTATTTATCACAAAGTGCCAACACTGCAATAAAACCTGAATACTGAGGTTTTAGTTTAGAAAAAACAACTCACAGCCAGTCCAAGCAAATATATATATATATATCCTTGGCAGTGCGCTGACTGGCCATGCGAAAGCTCAGACAAGTCATGGCTAATGAGTTGCGGCTCATGACATCATCACCCGCTGCCGCTACTCCTTTCCGAGCAGGCGCATGGCCCCTATGTGTGCTGTGATCCGATGCTCGGCTGCTGGGGGGATGCTGCAGTGACTTGGATCATGTGCTGACAGAGAGGGCTCTGTGTGCCAACTGAGGCACGCATACCATAGGTTCACCACTACTGCCCTAATCCTACCCTAGTGCACTCCCCTAACCCTAATATAGGGGTAAAATACCATTGAAAGGGGCAATTTTCAAAAAGCCTTCCTTGAGTAGATTTTCCACACAGCTCATCCTTTCTGCCCATTCTAAACACATTCCAAACATCAAAATCATACCAGGACACCACGTTTTCATAATCCTAACCCTACCCTGGTGCACTTCCCTAACCCTAATATAAGGCTGAAGCTCCATTGAAAAGAGGGCGATTTTGAAAAAGCCTTCCTTGAGTAGCTTTTTCTGCACTGGTCATCATTTCTGCCCATACTGAACACATTCCAGCCATCAAAATCATGCCTGGACACCTCGTTTTTCTAACCCAAATCCAGTGATCGTGAACCTTTTAGAGACCGAGTGCCCAAACTGCAACCCAAAACCCACTTATTTATCTCAAAGTTCTAACACTGCAATAAAACGTGAAAACTGAGGTTTTAGTTTAGCAAAAACAACCCAAAGCCTGTCCAAGCAAATATATATATCCTTGGCAGCGCACTGGCTGGCCATGCAAAAACTCAGACGAATCGCTGCTAATGAGTCACGGTGCATGATGTCATCGCCTGGCGCCGTTACTCCTTTCCAAGCAGGCGCATGGCCCCTATGTGTGCTGTTATCCAATGCTTGGCTGCCGGGGGGATGCTGGGTTTGACTGCTCGCGTGCTGACAGAGAGGGGTCTGCGTGCCTGCTGTGGCGTGTGCGCCATCGGTTTGCTGCCACTGCTCTAGAATAATTCACCATGTGGCTAGGGTTTTGCCTCTGCCCTTGCTATCCTATGCGGACTTACCTGGGAATGAACCACGCTGAGCCAAGTGGGAAGAAATGTTTGAGGAAACATGGATAAGATTAGATTGCACATGTATTTCAGTATATTCCTGGCTGTATGTGAGCTTCTGTGGAATTTGTCATTAGAAGAGCCATTAGATTGCTTCCATAAAACAAGAAGCAGCTCTGGATTTTAAAAAAGGGAGTTCAAAATATGGCATTTTTGTAAATCACTATTAAAACAGTATCAACCAAGCTTAGCTGATGCTGTGATCGTAATCCTTTGCAGCATTGTATGAAGCTATGGTTTCCCTCAACAAATAGGAAAGTAAATAGTATTGGGATTAAGTATTAATACTGCAGATGGGCACTGGCTATTTCTTATAGTCATCACTTTTCAAAAATTCTTTATTACAAAGTGGTTCCAATTAATCCATGATTTGCATGCATTTCATATCTGAAATAAATTGTTTGGAGGGGTTATTTAAAAATGCAACATGGCATACAGTATTGGGGTAGTTTTATAATTAAAGAGGGCCTCAACAGAGTATAGCAGGCATGTCCCCAGCACCTCCCAGTCTGTCACCAAACCAGGCTGTGGTTGGGGTGAACGGCTCCCCTTTCATAACATAGAAAGCAGCCAAATGTGTGTGTGGTGCTGCTGGAGCTTCTAATTCCAGCTGCAGCCGTGCATTATGAATCACTGACTGATTGTCATTACACTACCCCCTTCATTGTTCCTCTTTGGAACTTCTGCTCTTAAAATTGAGTCTATTAAGGAATGCCTGTTATTTATTAATGAGTTAAATTATTGTGCTGATTCTAGGCCACTTTTCAAAATATTGCTTTGCCAAAGCAGCTTACAAAACAAAACATTAAAACAAAACTATAAAGCAGCAATAAAGAATAACCACTGATGTTTAAAATGCATGAGTACACATTCAGGATGATCCGATGGACAAATACAAACATAATAAACAGCAAGAAAGACTAAAACCTCTCTATCGATAAAGATGATTTGACTTACCTGAATAGGTAGAGGCTGATTGCATGCCCTTTTGGAGGGAACTTAACAAATAAGGGGTCACCATTGAGAAGGCTCTGTCCCTCTTCACTGGCAATATAGTCAGGCAAATTCATATGCATTCTGCTGGTCTTTAAGTACCTACACCACGGGAGCTAAGAAGCAAAGCTGTATGAATGTACTGTTGCTTGAGAATAGCTACAGAATAGCAGGATGGGTGATTCAGGTGCAGTTGTCCAAGTTCTTAGTATTTGACTGCAACCTGTCGGCTTCCAGGAAGCTGAGTTGGCACTGGCATGGAGCATACTTCCACAAGCTGGTATCCTCCAGATGTTGGAGCAACAACTTATATACCATTGGCCAGGATACCTACGGCTGATGGGAGCTGAAATCCAAAAGTTCTAGAGGGCACCAGGTTAGACATTTCCAGGCTTAAGTAACCTGTAGATATTAGTAAGACTCAAGAAATTCCTAAGAAAACCTGATTGATCTGGCACCTTCAGTCTCCTCAAAGCCTTCTGACTTGCTGATGTACACACCTGAAAAATAGTAATGCATTAGATCCAGACATAGTACAAGTAGAGTAAACCCATTTAAACCAATAAAACTTAAGTTAGTCATGGCTATTTGTTCCACTGATTTCAATGGGCCTTCTCCAAACATGACAAACTCTGGATCTGACCCAATTTTTTCCACATGAAACAGTCATAGGGCAATCCTATACATAACTTTTGAACTCATTGGGACTTACTCCCAGAAAAGTACACATAGAATTGCAGTCTAAGTTAATTTCAGAAAATTAAATAGAATTATTTATAGCTACTTGGAGGTATTTGTTTTTCATCTGCCAAGAGAAAATATATGCTTTAGGTACTTGTACAGGAATCACATCCAAGTTTTTCTGGCTCCCTTGTGACTTCATGAGAAGTCTGATGAAATGTAAAACTAAAGAGTACACATTATGAACTAACCCTGTTAACAATTGCACTGGATAAGAAGGAACATCCAAGTGCTTTGGGAAAGTGGCAATATGTTTCTAATGGCTGAAGAAGTGGAAGAACTTATAAAAAGTAGAAATGTGTCCAAATTAACTGAGAGCAAAAGAATATATGTCCACCATAATATATATGCTTCAATGCAATGAGAAGTATAAATGCAAAGGGGCACATATCCTTATATAAATCCCAAGGTTCTGCATAACCAAGAGGGGACAGGACTAGGTACAAAAGCAAATCAGAGCACAGGTCCATAGGACAAAAAATGCAGACATTTGCACAAGTTAATTTGCATATGCTCCAAAGTCTCTTCATGCTTTTTAAAGCACCCTCTCTCCTAAGACTATCCCTACTTATAAAGAGGGCGGGGAATGGAGCAGATAGGAGAGCATTGGATTTATTTTATTTTATTTAGTTTTTGAGGCGGGACCTCAAGTAGAAAGTTTCAGGAGTGGGGACAACAAGAGGTAAAGTACTTGTGGGCAAATGCCAGCTAATCTAGCGAGATCAGATGCAAGGAGATTACTGTGGTCCCTGCACCTTTATTTTAGAAAGTGCTCATGGCAACATGGTGGTTCTGCATACGACCCCAAAGATTCAGGGTTATAAATGAAAGATTCATTGTGCCAGCACCTCATACTGCTTCTGAACCAAGAGACATTTCCAAAGGGGTAGCCATATCACTGTGGCAATTAACAAGACACATCAGTCATTACCAATGTTGACTATGTCAAGCACCTGTTGGAGGCACAGAAAGAAAAGGAAGTGCCTTGAAGCATTGCTTTTCTTCTAATAGTAAATTGAAGAACTCAGTTGAATTCCTAGGGCTTATAAAGAACAGAAGAAATTTACATTCTTATTATCTGGAATATAAAAACATGAGAGGAAAAGGTTTTCAGGAAAGTAACCCTTTAATTTTATATACATCCATCTCACAAAGAGGAAATTCTAATAATTGAAAATAACATTTTTTCTAAATGTTGCAATATAGATATAACATATATTAGCTTACTTTTAAAAATTGAAGAATAAATGCTCCTGGTCCAGATTAGAAGTGCACAACCCTTTTTGACCCGAGTATTGCATGTGATGCTGATTCAAGAGGGATTCAGATGGAGGGAATTCAGCAGATGTGGAAGAATCAGGAAATGCCAGAGGAAAGCTTTTGATAGAATTGAATGGGCTGAACTCTTGCACATGCGCGCACACACACACAAGTGCACAGGCACACACATGTATCAGATTTATACATTCAATTCTAAAGTAGCTACTGGGCACATATGTAAATCTATCCTCTAATTACTTAAAAACAGAGATGTTCCCATAAATAAATTTAAAGGAATGGTACACACTTATGTGCTGATGATACTTGCAAGATGATACTCTTGCAAACAGCAAACTACTTTTGCGTAGAAAGTTCATACAGGGGAAAGTCCAGCTGTATCACTGCCAGGTTCAGGCAAAGGTGAAATGAGGATTCCCTTGGAAAAAGGAAAGCTAGAATTCTGGGCTAGAAGTAGGAGCAAGAGAGAAAGTCTGTATGCATAAAACTGAAGGATAAACGAACTTGCTAGGCTTCCAGCAAAATGGAGGTTGCAGGGCCAAGAGAAAGTACGAAAACACTTTCCTGCATTTCTTCTGCAACAAAGGCACCCCCATATGTTCCAAAAATAAGAAAGCCATGGGATACATAGCGTAACTTCTTCAAATGCCACCTTCAACGTCTTGGTGATGCATCTTTGTCCTACAACAAAGACACAGCTAAGAAGGGGGCCCTTGCAAGTGAGCAAGCAAGTTGCAGTGAAGAGGAGCAGGGCCAGAGGATGCATGCCGGCGGGCGCCCCTTAGTGTGGGCTCTCAAACACAGCCCAAACACACCAAACCTCGACACAGGCCCTGTTAGCATTCTCCAAGGCTCTTCTCAGCTTAGAATTATAGAATCATAGACTCATGGAATACTAGAGTGGGAAGCGGCCAAGAAGGCCGTTGTGTCTGAACCCCTGCTGAGTGCAGCACCCCAAGTTAAGCCATCCCTCTCAGAAGGCTGTCCAGCTGCATCTTGAATGCCCCCAGTGAGAGAGAGCCCACCACCTCTCTAGGCAGTTCCTTCCATTGTCATACTGTTATGACAGTCAGGAAGTTCTTCTTGCAACTTAAATGTCTGCTCCCTTGCTGATCAGGCCCTCTTCCCCAGGATAATTCTGGATGACGGGAAGGTCCGGAAGCCCTGCAGTATATGGATGAGGTTGTGGAGGACATGTCTGAACTCAGAAGACTCAAACCTGCTGCTGTTTGCTGTACATCCTTGGACAAAAATCAGCCCACACCGAGCGCTAGATGACCCCATTCAGGTGCCGGGTGGTGTAGAGAGCTTGATATGTGTTGAAAGAGGACAAGAGGCATCTAAATCCAGTGCCTAGTCATGTGCATCAGAGGACATGCTGTGCCCACCAGCATTTTAGCCTAGACTCAACCATCTCTACACACAGGAGCACTTTTGGGAGCCAGTATGCCATAGGACTAGGTCCTAGTTTTGGACTAGGGCTCAGAATATCTGGCTTCCCATTCCCATTCATCCATAAAACTCCCTGGATAACTTTGGGCCAGTCACAGACTCTCAGCCTATCCTATCTCACAAGCTAGTTATTAAGCATCGTAGCAAAAGTAGTTTGGAAGGGCTTGGGGATATCGAATGAATATGATCTAGCCATAACAATTTCCATGACAGGCCAACAACTACAATCTTGTTGAATAAATTCCAGATTCATAGCACACATTAAAAAAACCACTTTTATCATATTCATTATTACAGGGGTTTAAAGCAAATCATGTCCTTGCCCATTGCTATTTAAGTTCTTAATCTGTCCTTTCATCTCTTTACAATTGGAAAGTTAGATACTAGATAGCAAGGAGGTCCTGATCCTAAGTGCTTACTCAGGTAATTTCTGCAACATGCAGGCAGTGTCGGGCTTTGCAGGGTTGCACTGGGGCATGCGGGAGGCAGAGGAAGTGCTGGTTCACACATGCGTGGATAGCTCTTGATCTCTCTGCAGCTGCTGAGTGGCAGTATAATGCAAAAAATGCCTGTACTGTTGAATTATTTGGCATTTGTATCCACTTTTTTTCTTTTGTGAATATCATTTATTCTGCCTTTCATCACTACAAAGTACCTTTTGGCTCACTTAAAGTAGTTTTTACAAAAATCTTTGGTAAATACATATCTCAAGCGATTGCCCATTAACAAAAATAATTGTTAGGCAGAATTATATTTGAAGATACTGTCCGTCAGCTGCAATAAAGCACACCTAATTATTTCTTAGATTGTTTTCAGTATTTCTGAAACAGACAAAAAATTAAGTGTAATTTGGGAGTTTTAAAAAAGAGAGAGAAAAGACTTTACATTATGAATATTATTTTAAAATAAATAAATGTATTGCTGCATTCACTTTCATGCACACACTATAATTGGTATAAAAGTGTGTTTATTGCCCTCCTGTTATGCGTGTAGACGTAATTAGCCAACACTTGACATGAGTATTTTAAAATTATTAGCAAACATTAATCGTTTCTCCCCATAGCAATCTGCCTCAGGATTGCAAAACCTTCAATGACAAAATGATGAGCAATTTAAAATTCCTCTCCCTCTTCCTTCATACCTATTTCTGCTTTGGAAATAGTTTGCTCCCCAATACCCTCCTCTCAGTTCCCTTTATTCCGTTAACAATATGCTTTGTATGTATATTTTAAAAACCTGAATTCCAGATTTAGAATTAATAGAATTTACCTTACCTTTTCTTACATTACAAATACAATTGGCTAAGGAATAAAGGCCGAAAAGTGAGGGGAAGGAAAGTTTATCTTCTGCAGGTGCTTGCGACAACGCGCACTTGGGAAGGGCTTCTCCCTCCACTCCCCCACCCCCCTTGTTAGGTGCCTGGCCTGTGCTCCCTTCAATCTTGTCAGCTGTAAAATGGGTCTCTTTTTAACCCATAATGGATCTGCGAGATTAAAGGTGAAGTCATGAATTAGCCAAAGTGACAGCCCAGCACGATGGTCTAGCGGCAGGGGGCCTTCTTTTGTGCTCGTCCACTCTGACCTCCAGTGCCACTCCACGTCTGTGGGAACCGGACAAGAAGAATGTTGGGGCGGGGTTTCGAAGCGCCTAAGTGGCAGATCCTGCTCCTGGCCAGAGAGGAGTTGACATTCTTTCGCTGGAAATATTCTGACATCATCCCAGCCATACCTCCTCAACAGCCCGTTCGTTAGCTCTTTTATGCTCAGTGGGTGAAAAACAATGGGTCGTGCCACGAGGATGTAAAGGGATGGAGGGCAAAATTTCCACCCAGCTAGCTTTCTTAGGTAGCACTTGCTAATTTACTCTGGTGTGATTTTTAATGATAGAAAATGACTGGCTTTATCGGGCGATGTTTAACTTTTTCGTGAAATGATCCTCGGGTGTGAAAGGAAGCCTCAACCTTCTTGTCTGGAAAAGCGTGAGGAACAGATTTTATTTGGAACAAGGGGCTTTGGCTTTAATAGCTTTTAATGTTAAAAAAATCTGTCACCCACATCCCTGCAAAACACAGTTTGCCATCTCTAGGAGTACAGTATAATCCTATATCTGTCCACTAAGAAGTAAGACCTATGGATTTTAAAGGGACGTACACTCGCTTAAAGGTCTGTAGCCTTTAGAATAAACCTACTAAAATAAACGGGACAAGTAAGTCTTGCAGAGTGCTGGTTACATTGCTCAACTAGGGACCGGAGAGATCCAAGTTCTAGTCCTCATTCCCTCATGAAGCAAACTGGGTGACTTTGGGGCCACTCACAGGCTCTCAGCCTGACCTACCTCACAGGGTGGTTGTTGTGAGGATAAAAATGGATTGGAGGAGAACTATGTAAGCTGCCTTGTGTCTCTTGCAAGAGGAAAAGGCCAGGATGGGAATGTAATGTAAATTGTTTTCAGTGCATCTACCTTATGCACAGCCAGTCTTTACTGGTTCCTATAACTTTCTAAGTGCAAATCAACATTCTGCTTTTTCTAGAGGAGGAAAGGTGAGACGCAAATGTAATTTAAAAAGACTAGAAGTATGGGTTGAAGTGCAGAATTCTCTGAGACAATTGCTCACAAAGCACAGTGCCTGCCTGGAAGTTGTCTAAGATTAAAACCTGAGGGAGAAAACACAGAGTTAGCCTCTCCATATGAGCATACAACTTCTCTCTCCCATTACTGCCCAACTAAGTAATTGCCTCTAGCCAGCCTGCCCTTCCGATCAGGTTTAGGAGCTTCAGTCCTCCACACAGGACCTACAGTGATGACTTGTTTTCCTGGCAGCAGAGGGCTAGCCTTGGTTGGCTCATCAGTGGCACTTAATATAAGCTATTATTATTATTTATCATCACCATAATCATCATCATTATTTCATCTTGTCCTCATCTTGGGGGACTTACACTTGCAGCTCCTGCTAATGTCTCTGAGATGGAAAGGGCTGAGTGTGTGAGGCAGTTGCTTCTCAAGCATGCAAAATGCTACCTCTGCACCTCTGTATCCCCTCCCTCTTAATAATATTATCAAGATGAAAGCCACCATTGCCATTATTTGAAATCAGCCTTTCCAACCTGGTGCCCTCCAGATGTTTTGGACTACGACACCCAACATGTCAGAGTTTAATCTATATAGTTTAATTGACATTAATCTATAAACAATGTACATTAAAAGGCTTCGACATCTCTTATGCTCCTGCCGCAATACACATGAAATCCTGATTACAACAGTTTTCTACCCACTTTGGAAAGGAAAAAAAAGATGTACAATCTTGACACCAAAGTGTTTTTGACCATTGTCTGTCATTTATATTCTGCAGGGCTGATGCACATTTCCCACGATTTGCCTCCAGCCAGGTCTGACACCTGTAAAGCTTCAAATAATAATGCCACATTGTGAAGACAAAAGGAAAGTGCATTGAAGATGTACCTGAATGGCAGGAGGAGAAGGATTCACATTGCTAAGTGTCGCTTAGCAACATGATATGTGAGGAATATCTATGAGAACCTACCATGAGTCTGGACACCTTTGAGTTTTCACCCGAATATTACACCATAATTCCTCCCAACTCGGTTATGATGTAAATCTTCAGAAAGGAGCATGCCTACCTACATTCTGATTGTTTTACCTGGCATAGGTTAGCTGGGAGGGAGAAGATGCTGAGATGGGAAGAGAGAGACCCTTTCCATTTCCAAACAAGAGCTCTGATTTCATCACATGCACCTGTTTCATGAACCAGAGATGCTTCACTTGTGCACTTAAAAGCATTCTTTTACCATATCTTCCTCTATTCACTCCTGGAAATGGTAACTTTGTGAAGGTATCAGTTGGTTATGTTGTACTTGAACTCTAACCTCCACATTGTCCGTACATATACATTGTTATCCAAAGAGCCCATGGCAGCTAGTGATCTATAACGGAGGCAATACAGCACATAAACAGTATAACCATGGTCCTTAAAGCAT
The DNA here is from genome assembly GCF_004798865.1 of Varanus komodoensis. NCBI lineage: Eukaryota > Metazoa > Chordata > Lepidosauria > Squamata > Varanidae > Varanus > Varanus komodoensis. The sequence goes on along the minus strand of NW_025335568.1, from coordinate 35,425,552 downwards.
AAATGTGTAAAATACAACCAAGCTATCTGCACAGTCCACCAGTCAGAAAACAGATAGAGCACTTGCCTATATCTCCCCATCCTGCACAAATAAAGGCATTTTACTAGCAGATAAATGACAACCGTCCCTAACCAGGGTGGCCAGAACAGGGTGGCAGTTCCATAGGCCAGATTACTCAAAGGCAACACAAGCAAAGCCCCCCCCCACACACACACACACTTGATCTGAAACCTTTGGATGCTCAGCATTGGGAAAAGCATTATTTGAAGTGCCCAGGTCTTGAAGCATTTAGACCTTCATACAGTAGTACTAACACTTTGAATTGGGTTGGGAGCTCATTGGCAGCCAGTGCAGAGGTTTCAAAACTCCTGCAATACTATCACATCTTACTTTCCCTGTCAACTCACAAGCAGCAATATTCTGCACCACCCTCAAGTTCTAGACCATCTTCAAGGGAAGCCCCATACACAGAGTGCTGCAATAGTCCAACTGGAACATGTACTAGTGTTGCCAGGTCACCTTAGGCCAAGAATGTCCACTGCTGCAGATCCAGCTGTAGCCGGCCAAAGCATCATTCACCACTGAGGCCAGCTGCAACTCCAGTGGCAGCTTTGAACTGAGGTGTTCTAGTCCCAGACTCTGAACTTCCCTGTCAGTGGGACTGCTGCCCCACCCCAGATATTCTTCCTCATTCCCAGATCTAGGAACACCTAGGAGCCACAGAGCCTCTGACTTACCAAGATTTTGCTATTGGCCCAGCACTTGTGGACCCTCCTATTCAGATAGAATGGAGAGACAGAGCTGGGTGTCATCCGCATATCAGTGACATTGTGCCCCTAAGCCACAGGTACCATCTCCCAGACATTTCCTATAGATGTTAAATAGCATGGGAGACAAGCTGGAAGCTTATGGGGCCCCATGGCATAACTTCTATAGACCTGAGAAGAAGTCTTCTCTTGCAAGACTACAGGGAGCAACCCTGTAGATAATATCAAATCTACTACGATATTATGCCTTATACTCCCAGCCCACTGAGCCTTTCTAACACAATACCATGGTCAATGATATCAAAAGCCATTGAATGGTCAAGGAGGATCAATAGGGTAGAAGTTCCCCCACATTTGTTCCAAAGAAAGTCATTAACCAGGACAAACGAGGCTGTTTCAATGCTGCATCCATGCCTGAATTCAGACTGAACTTGATCTGAATGATCTGTTTCTTCTAGAAATGTCTGTGGATAGTCCAACACCACATGCTCCATCACTTTGCCCAGGAGTGGAATGTTTGCAACTGGGTGGTAAAGATCTAGTTCAGACCCAACAGGTGCTTCTTCAACAGAGGGCACACCCATGGCCTCTTGCAGCGCTACAGCTACCTAGCTACCTAAGGCATCTATCTCTTTCTGTACCCACAAGTGAAGATACCTCTGCTAGACTGCACAAACCAAGAAGGACAGGAATAAAAAGGGCATGTGGTCCACATATCCTAAAAAGCACTATGTCCAGATCCTTAGGCCACAGCAAGTAAAACTGATCTCACAACCCATGGCCAGATGGTGCTCTAAATACTTCCATTGGACCTGTAACAACAGCAGAACCTAGTCTGGTATGATGTAAGTGAATTTGCCCCCCAAATGTTTCACAAAACCATCTGAAAGCTATCCCAAGGGTCCAGCTTGTACCTTTTTCAGACTAGATCCCATTGGTCCAGTTACCATGCAAAGGAACTTTGAAAAGTGATTAGCTGAACATTGCAAAGAAGCAAGTTCTGCCTGCTACCTCCACTGCTACATAGTAGGCATAATAGTGTGTCCTCCACCCACCTAACTTGGCAATCAACAGCCACAGCACCAATGTGAAAGTCTGCCTGGCATGGCTTTCATTAATTGCCTGTATCTCACTTACCCCCAGTGGCCTCCTCCATATAATGGTGCCACACCAAACCTCCTCTGTCCCCCACTGCCCTGGCACATATCCCTTTCCTCCAGGTTACTCCCAGGTATAATATGCAAACTCTTACGGTACAGATTCTATATAAATAATAGCCGAATAATGACACCATCCTGATTTTAAAGCACAAATACTTTAAGTTGCACAAAATTGGTTAAATTTGTTGAACTGAAACTCCCAGATTAGACAGGGTAGGAAGGTGCTAGTGGGAAGCCTTGGCAGTTAAGTTGATTTATGTTTGTAGCATGGGAAATTACTTTGACTATGATTTGTACCGATCCTTTATAAAGTCTCTAGAAGTACTAGGTGCTGAACAGAAATTAAAATAAGACAGACAAATAGGAAGGAAAGAAGAAAAGGGAAGAAAAGTCAATTGGGAAAAGGCAGATGTCATAGGTGAGTTAAAATGGCATTCTGGTCATAGGAAGCTTCAAGAGAAGGAGGAGGTAGACAGGCAATAGGGAGAATAGCCATTACTCAAACTACAGGGGGCAGAGGTGCCCGCTGCCTTTTCTGATCCCACCTACCCATTACTGTTTCTGGAAGGCCACATGTGTTTGCATTAAACTAATGGGCACCAGAACATGGGGTGACTGGCCTTCATTAAGGGCCTCCTACGTTTGCCCTATAATTAAAGTATCAGGGTCATCTTAGGCTCCTCTAAGAGTTCATTATCTGTTGGGCAAGGGAAAATTCTGGCAATGACTCTATGGAGGAAGTGGAGAACTTAGATATAAAGGAGTAAGGCCCTGGCAACCTTTGAAAATGAGCACAAAAAGTAAGACCACAGGGAAAAGAATCCCAATGGATAGAGCCATGTAGAGAAACAAGATGGTCTTAACAAAATGTCAGAGGTGGCAACACTATGACAGAAGAGAAGCAAGGTGACATGGCCACAGTTCTGGAATAGTTGCTTCTAGTTTTCTCTAGCCCTGAAGTCAATACCAGCATTCAAAATTTTAAACGGAAAGTATATACAGTTCTTGGTGCTGGAGAAAGAGCCTGCTTCAGATTTTCTCCCACAGAAGTCTTCCACAGAACTACTCATCATCAAGTACATGTCTTTAAATATTACTTTTCTGAATCAGGCTGCACATAGGGCGAAAACACAAGTCGTAACTTTCACTTAATGGGCCAAAGCATTGGGGCTCAGTAAGATCTTTGAGAGAAGAGCATCATGTAAACCCAGCAACACATCTGAAATCACCTTGCTCCTAGGAGGTACCAAGCTTCTGTTAAAGAGACATGTGGCAAAGCATCTGTTATTGAATCGAGTACATGAAAATAGACACACAGAAGGGCTATATTTCAGCAGAGCTGCTCGTCCCCTCAAAAAAAAAAAAAAAAAAAAACCTGAGTGGAAGAGTGCCTCATTGTGAAGGATGTAGGTGTGGATATTTACCATATTTATGCCAGCAGTAAGAAAGATCACAATGTGTATTCACCCGGTTGTGTCTTTGTTTCAGGTGTCCATCATTCATTGATGATCAATCCAGGCTTCAGTGGGGCTGATGTGAAAAGAATTTTTCAAGGCCAAAACCAGACTGATATGAATGCTGAACCTTCTTTTTGCTGCTTTACTACAACAGTTTTGTTATTTCCTGTACAGATTTTATTGTTATTGTATTGTTAGAGTGGTAGTATCTAGGAGTGAACTGTTTGCATCCGTTGCTGGTTTTCATGTTTGACAGTGTTTCATGGATTTTATTTGTGAACCACTTGAGAAGTCTTCAGCACTGAAAGGCAGGATACAATTGCCTAAATAAATAAATGTGGCTTTGTATCTAACCTACACATTTTTCTGAATGCAAATTGAACCAGTGATGGGAGCTCAGGGATTATCAATGGGATCAGAGGGCAGATTTAACCCCGTTCTTCCCTGCTGCTGTGCTGAGGAGAAGCCCTTTTCTAAAGCTGCTATTTGTTTGGAAGGAAATTCCCCAGCAGGTTAACAGGTGGGGAAGTGGGCAAGGAGTCTTATCCTAGCACCATCTCTTTATGCTTCTTTTCATCAATTGTATCCTTATTCTGTTTTAGCTTGCAGATATTGCCTTCAGGGTACCCCAGTCTCCAAACCTGCAACTCTGTGGTTCAGTCTTTTTTTTTGCAAACTTTAAGAGGATTCCTGGTGATATGGAATATTGCTGGCAATTTATGTGCAAGCCAGAAAAGCCATAGATTGGCTTTCGGATCTCAGCTAAAGCTTGCAATGTTGGCACTATATGTTTCATTGAGAAGAGTCTGAGTGTCCTGAGAAGGACATCTCATGGGCAATCCTGTAGCAAGGGGGGAAACACAAAGAGATTGTGCTTGCTACTTGGAAACTGCTTTGACTTCCATTTGGAACTAAGTCCCCTCACCTCTCATCTTTGCTTGGCCTTGGGTGAATAGAACCGGTGTTTTACACATGCAAAACAATCTTTTCCATGCACAAGCAGCTCATGCTCTAAGTCTGAAACTGCCTACACAGAAGATGGCGCTCACCAGCAGCATAAATGGCTCCAGAAATCAGGGAGGCACAAGATAGGAAAACCACAGGTACATATGTGAGCCAGTGTGGTGTAGTGGTTAAGAGCATGGGACTGGGACTCAGACGATCTGGGTTCTACTCCCCGCTCGGCCATGGAGCCCACTGGGTGACTTTGGGCCAGGCACAGACTCTCAGCCCAACCTACCTCACAGGGTGGTTGTTGTGGGGATAAGATGGAGGAGGAGAATGATGTAGGCTGCCTTGAGCCCTTTGTAGGAAAAAGGGTTGTACCATTGTAACCTCTTTCAGCAGTTAAGGAAAACAGGCCAACAAAATGGACCAAAGCAATACAACTCAGATGTCAGATCCCACATTCTGTTGATGAAGATGTCTGATCTTCAAGACAGTTTGGCAAGCCTGATTTCTTGCTGTGGTCCTGAAGCTTCTGAAATGCTGGCTGTACTCATATCAGGTTTGATATGGGACAGATCCTGAGCGGTCAGAGATTTGGTGCTGACGGCAATGGTGGTGATGATCACAGTTTCTTTCTGTAGCACCATCGGTGCACACAGTGCTTTACAGAATTGTATAAGCAAAAATGATGGGCTTCCGCCCCGAATCTGCTTACAGTATGACATTCTTTCCATGCAATACAAGAGTTAGGGCATGATGGCAAACAGATATCCAGATCAGAGTACTGGGCTAGGAATCCAGTGCACAGTATGAGCTGCAGTGCTGGTCCAGCATTGTGTATCCCCATTAACCCAGGGCACTGTGTTAGCAAGCCCAGCCAAGGTGGATGCGCCACATCAGAAGCACCAGCTGTTGCAACAAACCTTTGAGACGACCAAGAGTTGTAGGCACAGGGCAGGGGCACTTCGCCTCTGCAGCATCCTAAAGATATTTGCTGCACAAGGAAACCAATTGCCTTGGCAAAGCCCCATGACCTAAGATTTGGTAGTTAAACATCACAGAGATTTCCTGACTACAACCCCCAACATTGCTTAAGTTCCTGATGTAAGGTGTAATACAAAATATTTGCAGGGCAGCAGGCTCCAGAAGGCTGAGTTGGAAGATACTCTAAACTTACTAAACCACATCTGTCCTCTTCCGTGTGCTACCATCGGTTTGCATACTGATAGCATGCGGGTGTTGCTGCCTACCCCAGACTCAATGCACGTAAGCCACTTATATTTGAAAATGCTTCAGAGACTAAATTGGCTTGAATCCTAGTGGTTCACTTGATCAGGTTGTGAGCTGAGGCATCAATGCAGGTTATTGTTAAGCTATTTGCCAAATCATTAACAATTTTGGTAGTGGGAAGGGGAAGGGGAGATAGCTTTTTAACTATATTCAGCAATGTGTTCCGTGAACAAGACTATCCATGCATGAAAAGTGAATGGAGAGAAATTGAGAATACTAAGTGAATACACTTAAGGCAGGCAAATTTGGAGGCAGAAGTTTCTCTGAGACTGAAGTCAATTTTAAATACTTTATCTTCTTTTCTTTTTAAAAGAGTTTTAAAGACCAAACTTTCAGTATCATCCATAATAGCAGCTGATGCCGAGGATGACTTTTCCTTAAAGCTGTTTCTCAAGTCTTGTGATTTGAAGCCTTCTTATTACAGGATACATTATGCAGAAACCCTCTGCTATGTGATGGGACATGGCAACCCTGCTGTGCGAATGCCGATCAGCACTTCTTTTAAGGCCTTTTCTCAATTGTCAGCAAAGTATTTTTTTTAAGGTTAAAAGGTGTAAAATTATTCTGAAATGCTTTTCTGACCTGTCGCCTATCACACTACAAAAAGCTATAGTTCATTTTTCCCCATCTAAATTTTTGTGTTGCTGTTAACAGAAATATAAGAATAAGTTAGAAGAAATAAATCATATTTTTAAAAATCAGCTTCTCATTTATCACACACACATGCACACATTGATGGATGGATGGATGGATGGATGGATAGATAGATAGATCTTAATAATTTTAAGTGCAGGCATAGTGCAACTCTTTTTGCCCTCTTATTGATTCTATTGACATCTGTTTTGAAGTCCAATTAATCACCAAATAACCCACCACTTCATAAACTCAATGTGTTTTGCTATGATATGATCCTATGACACATCGCATAGTGCTGAAGTCAAATGGATCACCTTTACAAAAATAATCCCATTACATGGAAGCGGACTGTTCACATGATCCGTCACTCTATAGCTGCTACCTGTACTTTGATTGAAACAATGCTGCATATACAGAGGAAGAAAAAAGAGCAGCTTTCTGTTCCCCAGACTTGTGGCTGGTCTTCACCGTTTTCCAAGCTGCTTAACTCTAGATTTCCCAGGCTACATAAATCATTTAAGGTCAATGATCCTATAATTTTTAATCCAAAGTCCAAGAGGTTACCACATCCCATTGTCTGTGGCTTAGGATTTTCAAGTTGTGGCTAACTGTTTATGCTCCAGTGTAATACCAAACAATTTTGAAAATCAGTTTAGATGAAGTTTTCATGCAGTGTCTTCTAACGTTGCATAATCAGCTCTATATGAGTCAACTCAACCTTGTGGTAAAGATAGTTACCCGTGTATAACAAAAGTATCTGTCAGGCACCAGTGGCCTGATTGGCCCATGAAATGTATGCACAAAGAATTGAGTAAAGCAGGCCGGGTGTGGGGGATACACAAAGAAGTAAAGCTGAGGCGGGAAAGGAATTCAGAAAAGATGGCAAAGGCAGCACTGCGACTCCTTTTTGCACTAAAAAACAAATGTGAAAGTTGGCAACTTGATACACATCTGCAGAAAATGAGGCTTTTGGAATGTAAGCAAAACTATATGGAAAGAAAGTAACAAGTCTTGGGACTGATTTAATTTTGGAATATATGTTAAATAAACAAACAGAAGCGCCAGGAAACATAGCAGTGTCCCTGTGTATTTTTCATGTAGAATGAAGAAGAGGTCTACAAGTCTAACTAAATGCAATAGCCCAGTCTGAATGGCCATATTTTATCTATTTATTTATTAGCCACCAAGTAGAACAGATAGACTTTCTAGGCAAACTGTAATGTGCAGGTAGAGATTCTTCCATTATGCAACCTTAGGAAGCATTTAATACCCATGGTAAGAAGCCTCTGGATTGTACCCAATGTTTGTCTAACTTATGTTTCGTTAATTCAATGGGTGCACTTTATTAAGACTAGCATTGGATAGAACCCTTTGGATGGGACAGCCTTTCTCAACCTGGTACCCTCCAGATGTTTGGATTGCAACTTCCAACATCCCTGACCATTGGTCATGCACACTTCAGTTGATGGGAGTTGCATTCCAAAACATCTAGAGGACAGCACATTGTGGACAGATGAGTTAAAAGCATCAAAAAAAGCGCGGGGGGGGGGGACAGATAGTCTAACACCTTGTACAACTTGCTCTTTGTTTTAATCTACTGACTAAATTCAGGCCTCGAACTCCATCATACACAAATCCTTATTTACGAGTTCAGTCTGGGGTCAATTTGTAGAAGCAACATATTCCACCGTCCAGCAGCAGTGGAAATCTCTTGTTCCCTTCATGTTGATTTTCTAGCATGCTTTTAGATATTTGCAAAACAAATATAGTTCCTTATTCTTAGCAAAACAGTTGCTTCAGCATTTTCCCCTTGTCAGGTGTTCCAAACCCTTTGATGATCTTTGTTGTTCTCCATTAATTCTTCTACTGGAGGGTTCAAACCCTAGTAAAGGGCGGGGAACAAAATCAGGCGAAACATTGAGGCTGAGGCCTTAATATTTCCAGTGAGAGTGACAACTTGGACTTCCACTGTTCAGTCCTAAGTGTCTTTGGAAGTAAGTCTCATTGTGAGACAGCAAAGTGTTGCTTCCTAGCTAGTGTATTTAGCATTGCAGCTACAGCATGAATACAAACAACTGATTATCAAAGAAGACATTTTATAAGCTGGTCATCTGTGCACCTTTTTGTTTGCTTGTTCTTGTGTTTTATGTGGAGGTTTGGGGTTTTGTTTTGGCTCTTTGTAAATATCATGGGAACCTACCACCTACTACAGCTTCCCAAGACACAGTGATGTGGCAAAATAGAAGCATGCACCCAGCATACATAACCGTGTACACATGAGGTACATGAAAAAATTTTAACATGTAGGGAATGTGTTTTGCATTAAGTAATCTTTACAGTATGGGAGATTAATCAGCCACATTTAGGGTCTCTCCCGTGGAAAGAATCTTCAAAGCAGTTCCACATTTGGAATTAACACAGCACCCCAAATAACCAATTGGAAATGAGATGCCAGTATGCCAATTTTTAATTACAATAATAACAAGGGAATTTTCTGTTTAAGAAGCTGGGCTTGCATGCTAAGGTTCTCTACATTAAAATGTTGCCATTTTGAAAGGCCTTTACTTCACATGTCCTCAACGGCATTCCTCAGACAGGACTTTATATATCTGACAGGGCTTGGAAATTTCATGAGGGTAACTGGATGGAAGGAACAATTTCCTATATCCTTATAACTAAAAAGGAAAAGAGACAATGTCAAACATTGAACAGGTACATGGTCATCTGTGCCTTCCATCCCCATGAGTGATTTTAGTATTTTAGAATAATTCAATGATCCCTGGAATTCTCTTGATCTAGCATTTCATCTAGATCAGGGTTAAGGAGATAAAGATATACATTTTCCAGCCTGAATAGCTGAAGCAAAACAAAAATTTGCACTGCACTTGACAAGTGCCAGCGATATATCTCAAACCCCTCTGTCATATGATACTGAAGAATTCAATTATTCAGATTTTTGTAAAAATCTATATATTCCATTGTTACACTGAAGCTGGTAAGGAATCCTGACTCCAGTGGCACTACAATTCAGTGACAGAGCATGTGCTTTGCTCAGTGTGTGCTGGTTCAATTCTTGGTATCTCCAGATAGGACCGGAATTGACTTCTTTCTGAAAGTTCACAGGCCGTGTGGACCAGGCTCCTCCAAAGTAACACCATGTAGAGGTAAAGAGCTCTGACTCCCATTCCCCCCAGGCTATATGGCCAATGAGGATTAGAGCAACTGTCGTGTAGCACAGGTTGGGGAATGCTAATGTAGACAGTTGTGTGCTGGATGCACCCAAGTTTCAACTCAGCTGCTTCTTCTCGTTTAAGCACACATAGAGTGGACTCCTATGCATGTTTAGGCAGAAAAAAGGCCTACAACTCTCTGCATGCCGCAGCCAGTCATACTCAGAAGCAAGAGATACTCATCAGCCTCTGTGCTCAATTGCAAGCTGGGAAGGCGGGCAAGTGGTGTGGTTCTCCCAGTGCCAGCTGTGAGGAGGCAGTGCAGGTAAGTCCGAGCACTCAGGTAAGAGGACTTCAGTGCTTAGAGTACCAAAAAAAAAAAAAAAAAATCCTATGCTCACACATGATGTCAGGAAGCCATAGCCTTGCACCTTAAACATGTTTGGAGTTGTGGCTAAATTTTATTCTTTGGCTATGATGCTCATATGTAATGCAACTGCACTGTCTTTATCTTTAATATATTTGCATTTGTGGAACGTCCTTCTTATTATTTTCTTCACTGATTCTCTAAGCAATAGGTAAACAATCTGAACTAGTTTACCTTTTCCCTCCTTAGGGTGCTCCATTTGCATTGATTTTTATGTTCCTCAGCATAATGGAACCACTGAATGAAAACAGAAGTACAAAAACACCACATGTTGGAAGCAATGGAACAATTAAGGATGGCACCCTAGGCAGACAGGCTTGGGATCGACTGTTAGGGGTTTCGGTGGGGCTATTTCCAAGTAAACATGCGCTGGACTGAACTGTTAAAATAAAGTGCTGGTGAAGGAAATCTAATAAAGGAAAGAAGATGTTGTTAGGTTGGCAAGAGTGAATCTCCAAATCTTGACAAGTATTCTAGCATACAATGAGCTAAAAACTAAATGAGGTAACAGCACCCCCTTCTGAGAACAAATACTGAATTCCTGTACTCCCCTCAGTTTACAGCATATTAAGCACTCTTTCATTATGGTCACTTAACTTTCTAAATTCCACTCATTACACCTATCTAACATCCCAGCCTTCCTCCTGCCTCCTGTTTTGCTAATAGCACAGGACTTCTTCACAGTATGTATTTATAGACATACCTTGCTTCTGCTAGCATTTACAGATTTCTTTTTAATGCATGCTTGTTAATTATGAATTTAAGATGGGGTCCCCAACCTCTTGGACCCATGCACACCCCTACAAAATGCCTAATCAGTGAATTGCCACTTTAGCATCTCCCTGTTGTGCTTAGACTGTGTCATGTTCAGCAAAAACTTCTCTTTGTGTCTAACAGTCAATGCAACATTTCTTTAATAAGGGATTATCTAATTCAGTGGTGATGAATGCAGCTGATGCTGTAATACACCTAATGCTTCATTTAAACATATGTTTTGGAAGTATCCAGTAGTTGCTTCTCTCTGGGAGGAGGTTATTATATAGATAAATTTTGCACTGGAACATCTTTAATATTTATGGATGTACACATTCTTTTAAATTATTTACCTGCTTCATGAAAATCAAGAACTGGAAGGAAATACATGTGTGTGTCCTTTTGACAGCTAAAAGACTGGTATTACAAAGCTGGAAGGATGAACACTGATCTCCAATAATGCAATAGATTGAGCACCTTACAATGCTTTTGATAGATGAACAGTAGAATATAGTTGGCAACTTTAAATGGAGACATTTGAATATTTGCTCTGCATTTGTTGAAGCCTAGGTATAATTGCTAAAAAGTTGCATACATTTAATACAAATTTAGACTTGTAAAAATATTTTGAAAAACAAACCTCGGCTATTGGGTAGTATGAAATGTAATGGATTAATAAATGCTTAAATAAATTGGGAAATATTAAACAATCATTCATTTTTCAGTACCCAATCAGTTGCTGCAATCAGTTGCAGGGATTGCTTGGCAAAAGCAGCAAACAAACAAACAAACAAACAAGAACCTGTGCCACTCTTTCTCCAAACCAGTACTTTGGAAGAACCACCAGATTTTTTTCTGGTACCTCAACAATGCAAAACTAGGCTTTTAATTTTTTAAAATTATTGTTGTTGTTGATCTTTCACAAGTGCACAATTACAGCTATCCAAATGTGTAGTCTGGCCTGATCAATTTCCTTGTCTGTTCCAGCTGTCAAAAGGAACAAATGAATTGAATACATAACAAAGAAGGCAGTGGAGAAGAGAAGGTTGAAGATAGGCTAACTTATAGACAATTTCAAAGAACCAAGGAGAAATAGTAAGAGAAAGGGGGAGGGGCATTTGTACAATCCAGACACATCAAAAATGGGAGGGGGGAGTCAAAGGAGTAAGGACACCAAAAGGGGGGGCAATATCTCCCTCTTTGCATTGTGATCCCCTCTTTTATGTGTCAAATTCAGTGTCCTCCACCTTTTCAACCCTTCCCTGACTGTCCAGTCACACCAGAAAGGAGTGCAATTAATTCTTTCTAATTTTTGCAGTTCCTTTTCAGAGCAGTTTAAGGAAACACTGTGGGCTAATTTGTTCATTTTTGAGCCCCCACTTTCCCTCCCTCCCTCCTTCCTTCCTTCCTTCCTTCCTTCCTTCCTTCCTTCCTTCCTTCCTTCCATGAATTTCTTTCTTTCCTGAATGAAAAGGTGAAGCAATTGGAATGAAGTGAGGAGGCAAGACAGATTTGAGCACAAACTCTCCTGGGATACAAGTCAGGGCTGGCTGGAGAACTGAAGGGAAGAACAAGCCACAGCAAGCCTGATCATCTGTTGAGCATACCATGGGTTGTTTCATGAACAGCCAAGCCCCTGTGGGTTATTTGCAGGGTGGCTAAGCAGGCCATGTGATGGTGTTCAGCGGGACTCAGCCCCAGCTAATTATCTGCAGGATTGCAGTGCGTGTTGTTATGAGTCCCATACCCTCCTAACCTGAGCATAATTCATATTGCAATCAGTAGGACTGGGCTGCTACTGCAAGTTGTAAAGAGAGCGACCAACCTCTCTGAGCAGCACTTTCTACTTTAGTGCGGGGAAGAGATCTTCCGTGGCGCAATAACCAGATGAATCTTGGAAGGGGGCAGGGAGGGCAAATGACTAGACTTGACAACTGACTGGATGAGAACGAACTGGCTTCTTACTGTGCCTTTAATAGCAGTTTGATCTGCAGAAGTCAACTCATGGAAATTGTTAGAAACAGTCTTTCCTTTCCTTCAGAAGAGAAAAATACTCAAGGCAAGCGGAGAGTTCTTTTTGAACCTTTATTGCAATAAAGGGAGTGGAGACTTTCCTTCCCCTTGCCAGCTCGTCAAGCACATGTTCACATCCCATTTTATGCTCTTTCCCCAGCGGCTTCTTCCCTCCTCTTTTCCCTCATTGGGCAGGGCACTGGGAGGTTGCAAATCCTTTCCATCCTCCTGTCCTGTGCCACAGTGATACCTGTTCTTCCCTCCCGCTTCGTCCCTCCCAGGTGAATTATAATGAGCTTATTTCCTATGCAGGGTGTCATGAGGTCATTCACTGAGCAAGTTTCCTGGTATCTTGTCTATGTGACAATTCCCTCCTGCTATCTGATCTCAGCCTCCTCCTCCTTTACGCTAAGGAATTTTCTTTGTTACGGGGGGGGGGGGGTTAAACTCTTCCTGTTTCCTTGTTTCCAATCATCCTTTCATCCCTGTCAGAAATTACCTCCACATGGGGATGAGCAGGATAGCTTGCTAATGTTTTCCAGGTCAAGCTGCCCTGAAAGGCAGGAGCAGGGACTGGTTAAAAGGTTGGCAACCTAGATGAGCAAGGGTAGGGAAAAATCAAGAGACCTGGCTAAGTGACTGGGGAAAGGGATCAGGGCAGAACCGAAAGGCAAGATGCACACTTCCCCCACCACCTTTGCCTATGCCAGCCTTCTACAGCCTGGGTTCCCCCAGATGTTTTGGCCTGCAGTCCCAGAATCTCTGAGCACTAGTGCGAGCAGCTGGAGCTGGCCCGAGTTTTGTACCCACCAGCAGGGCCCATTCTTGTTTTCTGAGGGCTCTTGGGTGAACTACCCCTCCTTCAGGGAGGCCACTTTCCCACCACCACTGGCACCAGCTCCTGTTGCTCCTCATCTTCTTTCTCCTCATTGCACCACAGGCTTGCTTGACTGTCAGTGAGCTACAGAAATGGCAGCTACTTCTCCTCCTTCTCACCTTCTCTATTCTCTGGGCTGGAGTGAGAGGCAGCTGAAAAGGCATGTTGCAATACAGAAAGAGTTGAGCACACTGGGGCCCTTGTTGGGGTGTGGGCCCTCGGCAAGTGCCCGACTATACCTACTTCTGCTGCAAATCCTTCCTGTAAACCAAAATGTCTGCTGGTACCAAGCCTGGGGAAGACTGGCCTGTGTGGTTAAGGGAGCCTAGCAATGGGCTTGTTGCCTGTGGCCCTGCTAAGCATAGCATTTTCTGAAGTAAGAGAGAACCAGGACTTCACAGATATGGTATAAAGCTAATGCCAGCTTCCTAGTGGCCCTCATATATATGGCTGCGTACGAGGAAGGCTGTAAGAGCAACAACAACAAAGGAGTCACAGATCACACTGATCCCTCTTCTCCTGCTTTTTGCAGGGCTTGCATGTGTCAATCAACTTTCTGCATGCATGCAATGACCTGAATTAGTTCTGCTCCAGTGAGTGCCAGTGGCAATCCCCGAACTGCAGGCAAACAGTACCTGCACTCCTGGGGATATTCTTGGGTGCGCCGGTCATTTTTCTTGGCGTGCCAATATGCTGCCACAACCAGCTTAAGAAGCTTAGCCTGGTCTGGCACCGCTTCCTGATTACAGCGTGAAAAAATACAGCTCTCTGTCCAGGTGGATCTTTTTCTCCCTTGCCCCAAGAAACGCTGTTCAGCTTGACTGTGCATCACGTCTCGGCATAGTTATACCTCAGGCCCACTGGCAAAGGGAAGGGAAAAAGAATAATGTGGAGCCAAAGGGAAGTTACACAGAGAAAACCATAGAAGCCATGCTGGATGACTGACTATGGTCCATATAAGCTCACATCCTCCTCTCCACAGTGGTGAGACAGACGACTCTGGCTCACTGCCAGCTCCAGGTTTTTGAGGGCTCCTGGGGAAGACACCCTTAGTGGGGCCTCTTCCCCAGTGAATCTCTCTTCTCACTAGCTACTCTTTCTCATCACTTGCTCGCTTGATAGGCAGCGATGCGGGAGTCAAGCAGGTGGTGGCATCTCCTGCTCCTCCTCCTCACTACCACCATGGCTAGGCCACAGTGAGTGGCAGGCGATCAAGCAAGTTGCAGCGGTAAAGAAGCACTTCCAGAAGACTCTCGTTGTTTGACTTCTGCTAGCATCTGCGTTTTCCAAGGGTGCCCAGTGATGCCCACCCATGATGCCAGCTCTGCTGAGAGAAGCCCACAATCAGGACCAGAGGACAACAGTTGTATCTGGTTTTGCTCCCCAGAAGCTGGTATTCATCGATATAAAAGCTAGGTTCAGACAATAGCCCACATTTTTGTTGTCACTGAACAATGGGTTGTTAAAACACAGCTTATTGTGCTGTCTGAACAAATCACATGAACAAATCATGGTTTATCAACCACGAAGAAACCCAGTGTTTTGTTTTTGGGTTGTAACCAGGGTGCTGATCATAGATAGCCATCCATGATTTGTTAGCATGTCAGAGAACATAATAAGCCATGTTTCAATAGCAACTCATGGTTCAACAACAACCCACACTCAACTCCTATTCAGTGCTGGAATGTGGGTTACCATGTTGTTTGAACTCAAGTACTGTTTCTGAACCTGGAGGTGAAATATAAATGCCATGGCTCCAGTAGCCAAGGAGAGACTCTTTGCTTTGGTTTTCCATCAAACTCACTTTCACAGGTTCCTGATATAGGTCTGATGTGTATCTGTGACGACTGAGCCTGAGTTGCTTCCATGCCTCCTTGCAACAAACCTTCTTTCACACTAACTATACAAAGTTCACCAAAACAACCACCAGCATGCATTTTGGGGTGGCACTTGCATAATTTCTTCTTTACGAGCTGTAATCTCAGCAAGGTCACACGAGAATTAGTAATGTATAGCTCTTCCCATGTACACAAGGAGGAATTCACAAAACTAGGTTTTGTACTAACTAGGAATTTTGTACTAACTAGGAATTCACAAAACTAGGTTTGTACTAACTTCTTTTTGAACAAGTACCATATTATTTGCTGTGCATTTCCTTACCCTAAGCATGCACAAAGTTAAAACTCACTGGAACTCACTCCAACATGAAGTAGTGATGAGCTTGAAAGAGAATTAGATGAATTCATGAATAATAAGGTTATGCGTGGCTATTACCATTCAGTAGTTTCTTGCCCAATTTGGAAATACTAATATTGACTATGTGCTTGTGGGTCAGCTGCTAAAGAAGACTTGTGTGATATAGCCAGCAATCCTAAATAACCAGGATTCAGGAGTCAGTATTTCAGGATTGTTGTTATCATGTTGTCCACGCCCAAGGAATCAGAGGCTACTTCAATTAACCATATTTCTAAATTTCCTGGGCCATGCAGACATCTCTCTACTCATTGACAGAATTGTGAGTTCCACTCATCCTTCCATTGGAACAATCTAAGTACTGGAGACAGATAGGAGTAGGGATTATTCGACTCAACATTCCAAAATATTGGAGACACTCATGTACTGTCCTGAAGGTCTTTTGGCTGCCCCAGAGACTGCTACACAATAAAAGCATTTATTTATGTGCTTGCTTGCTTGGAAAATGTTTAATCTGCTTTTCCATTAAGACATTTTCAAAGCAGAGAACCACAAGGCGCAATTATCATTCAGTAAGAGAGTAAAAGCAGAGCCAATAACAACCCCGCATGAATAACAGCCTTAAAAGGAAAAGGTCTACATGCTCACTTGAACGTGCCAGACTATCTCACTGGATGGTTCCCACAAAACAGGGCATTCTAGAAGCAGTGTTGACACTTGAGGGCATTCTTGCCTCCAGGTGAAGTCACACGCTTTCAGTTGGACCTAGAGCCAGAAGTTGTGTCCATCTACTGGAGCAAGAGCCAGTGGTAGTGCTTGGTCTTTCTGTTTGATTCAGGGCAAGTGGCAACCTCTGTGTTCATGGGCAGCTGCTGAGAATCAGGGTCCCCCTCAGTGCTGCCTCTTAACCCACCTGTCCACCTGCCTACCTGGCAGCAGGGTTATTTGGATGCATTTAACACTACCAGGTGAATCTAAGAAGCCATCCACCACCTTGAATTCCTACAATGCCCCAGAATGTCCATTCTGATTGCTTCCTGAACAAGCGCCAACGGCTGCTGCTTCTTGCCCCTAGTGCTACATAACACCCCAAATAGGTTAGTGTTCCTCTTTCTGATAATTTGGTGGGCTGGTGTGTGTGTACTTTTTCTTTCCATTGCACAAACTGATCACAAAGATGAGTCAAAACCAGCTAGTTATGCTCTTCATCCTAACAAAGTCACAGGTTTCGTTCAAAGAAAAACACGCTTATTTAGACTGATCAAACTTTACAAAATGGTATGCCAGTTTTTGAGTTAGGCAGGATTCTTCTCCAGACAGAATGTTTTTGCATTTAAATGAAAAGGTGCCTGGGTAGTAGAATCAGCCTGTAAATTCCAAAAAATATATATGCTGGAATGAATCAACTGACTTATTAATTTCTGGGATTTTAAACAACCAGCTGCCCAGGGGATGGACAAAACTCAGGTCTCTCACATAGAACATAGCAAAAATTACTAGTTCACCTCTGGATATCAAGCTTCCAATGCTTTTATAAGCAAAGCTTTGTCGGCCCCTTCCACAGCGTTGACAAAATGCTTCTTGTTGGTGCAGTTTCTTTTAAATCAAATTTCATGGATGGTAGTGAAAGTAAAGGTTCTAGCATCATTTACATGCTGAAGTCCCATCCCTCAATGGAGAAAAATAAGCCCCAAAGTATAACTTAAGTGCTATATTCTTTAATGTTCCAGGTAACAACAGTCACAGGACTAGCCTGTTGTGGAGCTGGTAGTTTTCTACCATCAGCAAACAATACTTGACTGATGAATGAAGGATTTTTTTTTTCTGTAGCAGTGCTGTTGTGGTAAATATTAAAAAAAAAACAGAACATGTAAGTAATCAGATAATCTAACAAATATGTTAAATATTATGGAACA
Organism: Varanus komodoensis; assembly: GCF_004798865.1. Lineage (NCBI taxonomy): Eukaryota > Metazoa > Chordata > Lepidosauria > Squamata > Varanidae > Varanus > Varanus komodoensis. The sequence goes on along the minus strand of NW_025335568.1, from coordinate 35,407,945 downwards.
AAAAGGCTGGATGCCCACTGCTTTTATGTGCAGTAGACATAAATCTCAGGGAAAATTGCACAGATGGAATCTGTGTTAAGCATGTGAAGTGCCCGGCACAACTGAGCGCTGGAACCCTGAAGATAAGAATTGGGGGGAAAGGACTTTCTGCCTATCAATACCTCCACAGAGCACATCCTTTAGAGCTTTAGAAATACATTATATTCTTATGGCAACACAACCCCACACACGCACACACAATACTTTTTAGTGGCATCTCTATACGGAAGTGCATCCATCCTTAGTTTAGCAACATTTTGCAGAAATGTTTTTTAGGAAAATAATGTCAACAAGAGCATCCTAGCTGCTTCTGCTGAATGATTAGAGCAGGTTTGTTAACTGCATGTAATGTTTGCTAAGATATCGATTGACTGCCTCATGGTACATTTCCTGCTATAAATACAGGGCACAACTCATCAACCTGTGAAGGCAACAGTGCATATGGAGGGGCTGGCACACCTCTTTTTTCCCTCCCCCTCCCAGCTTGCTCTTTGCAAACATGTTCATAGAAAGCTCAGGCCAGGCTATTAGTCTGTCCAGCCAAACAATCTCAACACTGCCCACATCTACATGCCACAGGAAGCCATGAAGTTTTCTAACCCGTGTTGACCCACAGGGCCCTCAGAACCCTGTCACAGTATTTCAGGGTGGCTTTCCAGGAGCCATAGAAAGATACAGCATAAGGTTTCCACTCCTCACTGTGGCTTCTTCTGATACCCAGACCAGAGAGCTCCATTTTACCCTTGTTGGTGAAGAAACACCATAGAGTTCCATGGAAAGAGCAGCCACAGAAAGGGGCCACTGCAGGCATCCAATCTCTATGACCCACAGCTCCCTAGTACCACACATTCCTGATGGCTGAATTGGTTTGTTTTCTGAAAGTGGGTGAATGCACAGAGGGAGAAGGGGAAGATTCTGGCAAACGTGTTTATTTGAATTTATTTATTTTTTTAAACTTGGGGGGCTGCAGTGCCTAGGAAGTGTTACAGAGATGGTGGTACACTCAGGAGGGGGAAAGAGGGAGAACTCACCTCAAGACCTCTGCAGACCAATCTGGAAGGGCCAGCAGAAGTCAAGAGGGAACAGTGCAGTGCCTCAGGGGATTTTGAGCAAGGAGGCTGATGGCATGCCTAGTAAGCACAGGAAGATGGAACAGTGAGTGAGGAAACCACACAACTGTCTGACCAAGCAAAGATCTGCCAACTATGGAACCCACACAGGGCTGTTGGCTGTGGTGTGTGTAGTGACTCTCCAAGGGTTTCAGACAGGGTGTTTTTCAGCCTAGGGATTGAAATTGGGCCTTTCTATATGCCCATGCTCAGGGAGTGTGAATCAGCCTAGCGAATGTATCGAGAATTGCAGTCTGTCTGATAGTATCACTGACACATTTACACAGCATCACATTTCAATGCTTCATAGCTGATTACATAACCCAAGTGTAAAATTGCATTAAAGCAGGTGGTGTGCAGATATTATACACCAAGTGTGAGGAGCATTGGCAGATAACAGTGCAACAAAGCACATGCATCTCTGAAGAAAAGAAAATCCATCACAGTATGAGTGTAGCTACACATTTAGATATAATTGCTATTGTTTAATAGAAATACAATGCACCACAGTGGAACAAACTGTGGCCATTTGGCCTCTTTGCCTGCTCAGTGTACTCTGCACAGACAACTTCAAGGCCTCCACTTGCCTTTTCATGGTGGTCTGAAAACCAATCTTAGAAACATAGAAACAGAGCGAGTCAGCAGGGTCCTTTTGGGCCATCTAGTCTGACCCCCAGCTCCAGCCGGGTCCACTCATGACATGCCCACCATGTGCATGTCTAGCCTGTTCTTCATGTAGGAGGTCATGGGTACCCTTGGTGACAACTCCACAAAAAGGACTGACTTCTTAGGGCATCCAAGTATCTCCATTTACAAAGGACGGTAAGTTCCGTCAGTGAGTGGAGCGTCTATTTGTAGGGCTGTCAGTGGACTATAGTAAGGGTCTTTTCTGTCTGATGAGATGTCCAGCCCACACCCAGATTAAAGATAAAAAACAACAGAAAGCAGAGCCGGTCCCTGAAGTTACCCAGTGACGGCCCCCCTGCAGCAAACCATGCAGGTCGCCTGGTCAGTCTTCCACACTATGTCCTCTGTTTAAATTATAACAACTTCTAAATTTGCATCTATCTGCAAAATAGCGTATGAGACAGTTATGCAAACAGCACCCTCTTTTGTTCTCATTTCTGAGGGTGAATTTCTTCTCTTCTGTGAGTCATAAGCGGCTATCCTAAAAGCAGAGCACAGGTCCACCTTTGCCGCAAACCTGTATTTGCCGGTGAGCAAATCCACCAATTGGAATCCACAACCCCTCCCAGGACCCTGGCGACTGTCCCTTTATCATTCATGTTTTCAGAAATAGTCCTTGCCCTGATATTACTTATTACATAAAGCATGTATTACTTATTACATATTACTTATTACATAAAGCATTTTGTGGGTATATTCTGACAATGTAATGTGTGAACTTGATTGAGGAGGGCCCAGCAGTTTTCTCAGGTGTTCACTCATCTCATGTATAGCTAGTCTCACTTCCGAAAGATGATTGTCAGTGGTCATTTTCTGCAATGCTTTCATTGCAGGGAGGAAAGCGCCTATCTTTTGTATAGGCTACTACCTTACCAATAATTATAAAGGCTCCTGCAGCACGGTTTTGCAAACGCCCTGCCCCCAAGGGTACCCATGACCTCCTGCCTGGACCTCTCCACCATGTATTTTTGTGACTATGACCCTTTATACATGAGGCGTTTATGATGCACTCTTGATTTCTCACTCACCACACTTTGCATGTGCCTTGAATGATTTTGTCATGCTCCAGAGCGTCTCCCATGCCTTGCAACCATTTCTGGAGTTGTTTTTTTTTTTTTTTTAATTGAGGAAAGTGTGGCATGATTTAGAAATCACACCATGAAAAGCCCCTGTATTTTTGCAATTCCACTATATTACAGCACCATCCTGTGGTCATGGCATGGAACATATAGAAAGGCAGAAAGAAAAAGAGGTGGGGTGTGAGAAGCATTTGTAAAGGGGCTGATCTTAATCCCGCAAAGAATCAGAAGCAGAAGCCTCAGAAAAGTGACAGGTTAAAAATCTCATGCAAAGAAGCCCTATATACCTGGCTGAGAAGGGTACACCTGCATTGCTTTGTTTATTCAGATCCTCCTACATTCAGTGCTTGAATGCTGTGGAGTTAAAGGCCTTCTGGACCATTTAGCTGCCATTTTTAGAAGCATCTGGGGAACATGACCAGATAAAATTGGGAGCAGCCAGGGACAAGGTTTGTGTATTTCATGAAGGGCATGCCTACTCTTCTTGTCCTGTGATTCAATGGCCTTAAAAATAGCACTTCTTTTCTGCATAAGTATCAGGTAGAGAGAAACACTGGAAGCAGCCAATAGTGCAGAATGGCAAAGATATGGCAGGATTTGAAGAAACCTGCTCAGTGGGAGGGCAAACTCCTTGCGTGCTTGTGTATCAGTGCAAGGGCACATAATAATCTGTCCCCAAAACACTTATGGAGCATTTATCTCTCCTGAGTCTAATTACCCAACAAACCAATCCAGTAAACATCCCTCACAGCATGGGTCACTCTTTATGCAAAATTATAGGGTTCAGAATATTTACTAATTGAGCAAGCTGATTGGCTGCATATCTGTAAGTGTCTTCTAATATATTTAATTGCAATGTTTTTTGAGTCTGTGTAGTCTGAGACCCTCTAAGAGTCAGCACTTAGTCCCTTTTATAATTATAAATGTCAGCAACAATGGTAGAGGCTTTCCCCATCTCCAAAGTGAAAGATTAAAAATGATTTTTGCCTAGCTTAAGGAACAGAGAACAATTTGGGCCTTTTTGTTGTTTGCTACTTCCATTATTTAAAATTAGGGTATTTGCAGGAGGATAAGTATGTACATCAGAAACTGGTCAAATCCCAAAGGCCCTGTTAAGAATCAATTTTATTTTGCTGGGCTTTTTCACCGGCCCTTTCTCCACAGAGCTAGGGTGAAAAGTGTCCAAGTAGGTATGACTGGGCATTTGCCAGGGGGCTGCTACAGGCCAGAGACCACTATAAGAGCTTCCTCTTCTCTTTGCCATGGCAAGCTGCTTGTTCACCTGCCTCTTGCTCTGGCACAGATGATGGAAGTGCTGAGGAAGAGAAGCAGATGCCGGTGCTTACTACTCACAGGCCTTCCTGCAGTCAAGCAAGCAAGTAGCAATGATACGAAGGAGGATGAGGAGCACTGCAGAGCAGGCGACAAGGGCAAGGAGAAGGTAGATTCTGTGAGGGAGGGAGCCCAACGAGGGTGTCATCTCAAGGTGTCACACCTGGTGCCCTGCTCCCCTTTTCATCTTACAACTCCCCCCTGAGGTAGATAAGGCTGAGGAGTTGTGCCTGGACTAAGGTCACCCTGGGAACGTTGTGATTAAGTCCAAATTGGAAGTCAGGTCTTTGCAGCCCTAGCTGGACACACTAACCGCTAGCCTATGCTGGCACTTCCAAACTGTCATGTATTACGATGATTCTCAAGGCAAGGATTTGCCTGGTAGATGAAGCATGCCTAGAAGTGAGGTAGCTCTTGATCAGCGAGCATATACTCAAATGACAGAAATTCACTTGAGACATTGTGCTGCTGTGTTGTTATTTAATATTAAAGTGTCAGGAAATATTTACCCTTCCATTCAAAGAAGGCTGCTGCATTTGGTAGGAGGAGAAGTTTCTGGAGGCGGTCTCAGGCAAGCAGCAATAAATAACCATACAATAGCAGATGTCTCTGAAATGATATTGCAATATTAGAAACAAGACTGTCAGAAGAGAGGAGGGGAGGGAGGGAGGGAGGGAGGACAGGCAGGTGGACGGGTGGATGGACAGTCTCTGAGATGTCTTGGACAGTGACTCCCATCATGCTCATCCAGTCTAGCCAATGGCCCTGCAGGCTGGGAATAATGGGGGATTTAGTTCAACACAAACTGAGTTTGGGGAAGGCAAATTCAGTAACTGCAGAGAAGCAGCTTCAGCACAACGACCACTGCACCCCAGCGCTGGTGCCAACTGGCTTTGCTTGCACAGTGCCTTCACTGGCCCGGATCGCTAGAACCCATGGAACCATCTCAGCCCAGAAATGCATGGAGAATCTGCAAGATGGCAACCTTGCTATATATAGCAAAGGCAAACAGTGAAAGAGAATGCTGAGCATCTAACCATGTCCCTAGAACATGAGAGAAGGAAAAGAAGGTGAGGAGGGGCTCTGTGAGTCTAACTCATCAAGAGGAGCCACACTTTCCCCACACCACATTCCTTCTTCATACCGCTGGAACAAGGGGTGCTGCATTCAAAATCTGGCCGGCCTGCGTGTGACGGTGAGGGGAAACTTCCCCAGCAGAGACATCAGAAAGAAGAATGGGGCTAGCCCTACTGTCTGTGAGTCATGAGCATCATTTCTCCATGGGTCATAGTCAGTGTGCAATCAATGGATTCGGACTGCTACTATTTAGCATCTAGAAATTTTCCATGGTATGCACACCTATCCACTCAGTAAACTGGTTGTCTATGTCAAGGGAAGGGAATTTCACCTGCCAAATATTCCATTTGGCCTCAGAGCCAAATCTGGCCCGTCTGAGTCCCCAGTCAGGCCTCCTCAAATGGCCATGCCCCTTCTTCAGTGACGGATTGCTTGGTAGTTTCCCAGCTTTTGCACAGTTTGTTTCCCAATTCTAAAAAGTCACAAGACTCTCCTAAGGTTTAGTAACCAGCAGTAGGAGCATTGCATTAAAATATGTTGGGTGCTTGGACCCACCCATTTTGCCTTTAGCCCTTCAGCCATGCCCCAGCGGAAGGCCGCCTTGGGGAACTTCTCCAGAATTGACTTTGGCCCTTGGGCTGAGAGAAATTGCCCACCCCGATCGGTGTCACCCTGCTAAGTGTAAGGAGCTTTGTGCCAGGAATGTGGTACAGGAGTTGTCGCAGAAACCAACCCACATATGGTGGAAACCCAAGGTCATTAAATAGAAGGAAAGCCAAATGCCTGCAAAGTTCCTGAATGCCGTGCCTCCCTGAATCACCCTGCAAGCACATTCCAGATTACCCCCCTTCTCTCAGTACTTGAATGCATTTTTAAATGCACAATGCATATTGCGGTTTTTAATCAAATGTGGTTTCTGATGGCATAGAGTTCAAGGAAAAGGGTTTTTTCCTCTCCTTTGCTTCCCAAATTAACTTGTCAGGGGCACGCTCTGTGGCTGTATCAATTCCTCCTTCTCTGCACTGCAGCTCCCCCCCCCCACACCCCGCTTTTTCTCTGTTGGTAAGATGCCAAAGGCTGTCAATTAACAGTAAGCCTATCCCTTATGAACAGAGGCAGGGACTGTGATCATGTTCAACTAAGATCAAGGATTAGTAAACCAGCATGGCTCCAGATTGCAGACACTATTTAAATCCCACAGGCCTTACAAGCCAACACAGCATATTATGTTCTAGCTGGATGTGGAGAACAGAATCTCCTGGTTACAGGGAGCTCAACTCTTTACCTTTCCAGGGCAGTCAATTACACGACAACTTAAAACGAGCACTGATTTTATCGCAATCGTGGCCCGATCAAATGCTAGCTCACTACCATCAACATCCTACGGCTGGTCATATCTTATCAAAGACTTTCTATCAAATTAGGCATATTTCATTACACCCCAATAAAATATAGAAGAGTAGATATTTCTAAAAACAACAACAAAGAAACCCAAATATTACACTGTGATCAGCAGCAAGGTTTCGATTCCACATCTGATAGACTGTAACAGTAGCTTTTCACACAGGTTTCACTCAAAGGCTTTTAACTGTGCTGTAAAACTGGAATACAGCCTGAAGCCATCAGGTGCCTCCTTTCAAAACAGCCCTCTTCTCCCTCAGGTCCTGTGCTGCAAAAGGAGAATTCTTGTACCCCACACACTCAGTGCAGCCCAAGATGTGCTTGAATTTTATTTATTAACGCTCATATGCCACCTGATAAAGGCCCTCCAAGTGGTGTACAACCAATTAAAATGATAAAACCAAGAACATGAAAAATATGCAATATCCACATCAAAAAGATGCATCCTCACCTCCTTTTAAAGCAGTACCCTCTCTCAAAGCCACACCCACAAGCCACACCTGTTTCCAAGGTGATGCTATAAAAATGAGCTTTGTCACTTTCCTTGAAATTTTCTTGAGGAGTGCATGCAAGATGAGGATCTCTTTTTTGAGGTGAAATAATGACAGCTTCTCTAATTCTCTTATTTATTATGAATGATTTTTCCCCATTACATGCATACGCCACTTCCCAGCCAAAAAGCTCCCAGGGTGGCTTATGTGGAATTAATAAGCAGTTCATTCCCACAGGCTTACTATCTAAAAAGATGACATAAAAGGGGAAAGGGACAAGGAGGGAAGAGGAAAAATGGAAACTCAGGCACTGATTACCCACACTTATAGAAACATATGTAGTTATATTCTCTCAACAGCAGTCTGGATTGACAATCACTGTTTGGTTTCTTGTAATTTTCTGTGGCCTCTGCAACCACCAACTTTGTGCGTGCCTATGTGTGAGATATGAGTCCATGAGTCCAAAGTTTAATGGTTCCAGTTTCTCAAAATATCCAATAATCTTTTATTGTGCTCTCAGTTGCCTCAAAACTGTTGTAAGAGGAACATAAAGGCAACAGAAGTTGTGGCTATTTTTCCCATTGAAAAATATACTTCAGTTACAATACTTTTTTCCCACTTCAGTCATTTTTTCTCCCAAATAATTCTGAGGCTAAGAGCTGCCAGCAAACACCTATTTGCCTCACAGAGCTACAATTTCCAGAATGGTTTATCAGTTGATCCCTCTTCCCCAGGAACCCTGAAAACTGTACCTCTCTGTGTGGGGAATCTGTGTCCACTAATGACACTCGTACCCTTGACAAATTACGGTCCCAAGATGGTTTAGGGAAGTAATTACTGTTTAAAGTGGCATAAAAGTGTTCTAAATGTGTGGTGTTAATGCAGGGCGGATGGGAGTAGCACACACAAGCTGACCACACGTTGAGGAGCTGCAACGTGTCACAGAAAACACGTGCGTGTCTGGCAGGCCTCTCCAGATTTTTTCTGGAGTTCCCAGGAACTGCTGGGAATTGTTGAAAAAATACTGTTCTCAACCCATTAAATTCAGGACTCGGACACAGTGGCAGCTGGCAGCTGCGAACCAGCGAAATTAAGCCTCTTGAGAGGTGGTCAGGGAGGGATTATGACCCTGGCTTCAGGAATCCAGTGACACCCACCCCCAAGGGTCCCCTCCAAGAAAGGCCAAGAGAGTGAGGGCCAGTCAGAGTCCTTGAGGGAGTACATTGCATAATTTGTGGGAAACCCAGGAGCAAGCCCTTTCTCAGGTGCCCAGCACATGGGCCTCACCAAGGTCCTCTCCTACAAAACTTAATATTCACGCAGGTACGAAGTGAGACAGGTGGTCCCTTCGATACCAGGACCTAAGCCAAAGGTTAAAGCCAACACCTTGAGTTGTGCACAGAAAGCAATGCAAAGTGTTTTAAGACAGCTGCAGCGTAGTCTCGATCCTCTGCAACGGCAGCCTCAGGAGAGCATGGCAATAGTCTACCAGTGATGTGAGCACATTTTTCTTGCAGACTCACGGATCCAAAGGTGGCCTGCCTGTACCGATTTAAATCATTTATGCCTTGCATAGCCTGGATGGTTCAAGGATGGCTCTGGTTGTTCTGTGTCTTCAAATCCACACAAGACGCTGGGAGAGAAACATGGCACTGCTAAACAAGCAATGGCAGAAGCAGCAGCCACTGTGCAAGCCAGAGTTTGAGCTGATTGCTCACAGGCCCCTCTATCCCATCTGCCTACAAAGGGAGCTGGAGAAACCTCTGCTGATCAGCCTGGAAGGTCAGGCAATTAATAGTGCTAAATATCTGCTCATTGTAATTTTATGGTATTAGAATCCATGTTTCACTTCCATGTATTTGTAATAGTATCCTTGTTCCCACCTAGAGGGCTTTTCACTGCCTCTTTGCACCCTCAAAGTAATGGCTGTTGTATGGAGTAACATCCCACCTGCAAAACTCCCTACTTCCTGCAACCTTCAGAAATTCATTTTTAATTTTTAAACGTTTGAAATACCTTGGAGCCCCGAATCTGTTTTTCTGTTCTTGAACCTGCCCCAGATCAGTTGTTCAGTAGAAAGAATTGCTTCCTGGCCCCACCCAGTCTCTGTCCTCCGACAGAGATCCTTCTCCTTTGTTCTCTCCCCACCCCAGCCTTGCTTTTCCTTTCCCCTACCCCATTCCTCCCTCTTTCTCTCCGTTAACCATCCCAAGCTGCCTTCTTTCTCTCCCTTCCAAGTCCCTAGCCTTGCTCTTTCTCTCCCATTCATCTCACGGTTTCTCTCCCATCCTAGCTTCTTCTCTTGCCATTGCATCGTGCCATTCAAGATGTTTTATGAAAATAATAGAGGGTATATATTTTTTTAAATAAATAAATGCATGTCTTCACTGCACTGTTGCTTCCTTTTCCTAGTCTCCCATCTCACTCCTTCTCTCCCCTCTATGCCTTTGCCTCACTATTTCACCCTCTCTCCCTATTTCTCCCATGTCCCACTTGCCTCTCTGGACTAGCCAGGCTTCACAGCAGCCGTTATGTGACTCGCCATGTATTCAACTGGAACCATTTTGTGCTGCTGTCCGCAGCAACTCCCCTATACCTAGATTTATCCACAGGTCCAAAAACCTTGAGTACCCCTGCCTTAGAGAAAGACAGAGAGCAAGAAAGATCTTCAATCGAGCATTTTAATTCTAAGCCAGAATATGGAAATAGATCCAGTCAGTTCACATTCTGACTTCTTAAAGAAGGCAGCAGGGATAGTTTATGCTGTCTTTTTGTGTTATTCAGGAAAGTGCAGGTCTCTTTTTATCCCTGATCAAGTGACAATGGAGGGAGCAAGGGTATTTGTTGCCAGGTAGAATAATACAAAGTCAAAATGGTCCAGGGGGATTTTACCCTACTGCCTGAATGCCAGGCCAAAAACAAACGATTTTATCAGGAAATGATCACAGGAAGGTAAGCTCTTTGCTCAGATGGAAACAGGTTGATTTCTTTGTTTCATTAAAACAACCTGAGAGTAAAGTCAAATAACAATGGATGAGGTTGACCTATATTACCATACAGCCCCTGATGAATTTAATCAGAGAGCAAGCATCTTTGCTGGGTGTGTTCTGCCATGATGGGAAGGCAATGTTGTAAAACAAATCCACCTTTTAAAATAAAGGGCATAATTCAGCCAAGGTTAAGCACATGTAGGCACCATACAAAATATAAAGTTAAGTGCACACTGGAACCTTTCCCAGAGGAATTAGCAGGCTGTGACGAATGGGTCCTACTTCCAGTAAATTTAATCACGATAAACTGATCCCCTCGATTTCCATGGGTGTACTGTAAGAAGACTTAGGCTTCCACTCAGAGAAGTGAGAAATCCCCTGTGGGATTTGAAAGTGAGTAACTTTGACTATCTGATATCCAGGCTTTATCATAGTATCAGAGTAGTACTCAGTCTATGCAGTGAGACGAAATGAAGGGTATCATCACCAATTTCCCTTTGTATAGAGTTGATCTTCTATAAATGATTGTACTGTTCTTGCTATATGACCTTTCCATTTTTAGAAAATGGAATGATGCATAGAGTTTTGTACTTTCTATGTAGCTGAGCATCAGCAATCACACAACATTGTAATTCAAACTTTGGAAAACCTCAGTTTTACTCTGAAGGAGGAGGAGGAGGAGGAGGAGGAGGAGGAGGAAGGAAGGAAGGGTTTCTAGCACCCATGGACTTGGGCAAAGCTTCTAGACAAGCCATTCATTTAGGGACCTACACCATTTTCTGCCAACCCCATAGTCTCTTATTTCAATGATTGTAAGATATGCCACTCTTTGTTCCCTGCTTCTAATAATCAAAGCCTTATTATAATATATTTTAATTTTGTGAGAATCTTGCAATTGATTGGAAGAGGTAGGAAGACTTATGCTGCCTAGAACAGAGTTCATAATCCGTATTTTCTTGTATGAAAGGCATCTTCTGTAATAATCCATTTTCAAAGTAATTAATACAAAGCTTCATAAGATCTCCAGGTATGATGTTATCATGCTTGTGAGTATGAACAAACAAATTCTCTGTTTGCATCTGAGAACTAGCACAGGGCAAAGAGTTCTCTCACACACAGAGAGAGACAGAGAGACTGAGACTGCCCTGTTGCTGGTGTGCCCCCCCCCCAAAAAGGGGGTGGGGTGAGAAGGGAACCAATAGGAGATACTTTCAAGCATTCATAACTTTGCATCAGAAGCATGCTGAACTTTGCATTACTTTGTTACAGCATTGCTAACGATTTTACAAACTGAGGAGAACAGCCTTCTTGAAAGTTTTGTGTGTAACCATTCCGGGCAGCAAGGTCTTTTTTCTTGGAAGGGATCTGTGAAGAGATATATTAGAAAGACTATTTCATGATATACCAGTGCAGAAAAACTGATGAGGCACCTCTCAGAATTAACCTTTGTAAAGCCTTCTCAGGGTGCAAAAGGGGCGGGGAGTTTATAAGATAATGATCATATATCATGGTGAAGATTTAATGACTCTTAAGTGTTTGTTTCTATAATCAGGTAAATGTGGTCTGAATGCAAAACTACACAAATTCATAGGCACAGTTTCAACAAACATGAATATGCATCTGTTTCATCGACATTTCTGTTTCCAATACTTATGGAGCAACTGTCTTGTGTGTGCGTGTGTGTAACTATAACTGTGCGGTTTAGCATACAGAATAATGTAATTACTCATTCTTGAATAGAAGGATAATTACTGTCACTGAAACCCACATAACATACAGATCTTTTTGTTCTCTTTAAAAATGATAAATACAGCATTTTCCATCTTAGAGCAGGGTGCATCCTTTTCCTTCTGAATTCCCTTTTCCTCCTATTGCTCTTGAATTACATACAATTTGGGATGAATTACGAGGGGTATCACTAAGTCAATAATATGAGAAGAGACAAGATTATTTGAGCATTTCCAAAAATAAAAAGTCAGCTTCAGTCTCAAGGGCTCTTATGGTGAGTCACCATTATTTAAAACTAACAATTATGACAGGCAATTTTTCAGTCTCTAATATTGGCTTCAGTGCGCGGCACCCCCAAGCCATAACTGCTCAGGGGGAAAAGCCCAGGAAAGTCAGTGCTGGCACTGAATGGGTGGAACACGGTAGACAGAGATCAGCTTGATTCTTGCCATGCAGGAAGAGGAAGGGTTTATATTCTTACATCAACTTGTCTGGCCACTGAATGCACCATTGGCGTCTTCCTCTGAGTGTCCTCACTATCTGAGGTGACCTGGCAGATGAGTGGCAAGAAGGACATCCCAGTTTTGACACAAACTCATGGGGCCCTCTACCCAGAGAGGCTTACCTAGTGCCTATGCTGGTGCTAGGCCAAAGTGATCACTCGTGAATTGCCAAAGCCGAGGCAAGGCATTGCTAGATGTAGGACGAACAAGGGCACTGATTTACACACAGCCTGCATGTGCAAGTTTAAATGTACAGATGTGAGCTTAGAAAGCATGACTCTGATTTCAGTGGCACTATAGCACATCTAATACATCACACCTTGATGGGCAAGACCGCGTCTAGGTCACCTGTGTGCGTTGCTCAATCTGCTGTCCAGATGCCGTTGACGAGCAACTTCAAGGCCATTGCTCTTCCTCATAATGGCTCTTACAAAATCGGAATACAGTGGGAGAGGGGAAAAGGGAAAGGAGGGTTATTCCACCAACCCTGCTGAAGACACCCTCCCCAAGGACTACATACATGCATACCTGCTTGCATATCTAGCCTCAGTTATCCAAGCACTGGGTATATCAAGACCGGACTACTGTAATGTTCTCTATATGGGACTGCCCTAACACTTTGGAAACTTTTGTTGGCTTAATATGCAATGACCAGTCACTTGGGATGTATTATAACAATTTTAGACCAACTACTCTGGTTGCCAATTAATTTCAAGGCCTAAATTCTACTGCTGAACTTTTGGTTTTCCACAGGACCACCTGAGTCCTTCTGAGCACACCCAGTTCACCATCTGAGCCTCTGTTCTCTTTCTTTCCCACCACTTTCTGACCCTAACAGGAATTCCAGGGCCAGGGCCTCTCCACTGAGGGCCCCAAGCTGTTTAATCCCCTCTCCGGAGAACTCTGTCAAATCCCCTTTTCCTGTTTTGAGGATTTTTTAAAAAATCCAAAAATGAAAATTATTCCCTCATTGATCTTGTAGAGAAGATTATGCTTCACCATTGTTTTTTCTGTTTTATTTTTAAGCAGGGAAGGGAAACAACATGGTGGTGCTCCGTAATTTCTGTTCCCAGGGACTGTTCCTATAGACAGCCAAACAAGACAACCATTTCTTTATATTTCACCATTCATCCATTCCTGGGCTTTCTCCACAGAAAAACTGTGTTTAAAGGCCTTTCCAGTGTCTACGGATTTCTGCAGCAGCCTCACATGTGATTTGTTCGCAGCTAAAATGTTTCCTGAAATGCATTTCCCCCCTCTTCTCCTAATTATCCTTTCAGCATAGCTTCTGAGATTTAAAAATTAAGATCCAATTTCTTTTCCTTAACCAGATGGCTTGCATTGCTTTTTTTCAAAAACAATCCTGATTATACTAATTTCCTCATTCCAATTTAAGCATTGCTAGCATCACTTGACCTATCTCCCTCTTAAATCCATAATGGTTTTTTAAGTCACTTCAACTGTTAACTAAATGTGTTTCATATTTCTATCCACTCAATGGGCAATTCACTTAAATCAATGGCTTGACTCCTGGTCCAAAATATTTCTGAATTGTAAGTCCATACCATAGCTATGTCACAAATATTGGATTCCGTTACCAAAGAGGTTCCATTGTTTATTTATTTGTGTGTTATTTAAAGTTGCGTTCAGACATTATGCTAAACCATAGGCCTTTTTTTGCCCCCTCTCCTCCCTCCATGCTGTAGGGAGAGCAAAAATTCAACTTCCATTTTAGTTTACCAGCAGTTTATGTTCAGTATAAATCTGAATTCTGTGTAATCATAAGTATGGTTAGTGGAAACAAGCCAAAGGCCTGGTTCACATACAATGGCATTGCCAGAGCTGGATTGTTGTTTTGTCGCAAGCAGTGACACATTAGTTACCTGAGAGAAGTAGAGCTAGAACAGGCCATTTCCACAATGACTCTTCCCAGGATAGTATATGGCAGGGGTCCTCGAACCTTTTCAACAGGGGGCCAGTTGAAAGGCAGCGGCGGCAGGTGCGCGTGGCGAGGCAGCGGCTTGCTTGCTTGGAGATTGTTTTCCCCACGTCAGTCCAAAATGATCTCTGAGCGCGCAAGCCGCTGCCTTGCTGCCCACACGGCGAGGTGGGCAGCGGTGGTGGGTGCGGAAAGTCCCAAACCTGAGGCAGGCCAGATCTGGCCCACAGGCCGTAGTTTGAGAACCCATGGTCTATGGTGTATCCGTGCCAACTACGGAAGTGATCCTGGGACTGGATGACCAGAGAAGTCATGGTGAAGCATGGAAACCTTGGAACAGACCATTGATTCTCTTCATGCTTTCAGAAAACGAATCCTACCACACAGGAACTCTGGCATTGGGTATGGATGAACCACAATGGTACAGTTCCACCATGCCTTCTTGTGTCATGTAAACCCACCCAATAACCAAAGTTTTAACAACAATGACAGCCCTTTGAATGTGGGTTATTATACTGTCCGAACAAGGTCATTAAGTTGCACTAATTATATTCAGAGGTATATTTAGCCATGGAAGAACAGCCTGTGTAATACTTGTTTTGTGCATCAGTCACTAAAAAGTTATGCAGGGACACAATTTTTCAGCTTACACTGCATGTTGTGAGAGAGTTGCAAGCACTGCCAGAAGTTAAGGCAAGTTATGACGGAAGTTACAGAGAGTTGCAATCACTTTCTGCACCATGCCTGAAGTTATTGGCAGCAGCTAGTGAAGATGCACAGCCCCTGAATGTGCTAAATCACTCCCATGGGAGCGCTGGAACACTCGAGAAATCACTTGCCACTGTTCACATGCTTCACCTGCATACAAACCACCTTTCCTTGGAAAGAAAAACCGATCTTGTCTTCCCACAGTTTCCACATGAGTTTCATGTGCATTTTGACTGTTGGTTGTAACAAACTTGTTAATTAGCAATCTTTTGCTTTCACTGAAACCACCAATGCTAAATTTAGGTTTTGATTCATGTTTCCTATGGAACAGTCTTTCTTTCATTAACAGCCTTTCTTTCATTAATAGATTAGCCTTCCAGATCTTCAGCTCTGGAATCTTTCTTCAGCTTCGGCTGATACATCAGCTGCGTCCCTTCCTGGAGAACGACTGCCTGGCGACAGTGACACACGCGCTGGTTACTTCCCGATTAGATTTCTGTAACGCGCTCTACATGGGGCTACCCTTGAAGACGGTCCGGATACTTCAATTGGTGCAGAATAGAGCTGCCAGGCTGCTGACGGGGACTGGGCGTTGTTCTTATATAACCCCAGTTCTCCATCAGCTCCACTGGCTCCCGATTGAAGTCCAGGCCCAATTCAAGGTGTTGGTTATGACCTATAAAGCCCTAAACGGCTTGGGACCTGGTTATCTAAAGGAACGCTTGCGCCCATATATGCCCTCCCACCCCTTGAGGTCAGCAGCAGATGCCCTCCTCCAGGAACCGTCTGTGAATGAGATTAGGAGGGTGAGCACCCGGAGGAGGGCTTTCTCTGCGGTGGTGCCCCATCTATGGAATGCGCTCCTCAGAGGTCCACCTGGCGCTGTCGTTATTTGTTTTTCGGTGCCAGGCTAAGACCTTTTTATTTAAAACTTATTTTAACTGTTAATTATTTATTAACTAGGCTTTATTATTATTATTAGCCAAGAATGCACTGGGGGGTGTTATTTATTGTATAATTTAGTACTTTATTTTATTACTTCTGTATTTATTTATGTGTTGTGAGCCGCTCCGAGGCTTTGTTGCGATGAGGTGGCATAGAAATGTTTTAAATAAATAAACCGTAAGATGGAAAGACTCTGCAGCAAGGCCTGGCTGGCAAGCCCAGCACTAAAAAATAAAAAAAATAAAATCAAACTGTCTCTTGTGCACTGGTAATTTTGTACTTAGAAGTTTCCAGAGTTCCCTTCTGCATTTGCTGGCTCCCCCTCTGTAGTAATTATCAGTTTCTTCACATTGAAACCACATATTGCCAGAGTTCCATTAGGTCCTGGGAAACACATTAGTAGGAAAGCGTACTGGGTTTCATTTGCCTTTGCAATACTACAACTACGACATTTGTTATCTTCTGTTTGCCATCAAGCTGAATACTGAACACCAAACATTCAACAAACATTTCCCCAATTCTTTTTAGTTCTATGGGATTGATACACCTCCTACATTTTTCTGTAATAATTTATCTTTAATAAACAGGATCCTCATAGTGTAGGTCGGAAGCTGGTAGATCAAAATCAGGTCCTTCACAAGGTATACAAAGTGGTTGGTAGCATGGATCAGGGTGGGCATGGATCCAGATGAACAGAGAACTGCACGCATCTTATGTTCAAATGATCAAGAATTTGATATATTCTGCATTTTGTGGCTTCACACATGGATGGTTAGCAACTTTCCTCACTTCCATCTGCAGGAAAGTCCACGGACGAGATTTTTTTTGGGGGGGGTGGGGTCATCAGGAACAGCTAGTGAAAACCCCTGCCGCTCCTCACCATCTCAGTAGTGCTACCACAATTCTTCCTCATCCTCCCTGAGCCACAGGATGGATTTCTTTTCCATAGGAATCTTGAAGAAATGACTCCAGACAGCATCTCAAAGGCATTCACAATTTTCTTTTTTCTTTTTTCTTTTTGTCCTGAATGAATGCACAGAAGTGAATGACCACTGCTAGGAATCTTTCATTTTTTTCCCCTCTGTTGTACAGTCCTGCCATAAATGTTGCATACTTTTTGTGACCTTGCTCACTACTCTGTAACACTCATGTGCATCTGGAAGCTTTAGGAGAGGGTATGCTTAATTCAGTGTAACATGGAATGTGACGCAGTCTTCAAAACTAAAAGGTGCTCAGTAGAAGGGGGAGCACGGAAGTGGAGGATGAAATGGACCAGGACAGGTGGCTGGCAGCTGCAGGAAAGAAGTTGTTTTAGGGGTGGGTGGTCCTACATCAGTGTAAGGGAAGCACTGAAGTGGAGAACATTGACAAGAGGGGGATATGGGTATGCTTGCTAAATACTGGAGAGGCAGTCTTGCCCTCTTTCAATAGAGCAAAAGAGCTAAAGAGAAAAAGTTAAAATAAGGAGGTGGCAGGCATTTCCCTTGTTAGATGGTAACCGCAGCAGACCAGTTACCAAAAGGCTGCTTTCTATCCTTGTGAACATCTTTTATTTTTACTGCTTCATGCTATGCTTTGCATTAAAGTAATAACATCCACCCACATAAACCATGTGATTGTTGCTTCTCTCCACTGGTCTCCATTGCTGGCTGTTAGATGTACAAGAGAGTTCCAGAGCAGTGAGCAGAATGGCAGAAAGTAGGCAAAATTCAGGGCAGTAAAATGGAGTGGAATATTGTGCACATCTCATGCAAGGCAGGAAAAGAAATTTACATACATTTCAAAGCAGAGTGCAGTGAAATTTTCTCTAAATCTCACTGCAGGAAAAAGTTTGTGAATGCCTTCCGCTGTTCATAATGGCCTGAGAATTTATTTTTGCCATCTGATCTCCATGTGTGTGGTAGGGTAGGGAAAGTTCCCTCATCAGCCAGAAAGCACAGCAGATTCAGTGCAGAAAGTGGAGAAAATGGAGGAGAATTACTGCCACAAAGGCCTGGAATGCATGCCAGCAGCAGCCTGGAGAACTTCAGGGACTGAGACAGAAACAAGTCATGGAAAACCATCAAATGGAAGCATTCATCTGTCAGCAGTAAAGAACAAGCTACCCCCCCCCCCCACCACCACCAATAGCTTCTTACAGAATGGCTCGCACATCTTACCAACCTAGCCAGGAAATAAACTATGATGGGTGGGTTGTTCCGTAACCAAGCTAGGCTGTATCCAGCCAGTCAGCCAGCTAGGCTAGGATTGACAGGTCTCCATGTGGGGTTTTTTTTCACAAAGGCATATGTATTCAGGTCTGCATGTGCTGCTATGAAAAAAAATTGAGAACCCTGTCATGCAGCACAACAGCAGCACAACAACAGCAAAAACCCTTTCCAGCAGAATTGCGGTTTTGACAGCTAGCTGACAAAAGTGGCAGCTCTCTTTAAAAAGGGACGGCTTATACTTTCTATGTTTGCAAGCACCTAGGGAATCAGGAACAGGTGGGAAAGGAAGAGCACCCTTGGGACATTCAAATCCCCTACCCCTCAAAGATGAGGATTTTGCTACAAAGGGAATATAAAAGCCACAACCCCCTTTGCATAAGCACAAAACCTCCTGCATATTTACTGTAAAAATACAGACTCCAAATAATATAAATGTGAATCTCTCCTTATAAAACTTTGTACTGGTCATTTTTGAAAATGTGTCGTGTGTGAATGAACTTGCAAACATACAGGGTTGGATCCAAACTTAGTCATACTTAGAATAATCCTAATGAAATCAAGGGGATTTAAGTTGGTCTTCTCCCATTAATCCTTTAAGTAGGTTTGTTAAAAGTAAGCTTATGAGCAAATTTACACAATCTTCATAAGCTAAACAAGCCATGGTGCCTTGTTTAAGTCGCAGTACATGTCAGGCACTGTTTGCGTGATCAATTGCTTGGCTGTGGTTTGTTGTGTCATCTGAACCGAAAAGCATGGTTTGTCTGAGGGGAGAAACAATCTTCAATTAACTCAACAACAGCTGTACGTTATTTGAAGTTTGTTTCCCCCTCAAACAAGCCATGACATCTGGATTCAGCTGATCGGACAAGCTGCAGCCAAACAGGTATTTATGCAAATCATGCATGACACATACTTAGGCTTAAACATGCCACTGTAGCTTGTTTAGCGTATGATGGTCAGAATGAGGTTTCTACCTGGATGTACTCCTATAGAAATACATTAATTAGCTAATTCTTTTGAGAACACATAATTTTCTTTTGCAAACTCTGCATACACATACACTGCTACATTTCATAATATTTGGAGACAAACATGCAAACTAGTATACTCTTTTAAAATTATATGCTTATGTGTTTTATTATTATCTGCATGAACATAAACAATGAACAACAGGTGCGGGAACAAAATAATTTTACAAATATACAGGAATGATTTTCAATACAAAAGTTCATCATTCAAATGTTTCTGAAAGCTAGTGAATATATAGGTACAGAGACCAAAAGAAGGCATATTTTGCCAGAGGCTGTAATGTTTCTTTTTCTCTGCGTACAGAACAGATGGAAAGGTATCATTATGTGAAGAATGTCTCCATTTTTACTAATCATCAGGAAAGTTTGATCAAGTGCATTCACTTTTCTATTATCATACTTTTCCTGAATTTTCAAATACCATGTCATTGAAATAGGAAGAATTATACATTTCAATTTTTTCATTATTGCCATATGAACTAAGGAAATAAATTATAATGGAATGGATCCAGACTTAGTTATGCTTAGAGCAGGCCCACTAAAATCAATGGGGCAATAGTCAGCCAGGATTAAATAAAGTCCTGTTGTTTTCTTATGGTCTGCTCTAAGCACAACTCAATCTGGATACAACCCAGTCCCTTTATATAAAATGTCACTACATGCCTCTAAAATCTAGCAATCTATTTAGTAGTATCAACTTACATTCAGCATGATGTGATCAGTAATTTCTCCCCATTTCTAGTTATTTGTTCTCAGAATCTAAGGGAAACCCTTCAGGGTAGGTTCATTGAAAAATGTGTTAGGAGCTTCAAAGCCTTTCTTTTTTTTTAAAATAAGTTTTATTGTTATTTTTCTACTAACAAAAAGAAACTAAAAATCATCAGTCATCAAAAGCATCAGACCTATTGGGTCAGCCGACCATACTCTTTCTTTTTATGATAATCCATAAATATATTTAAATCTATGCATAGCCCCATTTCTCTACCCAGTAATAAAAGGAATTCCAACTTTGATATAAGTCTGTATCTTCTTTCTCCTTCAGCGACAAAGTCAATCTGTCCATTTTGGCACAGTCCAAGATCTTTTTTAAAATCAGTTCGTCAGTAGGTGGCTCTTCACTCCTCCAATGTTGGGCAAATGCAATCCTCGCCACAGTAATTACATGTAGAATCAGATACATTGTTTGATTACCAACATCATCAGGTACAATGCCTACTAAGAAAACGTGAGGTTTAAATACTAGAGGTTTTTGTAACATTCCTTCAAGCCATTTGTGTATTTTTACACAGTATTTTTTACCTTATCACAGGTCCACCACATATGATAAAAGGTACCCGGTTTATGTTTACATTTCCAACATCCATTTGACATATTTGGAAACAGCTTAGCTAATCTATTTGGCGATAGAGTCCATCTATAAAACATTTTATACAGATTTTCTTTATATGAGGTTGCTAATATTACTTTAATATTTCTTTCCCACAGCTTTTGCCATTTCTTTAACTCAATATTGTATCCAAAGTTTTGTGCCCACGTTATCATAGTTTCCTTAACTTGTTCATCTTCCATTCTCCTATCCAAAAGAAAATTATACAATCTTTTAATCATTTTCTCATCTGATTTTAAATCACATGGTCAATGTTGTTAACTCCTTATAAAAACCCCACATTTTATAATTTTTAACATATCTTTATAATCATAATCTTTATAATCATATTGCATTTGAACCCAGAGTCTTTCTAGCACTGAGATGGGTTGATTTGTAGATGAGCTGCAATAAGTTGCCAGTGGAAACTTTTAGCATAGCTTCCTTGTCTTTCATAGAAAAGATATTATTTACAACATGTCAAAACAAAACCCATAGTTCAGGTAGAATGTATTATATTGCCCAGTGTTGGACAAACAACAGATACATCTGTCATATCATATTAGCTTAAAACTTAACCCTTAAATAGTAGCACTATTAAATAGTGGTAATAGTGGTGGTATCTTTCTAGTTACTTGTTATTGCTATTTATTTGTATACTTCTGCCCAACCTTCTTTCCTCTAAATAACCCAAGTTACCTTACATTATTCTTCTCCTCTTAATTTTCTTCTCACAACAACCCTGTGAGGGAGGGTAGGCTGAGAGCCAGTGACTGGCCCGAAGTCACCCAGTCAGTTTCATGACTGAATGAGAAACAGAAACCAGACACCAGGTGTCCCAGTCCAGTACTTCAACCCATACACCACACTAGTTGTCTTGACCCTGATATAGTTGTCATAGTGGACAATACATTGTTTTTAAAGCTTGATTGATCTGTAATCATTGCTCCTCTTTGCTGTGATGGAAAGTACTGTGCCAACCTTAAACTTGGACTGAGTTGGCTTTGGGGTCCTTTACAGGTCATAGGGGATGCAGCACTCCCTGACATGGCTCCACCACACCCAGTGCTAATGGAACTCTGCCATTACGGAATCACGGACTCATGGCATAGTTGGGTCAAAAGGGGCCAAGGCGGCCATCAAATCCAACACCCTGCTATTGCAGGATGCTAGTTACACCATTCCAATCAGATAACTGTCCAATTGTTTCCTGAATGCATCTAGTGTGGAGCAGCACACAACCTTTCCTGGCAGCTGGTTCCACTGTTGTACTGCTCTCACAGTCAGGAAATTCTTCCTTGTGTCTAGCCTGCACCTGGTGTACTGTCATTTTAAGTTCATGGTTCTGTGTCCTACAATCTGGAATGAATGAGAATAGGAGTTTTTCTTCCCCTTCATGACAGCCTTTGAGATACTTGTCACCTTATAGTTGCCTTTCCTCAAGGCTACAAAGTTCTTTCAGCCTCCCATCATAAGACTTATCTTCCAGGCCCTATATCAGTGATGGCAAACCTTTTAGAGACTGAGTGCACAAACTGCAACCCAAAACTCACTTATTTATCGCAAAGTGCTAACACTGCAATAAAACCTGAAAACTGAGATTTTGGTTTAGGAAAAACAACTCACACCCAGTGCAGAAAAATAAATACGTATCCTTGGCAATGCACTGATGGGACATTAGCTCGGGTGAGTCTCAGCTAATGAGTCATGGCTCGTGATGTCATTGCCTGGTGCGGCTACTCCTTTCCCAGCATGCGCATGGCCCCTATCTGCAATGTTATCCGATGCTCGGCAGCTGCGGCGATGCTGGGGAGATTTGGTTCGCATGGTGACAGAAAGGGCTCAGTGTGCCCGCTGTAGCACACATGCCATGGATTCACCACCACTGTTCCAACCCTACAACGGTGGGCTCCCCTAACCATACTATAGGGCTAAAGTTCCACTGAAAAGAGGAGGATTTGAAAAAGCCGCCCTAGAGTAGCTTTTCCTGAACAACTCATCATTTCTGCCCCTCCTAAACACATTCGAACCAGTAAAATCTTACCAGGACACCTCATTTTCCCAACCCTAACCCTGCCCTGCCCTGGTGCACACCCCTAACCCTAATATAGAGCAAAACACCATTGGAAATAGGCCGATTTTGAAAGGGCCTTCCTCGAGGAGCTTTTTCTGCACAACTCATTATTTCCATCCGTCCTAAACACATTCCAACCAATAAAATCTTAGCAGGACACCTTGTTTTCCCAAAACTAACCCTGCCCTGGTGCACACCCCTAATCCTAATATAGGGCTAAAGCTCCAGTGAAAATAGCGTGATTGTGGAAAAGCCTTCCTTGAGGACCATTTTTTTGCGCAGCTCATCATTTCTGCCCCTCCTAAACACATTTGAACCAGTAAAATCTTATCAGGACACCTTGTTTCCCCAACCCTAACCCTGCCCTGGTGCACACCCCTAACCCTAATATAGGGCTAAAGCACCTTTGAAAATGGGGCGATTTTGAAAAAGCCTTCCTTGAGGAGCTTTTTCTGCACTGCTCATCATTTCCGCCCCTCCTAAGCACATTTCAACCAATAAAATCTTAGCAGGACACCTTGTTTTCCCAACCCTAACCCTGCCCTGGTGTACATCCCTAACCCTAATACAGGGCTAAAGCACCATTGAAAATAGTGTGATTTTGAAAAAGCCATCTCTGAGGAGATTTTTCTGCACAGATATCATTTCTGCCCCTCCTACAAACATTCCAGCCAGTAAAAGCTTACCAGGACACCCCATTTTCCCAATCCTAACCCTAACCTGGTCCACACCCCTATCCTTAATATAAGGGAGAAATACCATTGAAAATAGGGCAATTTTGAAAAAGCCTTCCTTGAGGATCTATTTCTGCACAGCTCATTTCTGCTCCTTCTAAACACATTTCAACCAATAAAATCTTAACAGGACCTTCATTTTCCCAACCCTAACCCTGCCCAGCTGAACACCCCTAACCCTAATATAGTGTTAAATCTCCATTGAAAATAGGGCGATTTTGACAAAGCCTTCCTTGAGGAGCTTTTTCTGCCCAGCTCATCATTTCTGCCCCTTCAAAACACATTCCAACCATTAAAATCTTATGAGGACGCCTTGTTTTCCCAACTCTAACCGTACCCTGGTTTATTTATTTATTTATTTATTTTTCTATTGATTTCCTGCCTTTTTCTTGTACAAGGCTCAAGGCTGCTTACTTCTCCACCTCCATCTTATCCCCACAACAACAACCCTGTGAGGTAGGCTGGGCTGAGAGTCTGTGCCTGGCCCAAAGTCACCCAGTTGGCTCCATGGCCAAGCAGGGACTAGAACTCAGTTCGTCTGAGTCCCAGTCCCATGCTCTTAACCACTACACCACACTGGCACCATACCACACCACACTGGTTCACACCCCTAACCCTAATATAGGGCTAAAGCACCATTGGAAATAGCGCGATTTTGACAAAGCCTTCCTTGAGGAGTTTTTTCTGCACAGCTCATCATTTCTGTCCCTCCTAAGCACATTCAAACCAGTAAAATCTTACCAGGACACCTCGTTTTCCCAACCTTAACCCTATCCTGGTGCATACCCCTAACCATAATATAAGGGGAAAATACCCTTGAAAATAGGGTGATTTTGAAAAGGTCTTCCTTGAGGAGCTTTTTCTGCACAGCTCATCATTTCTGCACATGCTAAACACATTACAGCCATGAAAATCTTTCCAGGACACCTCGTTTTTCCAACCCCAACCCTACGCTGGTGTACACCCCTATCCCTAATATAGGACTAACGTTCCATTGAAAACAGGGCGATATTGAAAAAGCCTTCTTGAGTAGATTTTTCTGTACAGCTCATCATTTCTGCCTCACCGTAACACATTCCAACCATCAAAATTATACCAGGACACCTTGTTTTTCTAACCCTAACCTAGTGATGGTAAACCTTTAAGCAACCAAGTGCTAAACTTCAACCCCAAACCCCCTTATTTATCGCAAAGTGCCAACACTGCAATAACACCTGAAAACTGAGATTTTAATTTAGAAAAAACAACTCACATCCAGTCTAAGCAAATACACACAGAGACACACACACACACACACACACACACACACACACACACACATATACTTGGCAGTGCACTGACCGGCCATATGAAAGCTTGGTCGAGTCGTGTCGAATGAGTTGCGGCTCGTGATGTCTTTGCCTGGCGCCACTACTCCTTTCCGAGCATGCACATGGCCCCTTTATGCACTGTTATCCGATGCCCGGCTGCTAGGGCAATGCTGGGGCGACTTGACTCGCATGCCGACAGAGAGGGCTCTGTGTGCCTGTTGTGGCATGCGTGCCGTACGTTCTCCACCACTGCCCTATATCATCTTTGTTGCCCTCCTCTAAAACCTCTCCAGACTATCAGCATCCTCTTTAAACCTGGGTTCCCAAAACTGAATGCTGTATTCCAGGTGAGGCATGAGGAGTAGAGGGGAATGAGTACTTCTTTATGTCTGGAACTGATGTCTCTGTTTATGCATCCCAAAATCGTGTTTGCCTTTTTTGCGTTGGAGTATTTAAGAGCGCAGAGCCTTCTTCAGGCATACCTGGGAAACTTCAGCAATCTAAGTGCCATCCTACAAGCAGGTCTTCCTCAGCACCAGTGAAGTAGTACCTATGTTGATGCCAATAGCCACTCACCTGGGCAAATGCCAGTTATAGGATTGCACTCTGAGTGAATGAACTGCCCATGTTGAAAAGCTGCATGAAAACAAGTTGGCCTAGACTGTGCACAGACACACAACATGATAGCCCATACCAGAGGCTGACTATGGTTCAAGGGAGGGTTCTTGCTGAACTGTGGGTTGGGTTACATGAACTAGCAAACCATGATTTGTTAACCACAAAAAAATCCACCATTCACAACCCAACAACAATGTATGGGTTATTAGCACAGCTGGGTTCCAAAATATCCTATGTTCAACCCATATGTAGCCTTGAGTGTTAGCTATCATGCTGTATGAACTCAGCAGTCTAAAACTCAGTGGGATTTCACTATTAGTCAGAAAATTAGTATAAATGTTTCACCACTACCATTTGATTACATGTAAACATTTTTACCATGACCCTTTAGCATAAAGTATTTTAATGTTTTTAGGCTGCAATTCTATACATAATTACATGGAAGTACATTCCCTTGAACTCCATGGTGATTATTTGTATAGGACTGCCACCATTCTGTTTTCAGGGAAAGATGGTATTCCACTGAAGAAATTTTAGCCAAAGTCTGGATAAATATCTGAATTTATGCCCTTCTGAGTATCAAAATAAGTCTAGAGACTGTAGCATTCTAAATATTTGTTTAACGTATGCAAGAAAGATACTTTGAGAAAATAAACATTATAGCATTAATTTTAGCATTTAATGTTTATTGCCTGCACACACTTCAGAAGACAGCATATTAAATATATTTTCTTTTGTATATTTTAGATGATTGCTGGTCTATGACATTTTAACACTTCTTCAAAATAAATGCCTTTCAGAAGAAGTTCATCTTACTATTGCGAATGGAAGTGCATTGTCTGTTAGTTTTCATTTTGAAATTATTGCACTGCTTGGCTTTTTCATCATGCTGCAAAATGTGGAGTCCAAAATATTTATGGTCCTGATTGTCAATCTTGCCTTCACAGAGATGTGTGTGTGAAGGCAAAAAATAGACAACTCATTTTGTTGACTCAATAGAAACATATTATCACAGCGAGATTATAATTCAGGTGTACAATACCTGCCTTTTCCAGAGTACAACAATGAAACTGCCATGTACTGTGTGTCACAGCAGGTAACTAATATCAACAAAGTGCCGAAAAACTATGTGCAAATAACATCGTATGGGTCTAACCACAAGTGACAAAAGCAAAGAAATTAAAAAGTAAGGCCTACATTTGTATCCTTAATCCACTCTGCTGGGCTTATTCTCTGTATTATAAATGACACTGATTTCTTATCAGAACAGTGCATACACATTTTAACTTGAAAAACATATCTAAGGTCCTGATCCATTTTCTTCGGAAATCTGTTGGTGAGACCTACCTTAGACATTGTTCTGCTACGCACGGAACAAAGTCACCATCTCATGCTTGTAACTTTACCACTAACTTTGGTTGATCCAGCTTTTCGAGTCAGCTGTTCTTGAACTTGTCATACTTTTATGTAGAGTGCCCACACTTCCTGGTTTTCATCGGGGTCATTTACGATTAAGGCAGCAGGACTGAAAAGCATCAGGTTTGAATCTTTGCTTAGCTAGAAACACCAGTGAGCAACTGTGAACAAGCCTTCGCCTCTCTGATTAGCTGTGAGGCCAAAGATCTCATTCTTGAAAGCATGGCAGGATACAATGGTAACAAATAAAGGTAATAAGCAATTTCAAAAGTATCTCTTTGCTGTAAGGTGATGCTTTCCAGGAACTAAAGGCTGGTTCACAGTATATTCTGGCATAAACACTCAGTGGCTATTGGACTACTATGGCTATAGATAAACTAGTACTTGCTAGTCTTGGACCTTCCCCAGTATGCTTTCAGTGTAACAGAGCTGAGATACTTTCAGACTGAAAGCCCCTAGTGCTCCCAATCACAAGACATTTGGTGACTAGTCTGACTTTTTGTCCTTAAATGATTTTCTTTCCCCCACCCTTTTTTGTGTAAAGTAAAAAGATGGATGACACAGTGGCACAACATGGGAGGATTGCAGGCTTCTTCAGCTAGAAGTGCCCATGTTATAAGGATCACCAGGCACAAGCACCGAAGCTTAGCATGCACAGACGGGCCATAACCCTGACAGAGAGCTGAGCACTAATGCAACCAATAACAAAAAATGAAAATGCTGAAATGAATAGCTATCACACCTCCTATGAGTCCCTTTCTTTCCTGACACAAGAGCAGCCACTCTTTAAAAACCACTAGAGATAGCTTCAAATTTACTACTCACATCCAAATTAGATTAGCTGCATTATCTTGGATCACAAGCTCCCTGAGCAATACAATGAAAACTACAAAAGCTGAATTTGCTACTTGGCATGAAAAGAAATTGAGATTATATTTAAAATAAAATGTAGTCATTTTATTTTCTCGAGTATTATGGCTATATCCTCTGTTAAGGGAGATCACAGTCTTTGTGCTCACTGTTTTATTTTGAACCCCTTTAGCAGCTGCTTAAGGAAAGAGATTAGTTCAGTGCTAATTGTGTTGTTGGTTTTGTGATCCTATGAAAACCGCCTAAAAGTCTGCATGCAAAACCAATGAGGTAGAACATGTTTGACAAGCTTAGTTCCAACATGACCAATGTAGCAGGGAAAGATTTCAAAATCATTGCCTCTCTTGGGTAACAACAGTATATACAAGTGTTTACAAGAGGATTAAAAGCTGCTTCAGTGAATTGTATCAAAGTTTTTTTTAACTAGTTCAGTTCTATTTATTTTTAATTTAACAAAAAGCAGGAAAAATCCCTCTTGGTTGATCATCTAATCAAACAATCTGATTCCAGTAAATGCTAGATATTTCATTTTTTCTTAAATTACTTTCTTGTTTAAAAAATAGATGTAACTACTATTGAAAGGGGGAAAAACACCACCAGGACCACAATAAGCAGTACCTATTAGCAACCTGTCCAATTACAACAGGAAAAAAAATCTCAAAACCATAGCACCTGGTAATTAAAATTGCTAATCACCAGCAATTATCTGGCAGAGCTTTATAGCCCAGTGAAACAGTTTGACCCTTTGCCCATTGAAAGAAGAATGTTTGCTGTCTATTGATAAGCGCTTAGGCAAAGCTGTGTTTGGCTCCCATCCATTAAGTGGCTACTAATAGGAAGTCAACAAAAGAGGCCGGACATCTGTGGTGGAGCACTTCTGCTAGGCCAGGTCTGAGGGCCCAGCTGTTTGGAGTGCTCCTGCCAAAGGTCTACAGAAAAAGTGGTGAGGAGGAGTTTACTAAAAACGAAAGTCGCCACTGTTCAAAGCCAACATGTTTTGTAGTTAATTGTAAATCAGATCCCAACTTGGTATCCCAATTAATTCACTATAACTGCAGTGTCTGTTTGGGCGAATGGTTGTTTGGAAGAGAAGGCACATTCAATTAAAAAATACAAGCACAAATTTAAGGGAAAGAAATAGACAAATATTCTATGAAGCTGGCAAGCATTTATTCCAACTCCCATTCAGACATTTCTATTTTTCTGTCATTATTACACAAAGAAAAAACATTATGTTGGCTTAATAGTACCATAAAAACTAAAGCAGTAGAAGGTAAAATAATGAAAGACTCTTCTCATGGGACATGATTACATTTGTGGCCCATGTTCTGAAGGAAGAAGCTTGTCAGATTCCAAAAAGATGTTGACAGAAATTTGTCAAACAGTAGTAAACAAGTCAGTTAAATTTCCCAAACTCTATGCTGTCTCCTTTGAGATATCTATGAGGGCAGTGGGGTGTTCTTTATTAAATAAAGAAGACTTCAGAGAAAGAAGCCATGGGGAAAACAAAGCTGCAAAGTTGTGACAGGAAAGTCACAAACAAAAAGTGAGACACACCAGAGAAGAACAAATCTGAAAGATGGCTCTAGCCCACTAAATTTCAACAAAGCCATTCCATGGGACAGACCAGTCCTATTACTGTTTTGTGGTTTATAGTAGAAAAGGCAGAGGACAGTCCTCTATTCTGGAGTGCTGACAAACGATAAGACTGTGAAGCTATGGGGCATTTCCTCACTGCCACCTTCTTTGGGGAAATGGCTCCTTCTTTAGGCACTCCCACTTACAAAGTTTCTTATTTATAGAAAATGGTTATATTTATGGACCCAAAGAACTTTCAGCCCTTATAGAGTTCTACAAGCTGACCCTTTTCTACAGCCTCCAATTCTACTACAATTCTTTAAAAACCTCTATAAAAGGCTTAGGTGTGAGATGTGCACCGGCACCAGATAGCTGATGAACTATTAAATGAAGAATTTTTTAAAGGGGTGTTTGTACATAAAGGATTACTAATATTTACCTTGGAATTTTCAAAGGGCTACTTAGTGAAAATGTTGTAGAATTCAAGAGACACTGTTGCTATTACAAGCCTCTTGATTGCTTTTGTTATCTCAGGCCGCAGTCTCTAAACCACCATTCCAGCCAAATACATTACATCCACGGCCACCTTCTGGATACAGTCTTCCTCACAAAGAATAGTAAACTCTACCAGGATCCTCCTCATGTATTCTGGCTGCTTGGACAGTTTATCTGGGATTTTACTGCCTTTATATATAATCTTCTTCTGATAAAATCTTAGAGCAGCTACCTGGCATTACATAGCAACTTGCTTCCTGGTTCTGATCTTTCCTAGCCAGGTGAGGATATCCTACGGATAAGGAATAGCTTAATATCCAGACCTTAGTTGTTTACTTTCTCCTCCACTTTCTCCTAGTTCTTCTAAAAAAAGACCCCATACCTACTACCTGACTTCCTTCCTGACATATTAACCCTGCCAACAGTCTTTTCTGAACTGTCCTTTTCCAGCCACGTTTTTCCACCTAGTCAGAATGCCTAGCCACTCAGAGTTGAATTTAGCTGCTCCAGGTCCCATCTAACAATATCCAAACTGATCCTTTCTGTCTCCCTGTTTAGAACATCACCAAGCAACTACTACATGGTCCATTAACAATAACCAAAAAAAAAAAAAAAGCCTCAGGCTTACTCAGTTACATTTTAACTTTACTGATGCCCCACAAAGTGAAAGTTGTGTAAAAGTAAAAATGTATATAGACATTATTTCCCAGAAGATGCCCTCTGTTTGGCGAGGTGTCAAGTCCAAATATGGTTTAAAGTTTAAGAGCCATCAGAAGCAGAAGGAGTCTTGAAGTTGTGCAGTACCAGTTAGCGCCTGGGCAGCTTGGATCAGGAAGAACTGGTAAAACGGGCCCTGAAGAATCGGGCCTTTGCAGTGGAACCCAGCCTTATCCATTTTGTTAACAAGGTAGATCTAAATATTTAACCAAGATGAGCCTATTACGCTTCCACCTCCAGCTATAACCGCCCAAGCAAGAATATGATCCCACTGCACCATCTGAAGAAGTAAACAGAAACATTAAAGGTGAAAGTCCTTTTCCTAAACTCAACCACATGACCATTTGAGCCATGACCATCTGGTAAATTCAGTTTTCAGTCAATCCACGGTGACTTTTAAGTGCTTGGTAGCCATATGTCATCTTTTACAGAGGACAGTCATCAGTTTTGAAGCCACTGCTTGTTTTAAGGGCCATCCAATATTCCATTTTAAATGTAAAGAACCATCAAGAAGGAATAGCCCAGGGCCTTGGAGTTGCCCATCAACAGCACTTGGTCAACTGCCTGAATAGGCAGGCACACAGGTCTTCTGCCAGCCTTCCAGGTTTTTTCCTTCTTTCTTCCTTTTTTGGCAATGTATGTCCTCTCTTTAAGCAATTCTCAGTGACCATCGACTACCACTGTGCACTGAATTGGGTCTTGACTAGTTTGACACACCATTTTAAATAAATAGCTCAGCTTCTGGCAGCACAAGTGAAAAAATAGTAGCAAAGATCAACTTATGTTGCTACAGCACTTATGCATAGATAAATATACCTAGGGGCACTTTGTGAGTAGACATAATGCAGTTGTCATTGAGAGCTTTTAGTTTAAACTGAACATAAACTCAACAAGTTAATAAATGTTGGGACTGATATGCAAGACTGCACAAGGGACTATACAACAGACAAATAAGCACAATGAAATAACAGCTATGAATTTAGGAGGTCCAGCTTTCACAGCCATACATTGCAACTGGGAAAACCATAGCCTAGACTATATGCACTTTTGTTGGCAGGGTGATGTCTCTGCTTTTTAGTATGCTGTCTAGATTTGCCATAGCTCTCCTCCCCAGGAGCAAGTGTCTTTTAATTTCTTGGCTGCAGTCCCCATCCGCAGTGATCTTGGAGCCCAGAAAAATAAAATCTGTCACTACCTCCATTTCTTCCCCATCTATTGGCACTAATTCTTGCCTAATTTCAATTACGAGCTAGTTCTCCCACCATGCCAGTTCTGAAGCCAGAACATGCATAGATGTACCTGAAATGATCTGATATCCATAACATTACATTTAGATACAGTAATCCACCCACTCTTGACATTGAAAAGATATGGGAGTTATTAGGCAGACTTGTAAGATGATCTCTTCTGTGAATTAAATCTAAGCATGCAGTGTTCCATTATGAACCACTGCTTAGATTCTTTAAGTTGCCAGAATTTTTCCTTCACCCCATGTTAAAGTTGGTTGACAGAAACAGTCCTCCATCCCCTGACACACAGCAACAAGTGTGTCAAAAATGGAGGAAAAGGAATGTCTAGCCCAACCTGGGTGCCCTCCAGGTGTATTGGACTACATCTTCCATCATCCTAGCCATAGCAATCTGTGTAGCTAGTGGATACTGAGATTTGTAGTCCGATATATTTGAAGGGTACCATTTTGGGGAAGGTTGGACTAACCTGGCACAGTGGAAGGAAGTACTTGAAGCCACTCAACGTAGCTGGGGTGACCACAATGCTAACTACCTTGATAAATTTGGTCAGGCACTCATGAGATCGAGAAGTAATTCCACTTCTCTCATCTTCTGAAGAATTTCTCTGTCTTAGCCTGGGAACATCATTTTATTTTATGTAGATTACAGCTGATGTACTCTCTCTTATACGTATCATCTACTCAGATGAAATTGGAAGTGGGATTGGGGAGGAACAATTCCTAGCCCACTGAAATCTGAAATTTTCCATTGACTTTCATGTCTGTGCTCTGCAAAGGAAGTAAAAGGGGGGGGGGGGAATGAAAACTAGAGCTGCTCATCATCTGTGTGTCTGCCTATTCTGCCATTGCTCACACAGTAGTTACTGTCTTACATGAAGAAGAGACAGGCTGATAAAATTCAGCCACCACTTTGCGTACCCAGAATGTGATTATGCCTTAGGACACTTTGAATTCTCCTTCAGTAACTCGGTTTGGGAGCCTGAAAGTGGAAGTATGGCTACTTTGTGATTGTGACAAATGTATGGCAAAGTCCTATTGCTTCTGTTTTCTTTTGTTTTCAAGCACCAAAACAGCAGCCTCCATCGCCACTGCCACCTGTAGTTTGAAGCTCTCCCCATGGGTAAATGGGCTCGCTTGTGCACAGTTCCAACCACCCCACTTTCTGAAACTGGTGCAGTTCTTTATGGCACTGAAATACGTCAATGGTGTTTTACACTGGAGTTTTAAAATGACAGCTCATCACTTTAAATTAATCACTGGGCTAATCTTAACATAATATTCCACTTAATCATTGAGATTAATCTTCTGAACAGGGTACCAATGAGGACATTTGGTGGCTAGGATGCTGCTACTTTCCCTTAAGCAGAGGAACAGTTAGAGGTCCCTCTCCGTTTGTTAAGGAATATACAGTACATTGTTTCCTCCTGTTTTCCATCTGCCTGACAGCCCTGACTATAGCCTAGATGAGTTGGGAGAACCACCTGGTGCCTTCTGGGTGTTTTGAACAACAACTCCACTCAACCAGCATGACCAGTGGGTCGGGGATTGTGAGACTTGCAGTCCCAAACATCTAGAGGGCACGAAGTAGTGTGTAGACAAAGGAAGAGAAGGAAATCAGCTTAGCCTTCCCAGAGCCCCCATGAGTTGTGAGACATGTAGCAGGTCCCTCATGCTTACTCAAGTATTCTATCAAACCATAGCAAACTCAGTTAGCTTTGAGAAATGATTAGTCAAGGTATATCAGAGGCTATTAGTCACAATGACAAAACAGACCACCCATGATAAATGTTTCCAAAAATTTGTTCTTGCCTCTTTTTTAACAGGAACCTATGGCTCAATCCTTCCCAGTGCAGCAGGATCCTGAACCAATTCCTAATAAACCAGGTGGACTACAAGTGTTTGGCAACAGAACTGATGCCAGCTATAACATTTCTTTTACTGATTTCTAGGCATGCACAAATCATTTGAAGCTTCATTATATGAACTGTAGGAATCCCACCAGCTTATAGATTCTTAAGTCCCATGGAAATCAATCAGTAAATAGTGAAGGTAGCTCTTGCAAGGAACCCAATGCAGCTTACATAGTTCTCCCCCACTCCATTTTTATTCTCGCAACGACAACTATGTGAGGTAGGTTAGGGTGAGAGTGCCGGGCACTTACGGAGAAAACTTCATGGCCAAGTGAGACTAGAACCTGGACCTCCCATATCCCCAGCCCAAGACTCTGACCACCATGCCTCACTGTACTATTCCTGTCTAGCTCAACCTATCTTGGTTTTATGTAATCCTGTACTTCATGTACTTGTTTATATTCTTAATTATTTATCTGCAAGCCTTTCTTGTTCACTTGCATAAAGAAATTAACCTCTCTAGCAGTCCTGTGTCATAGATAAGTTGGACTGTTAGTGTAAAGTGAACCCTACACATTCCTTAGCATTCATTATTCATATGAACTGCACATTTGCATGTGACTTGGAAGGCTGAAGATAGTTTAAATAATTAGTCTTCATTTAGAACAGAATTACCCATTATATAATGCATAGTCTCCGTGAATGTAAATGCAAGTAGATAGGTAGACTAACGTCAAAGTAATTTTGAAATATATTTTATATGACTGTCCTGTAAGTCCATGTATCTTCTACATTTTACTTGACTAACTGCATCCTGCGTGGTTCCAGAACTCCCTTGTTGTTTTGCTGTTGTGCTGCTTTAATCACACACATACACCCACACCATACACATACTGTGCATTTAATATCTGCACATTGTTAGGGCATGTAAGATAATAAACAGATCTATTCAAACCTCAGAGATGCCTCAATTGAAAGACCTGAAAAAGGGCTCAGTGACCTTGCTTAATTAGCCATGTAATGAAACAGAACTGAGAGAGCGATTCCCACAAACCCCTGCACAGCATCACATCACCCCCTGCCTGTCAAAAATGACATGAATAGGAAGTCAGCAGACAGGATTCAGAAACCAACCCCTGATTCTTATGGGCTGTGTGAATAATGGCTGATGCTAATTGTATGTCTATGCCAGCAAAGAAACGCTGAAGATGGGAGGCCATGCCTGTGATGTCGAGGCAGCTCCTGAACCAGAGGTACGGTCCAGCTCCCCACAAATTATTTCCTCCCTTCAGGGGGATGCGGAGACTTCACAGATGGGCGTGATGCAGGTGATGCTGCAAAGCTGCGCAAGAACTGTGGGCAGACACAGGGTGCACAAGCGCAGCAGGTCTAAGGTGGGCTCTGTGAAGCTGGCTGGGCTGCAATGGCACAAAACGGCGACCGCCATCCTTGCCACCATGGATGGGGTCCCCCAGGACAGCTTTTCCAACCTGCTGCCTTTTGGGGGTCTTGGAGCACAGCTCTTGGCATCCCCAGCCAGCAGGCACCTGCTGACTCTTTGGGCTCGCTCACAGTTCCACCAGCAGTGCCATCCGTGCTTGTGCAGGTTGTTGCGTCTTCACAGCAGCTCCTTCAGCAGCCATGTGGGAGTCGGTTGCCCCCCGAAATACAAGTGGGGCTCCTTCAATTCTCCTTGTTGGGCCAGCATCCCCCAGTGTGCCACCTCCAGATGAGTGGGGCTACAGCCCCCATCATTTCTAGCAACATGTCCACTGGCTGGGGATAATAGGGTTGTAATCCAACACATCTGAAAGGAAGGCACCACATTGTGGGAGACCGCTCTAAGTGCATCAAGACGCAAGCAGTGGGGTGGGGGAGAGGAAAGGTGGCACACCCTGACAAGCATATTTGTAAACCAAAAGGCATGCTTTGTTGAGTACATTTCAAAAGAAGTGTCTTATGAATTTGATAACTAAGTAAGATAGAAATTAAGGGATAAAGCACTTCGTGAAAACAATTAAGACTGCAAAAACCAGATGGTATGGCAAGTTAAAAAAACAGCAATTCTGGAGAGCGAACAGGTTTCCTTTACTGATAATACTATGGTAGGGAGAAAACTACCTAATACTTTGACAGCCAAAATAAATATGTATGATAAAACTCAGCTCTTTAGTTCTGAAGTGGATAAGAAAACAGCTGTTGATATCATGGGCACCTCCAAAGAATAGAGCAAGGATGGGAAACCCTCTAGCTGTTGTTAGACTGCAGTTCTCATTGTCCTTCACCATTGTCTGGGGCTGATGAGAGTTACAGTCCAACAACATCTGGATTGCTACATGTTCATCATCATTGGGGTAGAGCAACCCAGTGACACTATGATTTGCAGGATTAACTCTTTACCTTAGAGAATTCATAGAGTTCTGATTTTATACTGTCCTCCTGTCTAAAATATCCCCCTCACAAAGTGAAAATACAAACATTCAGAGAGTGAGGGGGGAATCTTTCTCTGCCTGCAAATCACAAATGCCAAAAAAGAAAGAGCCAAGTTTGGAGATGGCAGACAGTTATTTATCTCATCTTTTCTCCAGTCAACTCCAGATTTTGTTCCCCATTGCTAAGGATGGAGGATAACGCCCTCCTCTGGCTAAGGATCCACTTTTCATCAATCATCAGGCACAGTATAGACCTCCTTTGAACGCTGAGGCAGGGAGCTAGAGGCAATTACTTGTGATTGATAGCACTAAATATGAAACCGCATGTACCTCATCCATGAAGCATGGAATCAGAGGCATATTGTTAGTGGGGGGAGATGAATGGAACTTGAGATAACCTTGGCAAATTAGGCATATGTTAGCATTAAGCTTTGTCAGTAAGCAGGCTATAAATTATAGACGTATTGTAACTCCATAAACTCTTCTAATGAATTGAATGGCAGTGGCAATTGAATGTAGGATGAACCAGTTTGGCCCTTTTTTGGAATTCAGTTGAATTTCCATATTGTGCAATAAGTCAAATTATCCTAGAATGGTTAAAATGGTGAGTTCAGGACAGTATATTGGGGCTGGGAAGTACTATGATCATAAACATGAACCTCTGTCTTTGCATTCTGGTATGTTTTAACAAACAACAGATCCTTTAACTCAGAATTACTTTCTAATGAGTTAATTAAAAAGAGGGGAATAGTGTAAGGAAGTTCTTCTTCTGCATTCTGTCATTATTCCCCCCACCCCTTGTATGATCAAGCTAAATATATTTAAGTAATAAGACACAGCATGCAGTGCATTTCTGGGCTATTACCGAACACCTCGGGTGGCATTATAAGGCGCAAGGCTTGAGGCTGTGTGACTTTAATCACAAGAGAAGTGCAGTAATGCCTTCAAAATGCATGGCCTGTGGTGTCTTATTGCTATTATGAAATGGAATTTATAAATAAAAATAAGAGGGAAAAGTCAGACCTCTGCAACTACTGTCTGTTATTGACAGAATTATGATTCTGGTGACAGCTAAGCCAGGTTTCAGAAGCCATTTTCCAATTTATTCTATATTTAAGTAAGACCTCCATTTGGAAAAGAGCTGACAAACCTGTGTGAGTTTAGCAACAGGGTGAGGAGGCCAGAGCAGTTGACTTTTCCCCTTTTCTCACAGTAAGTAATTATAAAAATATAAATAAAATATATAGCTATACACAAATTATTCAGCTTCTCCTAATAAAAGAATATATTTTCCTGGTAAACAAGACAAATAACAGCAAAATTTTAAAAGTTATGAAAGTAAAAAGCCAGCAAGGTTGTGAAGCTATCCAGTGTATCCGGAGTACCACACATATGACTATTTGCCACCTTGGACAGAAGTCATGGATTTGTGCTCAGAGTACTGATATACTGACTCTCAAGGAACAAATTGTTTCCATGAAGCCAATTCTGATGATTTAGAGAAGTTTAGAGAGACAGAGAGGTTGGTATATGAGACTTTTGGAGGCTTAATACTTGTGTCCCAAACCTTGGTTTACAGCTTCTCAGTTGCCATGGAGAACAGGGCCTTGGGGAAGGAGAAATGTCTTTCTGAGGATGAGGAAATGTTTCCTTCAAAGCAGCCCATTCCTTGGAAGGCAAGCAAATACCCACTTGAGCTGGGGATGTGACTTCGAGGGGTGGAGGGCTGTGACAGTAGGGATTCATTCATTAGCTGGGTATGTGATGGATGTGTAAATTGCCTGCCTGGTACAAAGATTGTGGAGATTATGCATGATTTCAGCAGCCTTGAAGTTAGTGGTCATGGTCCATGTTGGTACCAGGACATGAGATCCTGTAAGCCAAATTAACTTGCTAAGTAGCTAGTTAAGTAGCTAAGAGCTTGCCCAAATGAGGAAAGGAAAAAGGAGCACATTTTTGTACAGGGGCAATGTAAACAGATAAGAGATCAAATAAATAAATAAATAA
This sequence comes from Varanus komodoensis, assembly GCF_004798865.1. Lineage (NCBI taxonomy): Eukaryota > Metazoa > Chordata > Lepidosauria > Squamata > Varanidae > Varanus > Varanus komodoensis. The sequence continues at coordinate 35,369,963 of NW_025335568.1, read as the reverse complement.
ATAAATAAATAAAGCATTTTGAGGTGTATATAACTAACAACTTCAAAGCCAATGTAAATTTCTATTTAAATATATTAGAAGCAAGAAATCTACTAAAGAAGCAGTTCAATGACAGTGAAATTAAACTTGAAGGACAAGGAGAAGGCAGAGAAGTTGAATATATTCTTTTCAACAGCAGAAGATATAAAACTGATACTTGTGCCTGAACTTATATTCTCAGAAAAGGTATCTGAGCAACGGAAGCAGATACTGAAGACAAAAATGAAGTTCTCATTTTTAATGTCCTTTTTTAATTAGAACGGAATTGATGAATGGAACGCAAATAAACCACTGGGTCCATAGCGTATCCATTCTACATTTCTTAAGGATCTCAAATTTAAAACACTTATCTTTTAAGAAAAATATCTAACACACACCTAAAATCATTCTCCTTGCAGAGGACTGGAGAATAGCCAATGAAATATCATTTTTTAAAAAGTGGTCCAGGATATCCAGAATATTACAGGTAGTTCGCTTAACACCTGGTCTGGGCAAATTGGTTGAAAGCCTTATTAAATATAAAATCAGTACGCATATAAACAGAAAAAACCTACTGAAAAAAAAAATCAACATGGCCTCTGCAGAAGTCCTTTCTCACTAACCTTTTGAGAGCTTTGGTAAACATGTTGACTTGGGAGATCTGGTAGACATTTTTTACTTGGACTTCCAAAAGGCTTTTAAGAAAGTCCTTCACCAAAGACTCCTGAGCAAACTTAGCAGTCGTGGAGGATTAGTAGCCATTTAAGGGGGCAGGGAGCAAGAAAAATGGCAAATTTTCCCAGCGGAAGGATGTAAACAGTCAACTCTTGCAGAAATTTGTATTAGGATCAGTTATTTCACTTGCATAAATCATCTGGAATTAGGAGCGAGTGAGAGGTCAAATTTGTTGATGACACCAAATTACTTGGGATACTTAAAATAAAAAGGAAGTGCAAGGAGCATCAAAAGAATCCCTCCATACTAGGAAAAAGTGCATGAAAAGGACAAATGCAGGACAGGGTAAACAAATGTAAAGTGAAGCATGTTGCAGGAAAAAATTGCAAGTTTACTTGTAAGCTGACCGGATCTGAACAAGTGGTGACTGGCTATGAAAGAGATCTCAGGGTTGTGGTGGACAGCTTGATTGAATGCCAACGCAGGATTGTGAACATTCATAGAAATATACCAGCACAGATGCCTTAGCTGAGTAAAGTGGACCTTCTCTTTTCACAAGTCCAGGGCCTATGGGCTGCATATTCTCTAGGTGGATTATGTTGAGGATACTCTGTACTAACCATCACTTTCTATCATGGCAGGAACTTATCATTCTTACATGATTAATTTGTAAATGACATGTGCATTCTCTAAGCTTTGAATAAAAATATGAACTTTGAATACTGTTGGTTCCTAATAATCCAAAATGATTATTGTGACATCTTTCTTCCTCTCCATTTTCTTAATGGCTTTTCCATGACAAAGGCAAAACTGAATGAGCATCACAAGCCTTTCTAAGATTTGGGATTATATTTTTCTAATGAAAATCAATAAGAAATCAAAACTAAAAGCCTAAGGCTTTCCTCCATTTTCTTGTTTAACCTTGGGGATATATGAAGGTATTGCAGCTAAGTAGGCTGATAAATGTACATTGCCTTATATATTGTAATGAGGAAAAGCTGTTTTGACCAGCAAGGAAAATGAACACGCTATATTAAAACTGATCTAAAGACATTGCAGCCAATCCATTTAAATATTAGAGGTACCTAAATAGATAATATATATCAAATGCAATCAGATGAAATTACATCAAAATATGGCACATGATCACCTACAGAAGCTGCAGCTTAAATGTTTTATTCAAAACATACAGCCAGTCTAGAATAATATTTCTAGCTTTTGTTCAGCTCTACCTATATTTGGCTTCTGAGAATCTAGTGCAAACCACTTCATTTGTTCCTCAAGGTAAGTTCTTCACCAAGGGTCAGACTATGGCTTTTGATCCTGACTTGAGGGCAAATGAAAACTTGGGCAAACCATTGTTTGCCAGATGTAGACACATTTAGACTCTAGGCTGATATTGGTAATCCCTTGGGGAATACAATACCATCTTGCACATTGTGTATTTGGTGATGCAGCAGTGTGTGCTGGCCATGTGTGCCTGTTGTGAGTTAATGGGCACCATCCAGGTGGGAAGTAAGTGGTTCTTCTGACTGGATGGAGTTCAACCTGTTCTAGATGAGGTTATGATCCCTTTGAACGAGCACATTTGTAGCTTGGGAGTCCTCGTGGAGCCATCTCTGTTACTTGACCTCAGGTGGCCTCAGTGGTACTGAGTGCCTTCCATCACCTTCTGTGACCCACCTATGCCCCCATCTGGACATGAATAACCTGGTTTCAGTCACTTATGTCCTGGAAATCTCCCAGATGGATTACTGCAATGAACCTGGAGCTGCTACTGCAGACTGTTCAGAAGCTGCAGCTTATGCAAAATGCAGCAGCCAGACCAATAACTGGAATTGGAACATATAACACCAACATTGACCCATTTGTACTGGCTGTCTGCAAGCTTCTGAGCCCTGTGGTTTGGGACTGCCGAATGGAATGCCTCTTCTGACCTGAATCTACCTGGATGCCATGAATACTTCTGAGCCCTTCCTCGAAGTTCCACCTCCGAGGGAGGCTTAGAGAGGACAAGAAGGGAGACAGCCTTCTCAGTGATGCCCCCACCCCAATTACGGAGCGATCCCCCCACTGAGGCCTGCTTAACACTAACTCAGTCATCTGTTCAGTGACAGGTTAAGACTACCCTCTTCTCCCAGGGATTTATTGGCATGTATTCGTATTAGATGGCACAACAGGGCATTTATGTCAGCTATTTCTCATTTGCACTGAAATTGTTTTAGTTGCTGTAACAATTGTTTTTCCTTCTTCTAAATTATATCAGAAATTATTATGCAGTGCTTTATTGTATTTGTGGTCGGCTTTTGCATATTTGCTGTCAACTGACCAGAATGTTTTGCAATTGGGCGGTATAGAAATGCTGTTGCTGATAATAATAACAGTGATGATGTGTGGTCAGTATGTACAAGTCAGGGCTGTCCTGGTATAGTCCTAAACTGGTAGGCCCTGGCAAAATTTCCTGTAGCTATTTTCCACAATCTTTATATTTTCAGGTAGTATTTTTTCCTCCGTGACCGAATATGCATTGGATATAGCAGCATCTCTTCTCTACCTGTTTGCATTTTGTATACCTATTTGTATTTTGTTGTATACCATTCTAATTACTGGCATTATGCTGTATGTAGCTGTGCTGTTGGAAGAATCTGAATTTGTTCATAGGCATTGCAAGTACTTACCCCCTTTTCCCTAAAATATATATTTTTAAAGCTTCTACTTCATACTTAATGAAAAAAATGAAAAAATAAGGGAGATTTCTTTCTTTTTTAAAAAAGGAAAACTTCCATTTTTAAAAAAGCTGCATGGAAGAATTAGAGATGGTGTGTAGTAAGACAATGCTTCATTAATGAAATGAAGAACCAGCACTCTTGAAACAGCATGTAAGAAATTAAGAACAGTTTTGGATACATTAAATATTATCACATAGTTACAGATAATTTTGAGTCAAGAGAGGTCTGGGAAATAAGGTTAATAAGAGGTAAATATAGAGTATGCTGTAGTTTCTTCCATTTTTCCTATTCAGGGCTTTCTTAATAGATGTGAAGGCAGAGCACTGCTGAAGAATTGATTATAATGTCATAGAAAGGCAATCTAACACAACATTTTAAAAAACAGATGAAATACCGAACTTTGTATCCCAAACAGTTTATTTTCCTTACTTTATCACATAACACTACATAAGTAATTACATAAGCCATGCTTGAAAAATACATTCTGTTCCCATATTTTCATTATTATTTTTTTGACATATTGCTTCTTGCAGGCCTTTTCTGCAGCCATAAATACACATGATATTCCCTATTCTGGTAAAAAAAAAACAAACAAACCACACTCACAATTTATTTTTGTACAGTCCTCTTGTTTTGTGTTTGTGACTTATTATTAAAGCATGAAGGTGATCACTTTCTCTGTTTCTGAATTGTATTTGGTTTTCAGAGATAAATGTTTTTGAATAGAGGTCCCATTTGACTACTGAGAGGCGATCTTGCATGAATTGGCCGAATTCAAACTTTCCCAACCTGGTTCCCTCCAGATGTTTTGGACTTCAACTCCCATCAGCCACAGGTAGCCTAGCCAATGGACAGGAATGCTGGGAGCTGTGATTCAAAACACTGGGAGGACACCAGGTTGGGGAAGACTGCTCTGATTTACTCTGAGCTAATAGGTAACCCCTTGTTGTGAGAGTGAATACCATAGGTTTTTAAGTGTACCTAAAACTGTGACTGAAACACTTATTCTCATAATACCATGATTAGACATGGGGTTGAAAAATTTCATTCAGTGATTTAGAGGATACTGAAAATGGAGATGCCATCAAACAAGTTGCTGACAAATTCCAAGCAAGTTAAGATTTAAGGAAGTGTTCCACAAAGAATATGAGAGGTCTCTGTCTAAGCCAGATTGAAGCTGAATAACTTTAGCTCAACGGGAATGTCAAGTGCTCAGACCCTGGCAAACAGAGCTTAAAAATTAGCTCCTAAACATTTCCGTCAAACATCCAATCTCTGAGAGTGTAATTATATAGTGTGCAATGCACATGCACAATGTACATATATTTAATCCATATGTCTCCCATTTCACTCTTTTCTCTCTCAAAGACCTATGATTTGTAGCCTGCATCCATTTTGGAATGAAGTTAATCTTAGGCTACACAGCTATGTATAAAACAAGTGACATCTTCAGATGGGTGAGAAAAATGAACCAAAAGACTCTGAGTCATTAAGTACACATTAACTACATCTTGTCACATTAACTATAGGGTGTAACACCAATTTTCTCTTCTTTGTCATGATCTAACAGTATCCTTTTTGTGTGTGTACATGCCACATACATTGTACCATTCATGCAATATGGTACCCTGTTCTCCACTCTACCACTTACGCTATGTTCTGTTTATTTGTCACATACCGGTTTTCTCTCTGTCATTCTGTTTAGAGGATAAATATAGCAATGCTTGCAATTATACAGAAATTTACAATGAAAATTTTATTTCTAGTGACAAAGTATGTAACATGGGCTATGTGTTTAGTAATTTAAATACTATTATTTTAAATAAATAAATAAATAAATTTGTGTACTGCCTGAGCCTAGTAACTACCCAAGGCACATCCACCCTGCAATCAATGGGGACTGTGTTGGATTACGCTCAATGAATCTATGATCAAGAGGAGGCTTTTTAGCTGTTACATTCATCTCCCTATCTTACTGGCTCACAAAGCTAATTTCAAATACTATCCGATGATACTTTTACTCACATCCACCACAATGGATCACCTAATAGCGAGATGTGTAAGTTACCAGTACATAGAGGCTTTACTACACTTTCTTATAGTAAGCTATAATTAAATATGTTGTAGTTGCCATTTTTGAAGAATCAACTTGCACACAAAGGATCCTTATAGAGTCTCATACTCTGAATATTATACAGATTAAATTATAGTGTTTACCATACTCTTTTCTTAGAAATATTACTGTAATCTAAAAAGGAAAATATTAATTCTAAAGAGGTTCTAACCAAAGCCAAATGAATGTGCTAAGAACTGTTCTATTTACAGAAAATGGAAATTATTATCCTCCTATTGAGGGTCAACAAGCAAGCAAGCAAACAAAAAGACCAACATGATTGTTCTGTTATCTACAAAAGAACAACAGCAGGAAGTTAGGAAGCCCAAGGAAAACAAGAAAGCAGAAAGAAAAAGTACATATTCACATGTCACCTTTGCAGGTATAATATGGAGGCATTCCCTGCTCCCACATGCACATACACAGGGAGGCATTTCTGACTTGACAAATGGTGATGTGCATCTTCTAAGCCTGCTATTTCTCTGCTCCTCATAACCCAAAGAAGCTCCCTCTGCCTCAAGCCTTGGCTAGGGAGCACTATTAAAATGAAATAAATTAATGAAGTAAATAATAAATGCATTGGTTCTGCCAGGAGACCAGCTCCACTTGGCTTCACTCTTTCAACTGTCACTTGAACCAGGCAAATGCCAACAGCTCTGCTGAGACACCAGCCTTATTTGGTTCCTTCTCTCCAGAACTGTTTCCATTCTAGCAGGCCATTATAAAGACTATGTAATATTAAGATGTGCAGATAACACCATACTACTGGCAGAAAGCAGCAGTGAACTGAAATGACTCCTGATGAAAATGAAAGAAGAAAGTGCAAAAGCAGGACTGCAGAAGAACTGCAGAACTTCACTGTTACACTGAAGAGATTGAAATTGTGAAAGACTTAACATATCTTGCCACAGTCATCAATTCAAAAGGAGACTGCAACCAAGAAATTTAAAGAAGATTGAGGCTTGGAAGAGAAGCGATGAAAGAATTCAAAAAGATCATCAAATGGAGGAATGCATCATTGGACACCAAGGCAAAGTAAAACATCCACACTATTGCAATCCCAATCAGTATGTAATGCTATGAAAAGTGGACGTGAAGAAAGCTGAGAGGAAGAGAATCAATTCAGTTGAAACATGGTGTTGGAGGAGAACTTTGAGAATATCCTGGCTGAAAGACCAACAAGTGGGTCCTAGATCTAATCAAGCCACAGCTTTCCTTAGAAGCAAAAATGGCAAAACAGGGCTGTTGTACCTGGTGATGATGGGAATTCCTCTGAGCACACCTCTCAGTCCCTGCCCCACAGGACGTGGGAGCAGCAGGCTGAGTGTTTTGCCTGCACCATGCCTCCTTTTGTCAGGAAGAAGGCAAAGCGAGCAAAGTGGTTCCAGCTGAGGCCAATGTTGGAGCACTCCAGCTATGACCTTTACCGCTTTGCCCTTGCTGTGCTTTATCTCACTGGTGAAGACATGGCATGGGCAAAGCGGCTTCAACATGAAACAGATGAGATGATGCCACAAAGTGCAGCCAAACACCCCAACATTACACACATCCTGACATTATAGTTACCCTACCAAAGTGTTGGCATTGATTCCCTATGCAAACCCAGATCCCCCCATACTATAAATATTTTAAATAAATATAAACCTACTAAAGCAAAACAAACATGTGTCTTAAGCATTCATTCATTCCCTTGCTGCTTCTCTGTTGTAATACTTGTTTCCTCCTGGAGCAGCTTTGCCATTTAAAGAAGACACACATGTTAGCATGTAACATCCAATGTACCTCTGAAACCAGGTATTTCAGGTATGTAAAGTTTTAGGGCCACTCTCAGTGAGTGACATGTGCAGCCCAACTTCGCCAGCCAGAAGAAAGGGTCTGACCCAAGTTCCACAGCATGGTAGTGGGTCATGGCTTTGCTCCAGTTTTTGGGACCCAGTTGGTTAAACCACTAAAATCACAATAACACAGACTCTAGGCTGGTTTCACTCTTTCCCCCCGCCCCCCCTTATAAACAGGAGAAATTAATTTAATTTTTAATCACAGGAATAAAACATTCATTTGCTGACATGGTTCATCTATTTCAGTTTTCCCCTTACAAGCCCTTCTGAAAGAAAAAAAGAAAGTTAAAGGGACAATTAAACAGAGACTGTACAGGACTAAAACAAAAACAAATGACAATATACAATAAAAAGCTCAGTAAATATTAGTGCAATTTTTGTAGCTAACAGAATGCTTTAACACCTGAATACTTTCACATGCCTGATTAAACATTAACAACATAAACCCATAAAAGATTATAAGTTGCAGTATCTCTTTTCAAGTAACACCATATTAACCAATGTAGCATACTTCTTCAATTATATTCCTTTAATTTATTTCTGTTGGTGAAAACATAATATTAAACATCACTTCTGTTTTAAAACAAATGATTACATGTGTAATCCATTAGAAAAGTGCAACTCAGCAAGTATATGTTTAAAGTGTATATCTCAGTTCAACTAAATGCTTAATATTTTCTTAAAACAGCATTAGTTGTGAAATTAGCTTTTCATACGTGCATCAGAGGAATTCTCTGCACTATATACTGCCCATGAGGCACAGAGATACCCCTGGTACATGTATGAGTAAAGGACACACATCCCAGGTTGACCAGTCTGACTGCTTTTACATCTAATACCTTCATCCGCAAAGAGCAGTGCTGCATTTGACCAAGCCAATCCTAGCCACTGATATTCACCTAAAGCAGGGAACATTTTGGACCCATGGGCACATTTGGGAATTCAAGAAACTGTTGTTTGCCTCACCACAAGTTGCCTAATCTGTGGGTTGCTATGTTGGCATCTGCCTGTTGTGTTTGTGCATCTTAGGTGGCATCTTATTCAGGAAGAAGCATTTGTTTCATGTCTATTGAACAGAATATTTCTTTAAAAGAATTGTTTAATTTGGCTAATTGCTCATAGTATAATACAGCTAATCCTAATTTCAAACATATGTTTCGGCAATGTCTAGTAACCACTTCTTTTTGGGAAGAGATTATTACACATGTAAATTTTGTACTAGGACAGTTTCTAATATTCAGTGATGTATGCACTCTTTTAAATTGTGTATTAGTTTCATGGAAAATAAAAAAGGTCAGTGTAGGTGGTTTCTCTGAAAGAGTGATGCCACTACATTGGCAGGATAAACGCCATAATGCAATGGGCTGAGGACCTTAGAACGCCATCAGTATTTGAGCAGATGGCATAGAGGTGCTACCTTCAAATGGATACTTATTTGGATAGTCAGTCTGTTTTTGCTGAAGCTTGTATATCGTTTCTAGAAGATTGCATTTGATTTTATACTCTTCCATGTTCATATATAAAAAAGTGGGGGGGGACCCCAACATTAAAAGTTTTTGTGGGTGCCCATGAGCACTATGCTGGGCCCCCTTTGCTAGAGGCTATTGCAGGATACCTCACTGGGGACTTCCTATAGAATTTCTTAACCATTTTTATCAATCTATGACCTGTTCTGTATGGTGACAAATTGTGGGTTATATAATCCACTCTTTTCAGGCATGCATAACGCATATGAGACAATTCTGCATTTTGAAATTTACCTCCCGTTGACCAAATCAGAAGTTGTGAGCATGATGCTGAACCAAAAACACTGAGTTACTTGGGGCCTAAACAACCCATAAATTAACTCATGGTTTGTTGTTGTGTACTGCTGCTCCTTGTGGCTGGATTTTCACCTTACTACTTCCTAATGTCTCAGCTCAGGCTGCAATCCTGTGCCTACCTACCTAATAGGTATAGGTCACCTATTACCCTATACCCCCTTCTGTTCCATTCAGATAAATGGAACACACTTTTAAGTAGATGTGTCTAGATTTAGAATATCAATTTTCACGTTATCAGGCAGTGACATTATTTTACCTTCCCACATATCCACTGTCCACATAGTCAACCTTCAAAGCAGAAACTTCTCTATGCAACAGACCAGCCAGTGTAGTAGTCCATTATTTAGTTAACCAGCATACAAGGAGGAAGGAAAAAACCTTTTCTCTCTCATCCCTGAGTGTAGGACATAGAACAATGAACTTAAACTATAGCACACCAGATCCCAGACAGACAACAAAGAAAAACGTCCTAACTGTCAGAGCAATATGACAGTAGAGCCAGTTGCCAAGAGAATTCATGGGTTTTCCTAGAGACATTCAATGCAAAACTGGACGGTCATCTGAGTGGGATGGTGTGATTTGGTGTCCTGCGCCAGAAGGGTGTTGGACCCAATGGCCTCCTTGGCCCCTTTTGACCCTACTATTCCATGAATCTATGAATAAGGTATCCTGACTGTGCTTTGGAATCCTCCCTTCCCCTTCCAAAACATTGCAGTAGTTCAGCTGAATTGCCGAGCAAGATGTGTGGAGAAATGGAGGTGACATCCTGATCTGCATGAAATGCTCATAAGCCTCTGAGTCTGGGGACTACAAGCATCAAGGGCATAACCCACAGGATTATGCCCTAAAGCACTTAGTTTTATGAATCATACCCTGGTAATGCAATCCTATGGATGCTTATTTGGAAGTCCCAATGTATCTAGTGAGGCTTCCAGGGAAGTGTGCATAGTAAAAGGTCGGGAACTGAGGCTCAGCATGTTTAATCAAAATTAAGTCTCACTGACGTCATCAGAATTTATGTCCGAGTAAATGTAGTCCTGTACCCATTTACTTGAGAATAGCACCAATAGTATGACTGATTTCTGAGTAGGGTTGAATAGAATTGCATGTTATTTTATTGTACCTCTGAATACATCTGCATTATACGTATTCAACAAATGTATTCCTTCAAATATCTGGCACTAATTTAAGAAAATAAATATGTTTTTAATTTGATAAACAGAAAGCTTATTACAATCACTCATGTTTTAAGGTATATTTATTATGAACAGTTTCCTTCATATAATTTTTCTTACTTGTACCTTAGAATCACCAGATGTTCATCTCTTATTTCAAAAGATTTATGTGCATTTCAGAACCATATTATAGCCTTGCAGAGCATGTCTGAAGTTCCTTCTTTCAAATGGGCTGATATAATTATATGACAGCTGCTTTATTTTGAAAGCCATGCACCCCTAGGCTGACCTGTTATTCGCAGCTGTGCAGGAACTCCTTGTCCCATGGTCCAGTCAGCTTTTGTATGTTGAATTGTGAGCCGAGCATGGGGACACTCAGACACCATTTTGTAGCTCATTTCATGCAGTATTATACCTCGCAAAGTCTAGAAAGTGACTGAGAAGGAGCTTGGAGGCCTCAAAAACTGTGCCTTGTATGAAACGTTGTGCCTTCCTCACAAACCTTGCAAGAGTGAGCAGCTTGGGGTCCTTCATCCAGATGTTTTAGTTTGCAGCAGCCACAGGCTGCTGGCTAGGGCCACAGGGGGCTGTAGGCCAAAACATCTAGAGAACCACAAATTGACCATCTATGCAACTTCATCTTCTAATGAGTTTCACGCTGAGGCGAAGGCGTGCATAATCAGGTCTGTACAGGATTTAAAACGAAAGATCCAAAATTCAGAAGGCTTCCAAATTAAGAGGCCAGGCTTCCGGCAACCTTGAAAGCTGTTCACTATAGAAACATCTGCTCACACATTTCTCTCCAAAGTGAGCAGTCCCACCTGCGGAGTCCTATTCAGTTCTACTCCAACCACAGTGGATGGATGCCTCTCGCAAGCCAGATTCCTCCAAATGTGCACTGGAACTTACGGAAGCGTTCCGTGCCGGCAAGGCTGGGCTGGGGTAGGAGGAAGCAGACCCGTCACTACCAGCAGCCGGCACGGCCCGCGTGCGTTGGCCTCTGTTGGCGATCACTCATGATGCCCGAGGGTCGCCTCCAGTCGGGGGAGTTTAGAACCTCTTCCTGAAACAGCCTCCTTGAAGCCGAGCTTGGCGCGGAGACGCAGCTGCTCCCGGAGGCACTGGCCGCCTCTTCCAAAAAGGCGCTCCGCCTCGACATTTCCTTCAGGGTTTCCTAATCACCGCCCCGCAGCAGAGCGACTGGCAGCGCGTCCCCCGCTCAGCCCTCTTCCTCTTCGCGGCTCCCTGCCGAGGGCAGCGCAGGGGCGCTGCGTCGCTCTGTCCCGACGCAGCGCTCGAGCGGGAGGCGCTGCCTACGGCCTGCTCGGTCGCGCCTCCTTGCACGAGGGGCTCCGTCCCTGGGCCGAGGAAGGGCCGGCTAATGGCACCGGCGGGCGGGCGGGCGGGCGAGTGAGGTCACAGAAAGGAGCCCGTTCTTCTGGCGGCGTCGCCCCGCGTGTCCTGGAGACCGTGCTCGGCACGACTGCAGGAGGAGGCGGGAAGGGAGGAGCGGAGAGGATTGGGGGGGCCCCGCCGATTGTGACCCCGAGGAGCTTCCAGGGGCTCTGAGCCGCCTGCTGCAGTGGTCGGTGGCGAAGATGGCGCTCGCCGGGAGGGCCTGCCTGTTGCTGTTCCTCGCGCATTTGCCCAGCTGGGACAGCCAGACTAGGCCTCAGAGGGAACCTGACCCAGGTAGCGTGTTTCGGGCTAAGGTAGAGTAGGGCCTTCCCAAGAAGGAGACCATCCTTTAAGCTCCGCAGCTGCAACCGGGTGTGATTTATTCTGTATTTCTCTGAAGTGCTTTGCAGTTTTTGCTGTCCCACCCAGATTTGGGAAGCACGCGGTTGTTTGTCTCGTTTTATAGGTCGGGAACTGAGGTTCAGAGAGGTGGTTCCCCCCACCCCGTCCACCCCCAGGTTGAACAGCGAGGCCATGACAAGGACCCAGATCCAAGTACCTGGTCTTCTTGAATGGTCTGGCTCATCCTCAGCCTTAGAACCATGCAGGGCTTGCCAGATAAGAACCTCAAACATACAGGAAAGGCTGTAGTTGAAGGGGATATTCCACATAATATGCATTCAACAATGTGGTGGCAAAGAGCAGGGACAGCTGGTAACTCTGCAGGGCAGTCTGATGCCTTTATCATCGCTTTGGTGGTGGTGGTGGTGGTGGTAATAATGATAATAATGGGTTGTATCTTGTGCTGGCGCTCAGATGCACAAAAACTTCTGGTGGATTGAACTGACCCTCATTCCTGCAGCCATATTGGATGGAGCTTCAATCTGCTGCAGAGGTTGGGGGACCTCCTGGGCAGATTTGGGGTACTGGGAGTAAGAAGCTACAGGGGGGAGAAGCCAAAACAAAACCCCATGTTTAGATAAAACCGGGTTGTACAACTGGATAGTGACTACACACAGCAATGAAAAATACCAGCTTTGCACAAGTGCACTTCCATTATTATTATGCATTCATTTAATAATATAAGTGCACTTGTGCAATACTAGATTTAAAGCAACATTGTTCATTGCTCTGTGTAATCACTGTCCAGAAGTAGCACTCACAACTCAATTATTGATGATCTTCACAGCTGCTTTATATTAAATGGCATTGCAGGCCAAGGCCTTGCTTGCTTACTGAGGTTAATGGCATCTCATCAGCTAGCTTCTCTGGGATTTTAGTCCCCAGGTTATTGCAGTATTGTTCATTTTGCATAAACCTACAAAAATTTGTGGCTTGCCAAGTAGAAAGCAGCACAATAACCATATGCACTTCCCGCTCAGTAGTTTGCTTTGTGTAGTGGGCTGCAAAACAGGGTGGAACATAGTCAGACACCCAGTAAATCAAAATACATTGCTGTGGGGCTGTGTTTGGCAGATTTTATAAGAGATATTGTAAGGGCAGCTTCCTAAGGTTCAAAGACTTGCAGGTGTACACCACATCTTTAGGTGGTGGGAGACTTGCCCTTGGTAGGCTCACCATGGGCCAGATGACATCTGGAGAGGCATGGTGTCCTGTGATGCTCCTAACAGAGAATAAGACTATGCTGTTGTCAAGAGGAGCAGCCATTCCTCCCGTATTGGCTGGATCCTTAGCTTTGCTATGCAAAACTGCCGTTGGGAAAAGTAGGACCTTTTCTTGTCACCACCAGTGTTCTCACTGTATCTTCACTGTTACTTCCAATCTCATTTTGGAAACAACAAATGGGTCTTGGATCTTCTCAGGGCTATGGGTCTTGGACTAGATTTGGCCTATGGATGGGGGTTCTGCCTAGGCAGGATTATGTAGCCTTGCAGGCTAGGGATTCTTAGCACCTATGATAAAAAAAGTCAGAATACGTCCTTGAACTGTTATGATTTACTCTTTTGAAGGCATTTCCCCCTTGCATCTTATGGAGGTTCTCCATGTGTTAATTGTGGTGACTGCATGATTAACTTGGTGAATCAGTTATTGTTGGGGAGTTCCACCATCATTTTTTTCTCAACAAGTAGTTAGCATCACTCCAAGGACTGTCTGATGCAGCTGTTGAGTAGGATTTTCCCTTTAATATTGTTTTATAATATTACAAGATTTTGCCGGTTACTGCAGTACAAAGAAGGAAAACATTAACCTTTTTTCAATATTTCTGTACTAAATAGGTTTCTCATTTGCTGTCATGGTGAAATTTTCCATATATATATAAGATGTACTTTAATCTTTCCTAAGGGTATGAGTACTTCTCTTCCAAATAGTAGTCAGAGACCTGCCCAAGGTCCAGATTGTAGATTGTGCTGTGATCAGATGCCGTGTTCTCTGTAATAAATCCAGACTGTGTAACAGTCTATGCTGTAATAATTATGGAAAAGCAGAATACCTCCTGATACTATTCAGGCACATACATACTGAGCTGGGACTGGGAAGCCTAAATAATATGTATTTCTAATCCTAGCAGCTTCCAGCATCATCTTAGTCTATTTTATTTTGAGAACAATGGCTTTAGCCTTAATCCTCACCACCAGTGCAATCTAAACAACCAACATATTTATGTTTAATAGTACTTTAAATCCAAAGGGCATCACTTTCACACTTCTATGAAAAATGTACATTTTTATTTCTTTGGGAGTTTTTTTAACCTGAAATTGTTTTACTTGGAGGCAGCCATCTTTTTTTTTAAATCTAGATCACCAATTTTAATCTGTTATGCACTCATTCCAGAAAATGAATGGGAAAGGTTATATTCTGGCATTTATAGGCAACATATAAAGGCTGCAGATACTAGAAATTATAGTACTGCAGTAGCAGCATATAATAATGATAGGGTCTGCAAATAAATAATGGCAGTTGGAAAAGTAATAAGCTAGCTGGCATTTGACAGTTTTGTTGAAAAACTACATAGTTGTTGTAAAAATATAAATATTTTACTGCATAGGCTTACTTGCTTCCTTCCACAGGGTTTTCATCATAACTATGGGACTGACACTGAATGCAAAAAGAGTATTTTTAACCAAGTGTTCATATGATGCAGCTGTACTCATTCTTAATCACTCATTAATGTCTCGTCAAAAGAGTACTGTACTTTTTGTTTGTTTCATTTACCAAAGGTCAGCATACTTGGAAGCAATTGTCATGCACCATTACAGACCTTTTTACATATTTTTCTTGTATTGTTCCAAGCTATCATGTGCGCAAATGAGTCAATTGGTATGCAGATTGTCTGTCATTAAGACCATTTGAAAATCAGCTTTGTCATTGGTTTAGTGTTGGAACTTTGGATTCATGCATATACTTCTTGAATATGTTGTGGCATTCAGAATGGGCCTGATGATGGATGGATGGTCATGCCAGAATGAACAGTTCTGTAGACCTCAGTCAAAGTAACTGAACAGTGATGTATTTCTCTTCTACCCCCAAATAGAGTTTAGAACTGGAAAAGATATTTGTCATTATAAGAAAGTTATAAGTGGTCCTACAGATGCATTATTTGTATTTGGTGCACAAGCTTATTTCTTTTGTCCCACTTCTATCTCTGGTTTTTGAGTCTGCTGCAACCTAAAAAAATTGCCCTATCCGAAATGCTAGTGGGAGTAACCTATACATCAGAGGCAAAAAGTGTAATGTAGGAATTCCAGACTTATGATGTGAAGCAGTAGAAAATAAGAATTGGTTCCAAAGCTCTTTAATGTGAGATATGCTAATTTACTGCTTTCTTTCCAATTGAAAGATTTGGGTAGCTCTGGCTCTTTTTCCTGTGTGGTATGATTGCTTTATCATAGTGACAACTCAAGCCATATTTATCAGTGTTACACTGTAATGTTTTCTGCAAAGCTACATGTTCTTTTAGATTCCAATGAAATAAAGAACAATCTCACCAGTGTAAATCAGTTCATTTATTTTAAGGATAGTAGTACAGCCAGATTTGATTATTGCACAAATGATGGAAAAACAATACATGCAAAGCAGACACAGACTGCTCCTTTATAAAGCACCTCAGACAGGCAAATTGACCATTCCCTCAACCTAGTAGATGGAAGATCAAGTCTTGTTAGTGGCAGGAGATAAGCTATACACGATTGTGGCTGTTCGTTATGCTATAAGAAACTCACAGTTGGACTTTGCTTTTCAGTGGTATTTTGTCTTATAAGCTCTCCATTTCCCTAGCTGTCCTTCCTAATCTAGTTACACTCCAAACTGGATTTTTATGGAAAAAAACTCCATTTTCATCCATCAAGGATTGCTAGAAACCTCTTTGTGACAGATGTCCCAATGGTTAAACAAAAGCTTGCAGTTCTAGAAGTCTTCCTATATGACTTCTTGACTGGCATCTCCTGTTTCATCTTACTGCCCAGATTAATAGCTTTTATGCATTAACCAAGGGGGCAGTTCTATGCATGTTTAGACAGACAAAACTTCTAAAACTCACTGGTCCCCAGGAACTACACCCTATATCAATTAAAGTAGTACATATTTGCAATTAAAAGAGAGCCCTACTTGCTTTATTTTACTTGTTTTGGTATTCATATACAGGAATAGACCCCCATGAGAATGGCACTCAGTCCTTTCAGGTGAATTTTACCACAAATTAGTAAGTCATCTTATTACCTTACTTTAGCCTGGCATGTAGGTGCAGAACATTTTCATCTCTTGGTCTCTCTGAGTTATCTTTGGTTTCAGTCTGCTATCACTTCCTGAGACTTTGAGGACTCACTTTAATTTGGACTTAAGGTAATGCTATGCCTTGGCTAAATTCAGTTTTGGGCACTTTGTGGTAGCATGGTAAAAGTGGCTTGAGTTCAGATTAGATGTGTGTTGGAACAAGCATCTTAAGCTGGATAGTGCAAAAAAATTGCGGAATTCACTTTCATCCTACATCAGTTTGGTCAGAAAAATTGGTTCCACCTTCCATTGGCTTTGGAAGGATTGTATCTTAATACATCATCCCTAATCTTTTCAAAGATGTTTCAGTATAGCTGATGAAGATGGACAGTTTTAAAGGTGGTTCAGACATGTGGCCTTAATAACTGGTTTTATTGTAAAACTGTTTATTTTTTTGCAGATGTGCACACTTCAGTAATTTCAAAAACGAATCTTAAAGAAATTATTAAATTACTTGGTAAGTATCAATTCTTTGGCATAGATGGCAATCCCATTACTCTAACATACATTATTGACCT
Source organism: Varanus komodoensis (assembly GCF_004798865.1). Lineage (NCBI taxonomy): Eukaryota > Metazoa > Chordata > Lepidosauria > Squamata > Varanidae > Varanus > Varanus komodoensis. Next base: position 35,352,945 of record NW_025335568.1, on the reverse strand, counting down.
TACTTGTCAGTGCACAAAAATGAGCCAGTGTGGCATAGCGGTTAAGAGCCCAGACTGGGACTCAGGCAACGTGGGTTCTAGTCCCCCCTTAACCAGGAAGCCCACTGGGTGACTTTGGGTCAGTCACAAACTCTTTGCCCAACCTACCTCACAGAGTTGTAGTTGTTGGGTTAAGATTGAGAGCCAGAAGAGGAGAATGATGTAAGCTGCATTGAGTTCTTTGTAAGAAAAAAGTGGGATATAAATCTAATAAATTGATAAATGCACAGAAGGTTGGACTTTGTGAATAAGCGGGAGCATATCGCTAGAGAAGAGCTGAAATATATGACTGAGAAATTGACTCAAAATGCTCTGATAATCATTTTATAATATTTGGGTTTTCATTATGTGCATTTACTCAAAAGTACGTATTGGTTTGGATTTGGATAATGGGTAGTATTTTTTCATGATATGTCTTAATCTACATGAGCAAGCTACTTCTTATCCATGTGGCAGCCGTCTACACCCAGCTGCAGCATCTGATGAAGCTTTCCTCATGGATTCTCCCAACTTCCCATTTTGTTTATAGATGAAAATTGGGTGAGAGATTCCCATGCCATTTGACAGCAGTGTCAGCCTCTTGCAGCAAAACTCTTCAAGTTACTGTAGTGATGCCTGTTACACACTGTATATAGTTAAGCACAAAAAGTGTGACTGCAATCCATCATATGAATGTTGTAACTCTTAGATCAGACTTTTCCAACTTGGTACTTCCAGATTTTTTTGGACTACAACTCCCATGAACTGTAGCCAGCATGAACAATGGTTACAGATTATGGGAGTTGTAGTCTAAAATGCCAAGAGGTTTCCTGGCAGGTTGGCCTAGACTAACTTATACTTCAACTGCAATCCTTAGCATATTTACCCTGAAGTGAGTCCCACTGAACTCAACAGAATTTAAATCAGTATGCCTGGGTCATTGGCTGTGGCCATTAAAGGTCTTGTGACCATGGCAAGAACCATGTCATGCATATGCAATGCACAGTATCCTATATGCTGGTATTAAACATGATTAAAACATGTAAATAATAAAACTATGCTGAGGCATGTGGTGACGGCATATAAAAGTTAAATAAATAAAAAATACCCAAAGTATTATTTTTTGGTATAAAGGTGTGGCATAAATCAAATACGTAAATACAGCTTTAGATTTTAATTGTTTCTGCTACCCTGCTCTAGATCATTGCAAAAGCATTTCATAGGAAAACCTCCCTAGTATAATATGTATTTGCTCTTATACCTGTTCCTTACATAGCATGTCAATTGTCTTTAGTATTTGTATAGCATACTTCTGAGTGTTCAGGGTGCTTCATGTAATTATCCCAAATATTTCTTGTAAGATAGGGTTGTATTACGATCTTGTCACTGCAGATTGAAGGGGAGGAAGGCTCAAAGGTGGTTTGCCTAAACCACTGTGTGAGATGGCCAATGAGAGTTTTGATCTGGAGATTTTCTTGCTTACAGCCACAGTATTATACCAGAATCCAACCATTTTAAAGATTGTTTCATTTTGGACATGATCTCATATTCATACAGGTTATTTTATTTGCAGATCACCAAATCCAAGTTCTGCACCAAAAGAATTTGATGCATGAACATGAAAATTCAGAGAAAGAAGGCAGACCATTAACTGTACACATGAATATGGTAAAAGGCAGGTAGTCCCTGTTCTTGGATTTTGTTTACTAACATTCCTGTGCAGAAGGCCTGCATTTATTTTTGGTAACACTCCCCTACTGTTTTCACCATCATATATGTTATTCTAAAACACATGTGCTTGGAAATTCTTCCTTTTCATTTGGGGGTACTTGCTTCCAAGGAAATTTGCTTAAAGTCACAATGTGAAGTAGTGTCATGTGAATTGTATGTGTAGTCTGCATGACTAGTTTGTAGAGCAGAATATCCTGGTAGAATTTTAATGTATACAACTATATTGTTTCAGGATCCTCTGTAAAAGGCAAGGCAACGCCTAGTAGCCCAACAACACAAGAAATCCCTTTTCCCAATAACTATTCAGTGCTGATGGGTAACAAGTTGTACAAGATTTTCCCATATAGCCTTCTGAACACTCCAAAGGGACAGGGTGCAGGAACCGAAGAGGATAAAAAAGAAAGGCCTTTGCTTCCTGGCTTGATACAGGACAAAAATGCTGGTAATAATGGTGGCAGAGCAATAAGAACAACTAATATTACTGTAAGATTTCATTCTGCTGACAATTCAAGCAAAACTCAGATTGACATTTACAATTTAAAAGATTCAAGAGAGGTTCCCGAAGTTCATGTGGTCGCCAGCAACATTTTTAACCAAGACATAAAAACCGATTCAGTAATACTAAAAGACAATGGTTTGCAAGTGATAGTAAATAGTTCAGTGGATAAGCAAGTGAAGTATATCACTGAAAATGAGAGAAGAAAAGCTCTGATAAAACTTGATCATGGAATTACGGAAAAGAGCACTATCGAGGGCAATAACAGAAATCTTCCTCCAGCAGGTAAAGACAATACTTTTAATGTCAGTGAAATTTGGGGTTCATTTTGAAACATTTACACTAATGCTTTATCTTTATATTTGCTGAAGCATTTGGAAAAAGATTATGGACCCTTAATGTGATTGTGATTGAATGCAATTGACACATTTTGCTGTGTTTATGCCATTTTTAATTTAAACATAATGTGTTTCAGGGTGTATGTCATGCTTTTTACAAATGTGGGAATTGAGATAACTTATGTTGTTGTTCATCATATGTCTAGATTGGGATTTTTTTGCTCACCAGGGCCTAAAGGCAATGTACAGTTTAAAAAACCCTTTAATTAAATTACCAAATTGCAACAGGAAAATAAAAGCAGAAAGGAAACTGTTTAAAATTAAACACCCATGAGAGGCCCAGCAAAACAGTGCAGTTTTATTACCTGTTTGAAACTCAGTAAAGATGGAACTAATCTCAACCACCATAGCAGGGATGTCTTACCCTTAGGCTGCTACAGTAGGACATACCTCATGTACCCACTAATGTGGTCTCGCTGGTGAAATATAGAAAAGGGTCTCTGAAGACTGCAAATGATTCACAGGCTTATCACAGTGGTGCAAAGGTAAATATTGAAGAAGCGTCCATCATGACCGCCCCCATAGCCACTCTGTCCAATACTCCAAACATGCAGTTGCTCTTTTTCTTTGTATATCTCCTACTCAAAACCTCCAGCTTGCTATGTGCACAAAATGTAGCTAAGTTTGGGAGAACAGGAAAGGTGGGAGGTGGGTGGGATTTGCAGGAAAGCAGCCAGTGCAAGCAGCTGCCCACTCTGCCTTATTCTGAGAGCTGATAATTCAGAGATCATGCCATGCAAAGCAGAAATAAAACCTAAAAGGAAAAATAAAACAAAGGATAAATATCCATAGCCAAGTCAGGCTAGTGCTATTTCCAGTACTCATTCCATTGTGTCTGCAGAGCTAGAGCCATAGGTTGCAATATGAAAATACCAACTGTTTGTACAGGACATCATCCCAACAGTGATTCCTTCATGCATTTCTCCCAGGAGCTTGATTCAGATGCGGGGAAATGAGATCCGACGCAGAAATGATTGAGGAGAATTCATCTGCTAGATTCTCCTTTACTTCCCGAATGAAGCAATGGTTTCTCTGGCTATTAACCCTTTAGAAACAGGGGAAAAAACCTGTTACCCATAGAGCTTGCAATATCCCCAGAACCCATGGCCTCTATCAGAGAAGTAATGTTTCCTAACTCGAAAAGATAAAAGAAGGGTAGGAAGCACTTATCAGGGCAAGAAGGGTGCTAATATTGCTCAAAAACAGTACACACTTCCACATGATATTAAGGGAGAAGGTAACACACTTCTGATTCTTCGGTGGCCATAATGCCCAAAGACAGGGATGCCCCCCTCAGAGACCAGGGAAAGAGAAAGTCTGATGCTGCATTAACAAAATCCCTTGAAGCATTGGCATTAGCACTAAAGCTCTCAGCTGTGTCCTCCTACTTTGCCAGAGTATCTATTATGTGGGTGGAAGACAAACAGTAAAGAGCTAAAACAGACTATATATATATATATATACACACACACACACACACACACACACACACACACACACACACGAGCCTAGTAAAGCTCTTTAAGCCTTTGCTTTTTTATCTGATGCTACCTACACAAGAAGCCATTCAGTTTATTGACTTATTGGTGGCAGCTACTACAGTAGCTCAGATACTCCATCTGGGTCAAGCAGTTGGAATTTAGATGCTGATTCTAGAACAAACGTAATCTCTGTTCCTTTTACAGGAACACATCTGTTTAGAATAAAAGCCCTAAAACAAATCATTTAACAAATCAAAGGGGAAAAACAGGTCATGCCTTCCTCATCTAGAAAACAAGGTAAAATTTTCCTTTTGCCCTTCAGAAATCTTAAGCAATCATCCTTTCCATTCAAAAGCTACAGAATTCCCCAACCATCTCAGTCCAGATTGTGCTTCCAGCCCTAGAATGTTACCTCCTCCAGCTACGTATTATTTCCAGTCTTCCAAACAGGACAAAACAGTTCTGATGGCAGGTGCCTATCCACAGGAAGAAAACTTTAGCTCTTCCTCACAGCATGATGACAATGCAGACTGAATCCTTGGATCCTGGACACCATGGACAATAGCTACAACATAGAATTTTGGAAGGAACCTGCTCCCATGCTCTCTTCTTCATCCACATCTTGAGTGTATCATAACCAAAATCATTCAACATCTATTATAAATATGAGCAGTAGAGTAGTATCACCACCACAAAAATGTGAAGGCATCTATTCCATCATCTTTATTCTTCCCAGACAAGACTGAGGATGGAGATCTGTACTGGGCTTCAGAAATCTAAAAAAGTCATGCACAGATGATTGCCTGTGGAAATGCTGCAAACCATCAGAGTATCCCTTCACAAAGGAGAGTTCATGATGTCAGTTTGATGGAAGCCTATTTCTGGTACTAGTAAGATAATAGTGCTATCTTAATAGTACCAGAGCACATACAGTTTCTTCATTTTACATATCAAAACCACCATTTCCAGTACATTTAGCCTAAGCACAGTTCCCAAGATTTTCACCCAGCTAGTCATCTTTAGAATCATAGTAAAGGGGCCATAAATGCCTTTGGGTCCAATCCCTGCTGCTACAGGACACCAATTTACACCATCCTGTTCAGATGGCTATCCAGTTGCTTTTTGAATGTCTCTAGTGTGGGACAGCACATTTCCCATAACTAGATAACTTACTTATCAGGTTCCCCTTTAGTCACAAAGTTTACCTGAACCTGACCATTGACTTCCATATTACAAGTTGTAATAAAAAAACAGCCTCCATGTGACTCCCATCCAATCTCTTAAACACCTAGGAGCATTAATTGACTTAGGTACTTAATTAGCTACTTATTCCATGTTTTGGAAGACACTTCCTTTGATAAGAAGAACCTGTACCATAGTAGATTGATTTGCTCTAATTTACACTCCCACCCTAATTTGGCATTAGTTTGAGGATATCCTTTTATGGGATGCTTCCTGACATCAACCTGGAGAACAGAACATATGTACTGAGTAAGTATGAGTTGGTCTGTGGAAGGCATCCCAATCATACCCTACATTTTTTCTAAAAAATTGAGGGTTCCAGCCTGTTGCCATGGTCATCTGCTTCTGTATCTACTGGCCAAACCTTCAACAATGGGACACTAATAATGGTGCCGTAGTATTTTCTGTTCCTCTGGGCCATCTAACATTTTCTTCAACCATGAGACTGACCTGGTTTTTCTTCTGAGTTATAGCCATGGACAGAACTGGCAAGGAAGAGCCCAAGATCAACAGAATAATCAAAACTTTAGTCACATGGCCCCTGCTTTTCCAGGGTGATATGCTCTGTGCATTAGTGCATCAAAGAGCTTTGGTTCAGAACACATTGTCTCATGATTTACCTTACGTTGAAACTCTTTCACACTGAACATATGTCAGAAAAACTGTTTCTAGCACTAGATTATCAAGATTGTTAAACTGAGCTTCAGCTGTGATTAGGTAAACTGATCCAAATAACCTCTTTGCACCTGAGTTCCAATCTTCCTGTTAAGAATTTTTCCTCCACAGTTTCCAGACATGTAGTTTCAATCATAATAAGCCTTCGTTACTCAAGGAATTTTGGTAACTACACTATTACTGTATCTCAAGAGTAGATAAGGTCTTCTGTGCTAACATTTCAAAAGTGGAACATTTTAGAAGTAGATTTTTTTCAGCAGAAAGGCACAATGGCTTGATTTAAAGGTCAGATTTGACAGCCCTATAGGTCCTCCTGTGAAGAATGCACTTTATAATTTGCATTATTTTTTCCTATCAGGAAGGAATATGGCAAATTTAGCAGGTTCTTTTTATAATGATTAAATAATAAAAAATAGAGTCTGTAACTATATCCAGTAGATTTGAAACTTTCAGAACTGATCTGGTTTGCTTGATCACTGTGGCTTTAAAAAGCTACAGTGCCTTTGTTTAAGCCACAGTGTATGCAAGACACCATTTGCCTAGTTACCCATCTTGGTTCAGCTAGTCATGGCATCTGACTTGGGCAGCATGGCTTGTTGGAGGAGGAAGCACCCCTCAAATACTAACACTCCATGATTTGAGGCTTATTTTCCCTTCCAACAAGCCATGGCAATTTGGGGCCAAGCAAGCAACTAGACAAGTAATGCTTGGCATGTTCCATAACTTAAACAAGGGATCATGGCAAACTAAACAGCTTGAAGGAATGTCTTCTTCCCTATATGCCCTCCTGCCCCTTAAGATCAGAGGCAGAGGCTCTCCTCTGGGAACCCTCCTTGAAGGAGGTTAGGAGAGCGAACACCCAGAGGAGGGCCTTTTCCGCAGTGGCACCCCATCTGTGGAACACGTTTCCCAGAGAGGTTTGCCTGGCGCCGAAGCTATATTCTTTTCAGCTCCAGATAATAACTTTTTTATTTACCCAATATTTTAATATTTAAAATTTTAACTACTTTTATTATCATGCTTAGCCACACTCTATCTTATTTATTGCATACTACCTTATTTTATTGCATTCTACCTTACTGCATTATGTGGGTTGTACTTTTTCTGTTTGTTTATTGTTTGTTTGATTATATTGTAAGCCATCCTGAGATGCTCTTAAGGACGGGGTAGAAATGCTGTAATAAATAACATTCCATTCCATATCTAAGCAGATTCCAGAGCAGTGAACAGTAACATAAAACAAAAGAATAAAAACAATATTAAAAACAGGTAACATGAAAACCATGGCTAATCAACAAGAAAGGCTTCCTGGATCAAAGACAACTGCAGCAAGTGCTGAAAACAACACCGTGTTGCTGCCTGCCTGAGCTCCAGAAGCAAAGAATTCCATAGAAATGAGGCTACCACACTTGAGGCTATTCTCTTGGGGTTTCCAGCTGGGTTAGTGTGGAAACACCAAGGAGAATGTCATCTGATGATCTCAATGATCAAGCAGGTTGATAAAGGAGAAAGCTCTCTCAAATAACTCCTAAACAAGAATGTTGGGAGATAATTCTTGCCCATTCTCTTGCTTTACAGATTCTGCTTGCTTTCACTTTTCAGAGAAGCAGTTGATAGAAGTTGTATTTAAAGTGGAAAAGCTGTTTTGATCTTGGTATTCCCCAGATTAGGCAACATGGTACCTGCAGTCAGCAGCATATTTGGACACCTTTATTGGGAGATTGTCTGCGGACAAACGCTGGCTCCCTCGGCTAGGAAACGGAGATGAGCACCGCCCCCTAGAGTCAGGCATGACTGGACTTAATGTCAAGGGGAAACCTTTACTATTGGCAGTCATCATTCTACCATGCACACTTCCTGTTTAAAACATACATACACACACACACTTTCTTGCCAGCAGTTAGGATTGCTGTGAAATAGGTTTCTCTTAGAGAAATTATGGATTCAGAAGAGGGATTTAGTGTGGGGGGGTTCAGCTTTGTCTTACATCCAATATATTGGGCAATTGACTTATCCTTTGCCATGTTTCCCATGACTGCCATTTGTGGTGACATCCTGGACAGTTTCTCAAATGGCCAAAGGTTAGCTTATACTTGTCAGGATCTCAGCAGCTCCAGAGATCCATCTGGAAAAGCCACCATAGTAATTAAGGATTGGACCCACGCCCTCCCTGCTGGAGCTCTCAGCTTCTTGGTGAGTGCCAGCTGGGAGACCTGGGGGAAGAGCTATATAAGGACCAGCTGTTCCATCCAGAGGTTGCCTCAGCAGTGCAGTTTTCTGGCTATGGATCAGTGCCTGCATCTTGGCTGACCCTTGCTGTATCATGCCTTGCTGCTGCTTTGCCGTCTCACCTCAGCAGCGCAGGTCTTCCTGCTAGCTGCAGCATGTTCCAGCTCCTGTATCTTGCCTAACCCTCCTTAAATCTGGTTCTTGCCAAGCTTTGCTATATTGTGCCTTGCTGCATTTCTACTTTGCCTTGCCCCGTTTCTACCTTGTCTTGTTTGCCACACTTTTGCTGCTCCTGAATCCCGTTCAGTTATCCTGTCTCAAGAACCTGCTCCTCACTGTTGGCTTCCTGGTGACCTTGTTGTGACACATAACTCCTGGTTCCTGACTTTGGCCTGTCCCTTAACTATGCCCTTGCCTCTGACTTTACTCCTGGATTTTGTTTGTACTCTCTCTTGCCTTCAGTTCTGTTGCCCTAGTCCTGGTTCTTCTATCTTTACTCCTGCCACCCATGCCTTGGTTGCTGACACTCCAGTTCTACATTTTCTACGGTTTGCAAGGGCATTTCCCTAAGTAATGGGAAAAAGAAGGAAAGAACAATTCAAAAATCCTATAGAAAGAGAAGCAGAGCTATGCATTGCATTGAGATTTAATCTTGTGCAAATAGCATATGAATATAACCAACATGGGCATCTTTATTCCTTTTCCATTGTGTGTCCATTGTTATGTACATCATATGCATGAAGGGGGAATGAGGTTGCTGTCCCTCATACCCTTTGACCATTGCACATACATACAGAATCTATTGAGTATTAGTGCATACAATTTGCTATAGAAAAATACAGATGAAGTCAATGTGCTTCTTTCAGGCCAATGTCCTGATTTTTTTATTTGCATGTCAGCAGCATGATCCTACAGTTGCACAATGCATTCAGTATGTGGTGCATTCAACAGACTCCTCTGGTTATGTGAACACTCCTCTCCCATAAAAGAGCTAGTACGACTTAACACTTTTAGCGGAAAAAAATTATTGCATGTTGAGTTGAAACATCCTGACTGTCAACAACAAAACACTTCTGACAAATCTCTGTGATTTATATCACTTTAAGTGAAAGTTACGTACTGTCAAGTTGATCGAGTTTATATTTCATTATGAAGTGTATATTTCAGTTGAGCAGTTAATCACTTGCCCAAGCCAAGTTATAGTTATTTTTATCAGATGAAAACATATGACGAGAGTAAGCTGCAAGTGGCATATAATTTCTGAAAATAGTATATAAATGTGAGTAATGAATAAGTAGAACTCTTCCTCAAAAAGCTGTTCATTGCAACCACAGCAGTAATGTTGGAATAAATAGTCCTAAGTATACAATATTTTGTGCTTTAGTTTGAATGGGCCTGAACCTTTTACTTACCAATTGCTGTAAATTTTTAATTTAGTAAGGAGTAAATACAGATTTTGGGAGCTGTTAGATAATTTCTTACATAGATTTGTGTTATCAGAACTAGTCAGATTTCTTTTTGTAACTTACAGTAATAAGTGCATATGAAGACAGCTCACAAAGTATAATGAGACAATCAGAAAGTCCTGTAAAGGAACTAGAAAATATATTAAATGATATTAAGAAAGAGAGTGGTATGTATGTCTTGACTTCCTTTATTAATTAAAAATAACTTTAATGTAAGCCAAATAGCTTTCCTGAAGGATTTGTGGGGACTAAAATGTGCATCTGTATAAGCTGTTCTGTTTTTCATTTTGGTAGGCAGCTTAACTGATAACACTTTGAAAAGATTCATGCTAAGAAACAGATCAGGACTCAGATTGGTCACTGTTATTGATTTCACTGATATTAATAGGGTAAATGTGGTTCTAGGGTTGCAGACTTTTTTTGATCTGGGATCAAGCCTTCGTTACACAAATTGTAACATTTTATTAAACCTAAGAAATAAGAGCTGGGACACTAATTTCTTACAGAACCTCAATTATCACTCCTTTACATGTTCATAAAAGTTAAGAACACTAATCTTATATAACAATTCATGACTCAATTCCTAGTTTTCATATAAAGTGCAGTATCGCACCCAAGTTCCTGTTCTAAGCACTTGTTAGGCGATCTGCTTCTGACTTAGCATGGTTAGGGTTGCACTGTTACTCATATTTTTCCACACAACCGTCTAGATAAGGTGTATTGGGCAAGTGGAACAGGGATGGAAAATCATCTGCATAAATGAATAAGTGAAGGTACTGTATTGGAAATACAGTAGAAAGACTGACTAAGCAATGCCTAACACAACCAATTAAGCTTTTGATCAAGAAAGGCTTTAATCTAAGTTGTTTTTTAAAAAACTCATGCTAGAACCTCTAGAAATTTCAGCAAACATATTTGTGGAGGATAAATTAAGACTCGGCATCAAGGCTCAATATAGGTAGGCAGCTGCTAAAATTCAAGAGGACTCGTGCTTGCCCCGAATCTGCTATTGCGGCAACTGCTGATCTCTTCCTCCTCACCTACCTACTCTTCTGGCAAAAAACCACACTGGGGCTGAGCCTGCAAGTCCCGTAGTGTTCCATTCTATTTTTTAAAGTTGCATCTTGTGTAGCAGCAATCTGAGCCAACCAGGCATAGCCTTGATGGAATGTGAGAGAACACAGAACAGTCGTTGCATCACTTCTGTGCCCTCATCAGCCTGTCCCTTATAAGGCATTCTCTGCTTAGTTCAGATTGTTGCTAATGAATATATAATTTAAGAACAGTTGAATTTGCATGCCATGGTGCCAACAAACTTGGTCTGCTGGCTGTTACAGAGCTTGATTGCAAATTGGGCCAGCTAGGTGAGGAGAAAGAGTTGAGAAGTCACCACCAGCCTAGACAGGTAAAAGAAAAACCAGAGAGAATGTTGGTGTTGGGATGGAAAGATGTCTGCAGCCAGCAGGGGACTTTGGAAGCAATGGCCGGTAGTTCTCTGGACAGTGGAAGGAGAGCTTAAGCCCCCACAAATCTCTGTGCTAACCCAGTGTTCACTTGTTTTAGGATGTTCATAGGACAGGAAACAACAAATGATATGTGGATAACTAACAATATGTATTCTCACTGAATTTAACAGTGAATGCTAATCCGACTTTGATATTTTTGAAAACAGAGATGCAGGAACCTTCATCTCCTAGTGGGGAAATGCAATCTTCAGTCATGGAAAATATTCTTCAAGATTTAGAAGAACATCCAGGTAAATCTTACTGTACAACTGACTTTTACAGACCACAGTACATCTTAGTGAGGTAATTATAAGAACTTTTAAAAGAAAGCTTTCAGCTTTTTTGTAATACATTAGATTTCAAGACTGTTGATAAGAGAAAGTAAAATAAGGAAGAAAATATTTGATAATTTTGTTTTTACAAAGCTAATTCTTAGTAAAACAATAGGTATCCAGAGAAGTCTGAAGGCTGGACACATCAAAAGTAATTTTAAGCAATAGTTTCTTCCAGCTGATCATGTTTTGCCCATGCTCTGCAAATAGAAAGGAGCTTGGACACAGAGCTGACACATCTAAGACTAAGTGTTCTACCTGCTACATCTTTAGGTTACAGCTATTGACTCTTCAGGTCATTTTGTCTTTTGTCAGGATACAGACAGGAAAAGTTCAAGTAATAACTACATTGTAGAACAGTTTGCCTAATAAAATTGTTCTGGAGGTTTATGATTGAGAACAATTGAGTAAGATGTTCTTCTGAATCAAATTTAATTACACTTTTGTTACCAGAAGTATGCCTTGTCTCTTGGATTCAAGTGTTGACAGCCTATCATGAGTCTCAATCAATGGAAAATCAATACATGGGCCAGCATTTCCTGTCTTGCACACATGCCTGTGTTGTTGAAAGCAGCAAAATAATGAAGTATGGAATTTCTAAGTAGCTGAAATTGTGTAAGGTGTATAATAAAATAGGTGAAACCATGTAGTACTACAGTTGAAAGCCTTTTACAGTTATCCTGCTTAAATACTGGTGAATAATGGACTTATAAAGTAACATGCTTTACGGCTGTTGAGTTCATTGATTAATTTCTTCAGCAAGATAGGTACCAAGCTAAGTCCTTGAAGACAGGGTGGCATTTTCTGGTTTCAGGGCTTAATAATGCAAAAAGCAAGTCTAACACTCCATTTAAGAAAACTGAAAGACGTCATCACTACAAGAGATGGTTTCCATCAACCCTCCCCAATTTTTTCTTATTACATTATTATTTTCTTATCATCTAAAATGAAACAATGATTTTGCAATGTTGCTTATGTTTGTTATGGCCTCTGTTATATGTTTTGCAATATGTCTCATAACTGAATTACAATGTTATCTTTTGTTAAAATCTGAAGTTGAGAAATCTTCAGTGGAGAGTGAGATCAGGGCACCGGTGCTTATGGAAAACAGTTTTTCCTCAGAAGTACTGCAAGGCACAGGTAAATCTCAGCTTGAATAGATGAATGACATTTTACTGTGCAACACTGCTTTTGCTTAAGTCCATTAAAATGAGAGACAAGCTCTGAAGGAGAAAGAAATACAGACTTCTATCAAACCTGGGACTCTTTTTATCATCGACTAGAAAAACAGGACTACGCATAGACTTAAATATGTTTATAGTTTAACATAAAAAGAAAAAATGTGGGGGGCTGACCCAGTAGGTCTGATGTTATCGATGATTGATGCTTTTTAGTTTTTTTTTTTTGTTAGGTATATATTAAGAATAAAACTTATTCAGAGAGAGAGGGAGAGGGAGAGAGAGAAGCAACTAAGACAATATTAATCAACTTAGATCAGAGGGGAGTGAAGTCTGGTGGAAATGAACACTTCTTTATGTATCATTGCTGACACATTGAGTCAGTTCAGTGGGGTTGAATGAACTTCACAATGTAAATGGGTATATGTTGCTGGATCTGTGTCTGCATTCATGATACGGACTGAAGACAGCATCCATACTGAAATAACTCTTGTGGTTAGGAGGAATTGAACATAATTTTGGCTACTCTGGGTAGTACGGGTTACATTTCGGTTATTATATGGCTCATTTCCAAAGGCTCAGAGTTAGTAAAAAACATTTGTGAAGCATTGCTGATTGGCGGGTGGCACAGTGGTTTAAACTGCTGAGCTGCTGGGCTGTTTGATTGAAAGGTTGTCAGTTCGAATCCGCAGACGGGGTGAGCTCCCATGCTTTGTCCTAGCTCCTGCCAACCTTGCAATTCGAAAGCATATAAATGCAAGTAGATGAAAAGGTACCACTTCGCTGGGAAGGTAACAGCGTTCCATGCATCTCGGTGGTCAGTCATGCTGGCCTCATGACCACAGAAACCGTCTGTGGACAAATGCTGGCTCCTTCAGCTGGGAAATGGAAATGAGCACCGCCCTCTACATGACTGGACTTTAATGTCATGGGGAAACCTTTACCTTTTACCTTACAAATTAATACCCGTCCTGTTGGGATAAGACGTTTCAGAAATGCCTTCCTCTTGGAAGTGTATGAAGTCCAGCCAGAAGGTTTCTGAGAATCAGTCATTACTTCTCTCATCAGAAAATGGATGGATTGCCCATCTTCCATGTAATGAGATGGGGAGTCTCGGGGTTGGAATGCTTTATCTCCACATTTTTCATGCAAGGTAATCTGGGAATCAACAGAAAAAAGTGTGGAGAAATGTTGCAAAATGCATTTTGCTTGAACACCATGAGGTTCTAAGGATGGAGACAGACTCTGTTCCATCTTATGATCACCATTCATGTGATGAGAGAGAAAAGAGGGGATTTCTAAGTTAGAGTATCTCCCCAGAGGAGGAGGAAACTTCTTTTCTAGAAAGTATCTGGGGAGATACTCTAACTCTCTGAGAGTCTGGGACGTGACAAGTTATGCTGCAGAAAGGTTGGCATTTTTTGTTTAGTGCTGTAGCAAAGAGGTCAAGGGTTGGAAGAGCTACAAAGAGCCAGTCGTCTATTGATGGGGAGATGGTGATCTGCTGAAGTCTCAGGTTTGCAACCATTACAATCTCCTCAGTTTAGGATGAAAAAATGGATGAGAGTGTAACCATTCTAAATTTCAGTGATTGATGTCTGAAAGGTCTATGAGGATAGGTCTATGCAAACTGTGAAACATCTAAAAAAAGAAACTGGTGGTCCTTTGATGACAGTGGCACAAGTTTTATATCATGCTATTGCCTCAAAAAAGTAAGTTTCTTCCCTTAGGGCCCACTTGCAGAACAAGTAGAGCAGAATACTTCTTCTACTTCGTAGGAGAGGTGTCACTGAATTTGATGCAATAGCCTCAGGTGATGGAAGACATTTGTCTGTAGTGCAGACCTGCAGGCAGGAAAAAAAAGTCTGTGCAAAGGAGAGTCAGTGGCCAGGCTCCTCTGGAGGAATCAAGGAAGATAGGGGTTACCTTGTGTAGATCAGTAGTATTTGCTCTAAAATGATCTCTTCAAGTGAAAGATGAGTATGAGCCTTGTTTAAGCGCTTGGTTCAGGCCAGAGTCAATTTGTGCCAAGGTGACCACAAAGGCTGGCAATACAGACATAGCTGGTTGGCAGAAGCTGATGGTGACTGAGATCTTCCCATATGCCAGCTAGATGACTTCATTTTGAGGCTGCTGTCAAAGTTATCATCCATAGAGGTGCTGAAAAAGCCTTCACCGTCGAATGAGAGGTCTTCCACCACTCTTGGGAGAGCCTCCTGGGATAGTCCAACAGTACATAGCCAAACATGACATCTTAGAGAGAGAGCAGCTCTCATGGCTGTGGAGTCACAGTGAGCCATGTGGTGGTGGTGGTTTAATCGCAGAGTCATGCCCGACCCATCGCAACCCCATGGACAACATTCCTCCAGGCTCTCCTGTCCTCCACCATTCCTCGGAGTCCACCCAAGCTCACACCCACTGCCCCAGTGACTCCATCTAGCCACCTCATCCTCAGCCATCCCCTTCTTTTGCTGTCAGTCGTTCCCGGTATCAGGATCTTCCCCAATGAGTTGTTTCTTCTCATTAGTATTTGAGTTGCATCTTCAGTATCTAGTCTTCTAAAGAGCACAGCCATGTGGCACGCTATGCTAATTTGCTGGGTCACAATCTGCAGCTTGGAGTATCATTGCTGAATTTTTGACAACTTGCTGCAGTGGATGAAAATGAACTGAGAGGCAGGAAGAGGAATACACAGAGGAGGTTGATGGAACTCCTGCCTAAAACTCTAGAATGTTTAGCTCTAGAATGTTCCAAATGACCATTCTGTGCAGGTGTATAACTCATACGTGTGAGTCACAATGACCACAGAGAAAAATGATTGCTGAAAATAACTGTATCCCATTTTGGGCCCTCTCACATTCACCTGATGTCATTATGACCACAACAGTGCATGTATTGTTTCTTTATGTAGAAATTTGTATCCTGCCCTTTCTAGTGTACCAGAATGCAACATAAAATGATACATTCAGTTTAATGCTAGAGTAAAAACATTCACAGATAAAACAAACTCCAAACAAAAGAAATACTCACCAGGGTAAAGGCTTCCAGAAACAATGCATTCATAAACTTGCAAAGGATATGCAGTAGGAGCCCTGTTCCACGGTATTGGTGGAGCCACTGAGAAGGCCCTGTCTCATCACCATTTAGGGCTTTATTCACTAGTGTTCTGAATTGTACCTTAAAGTATGTGGGCAGACATTGCCATAACTCACTTTCAGCCTTCTCCAATATGGGCAGTATCCAACTCTGTCATTCTGCTAGCACAAATTACGTTGCACTAGCAGAAATGAGGGTCTGAACTCTGCATGAGGAGGATCCAACTAAAGTTTGCACAAACATGATTATATTTCATGGTTTTGCATTACACTTACATGACTGGTTGTACAAATGAAATGCACAGCACTGACTCCACAGAGAATTGGCATGACTAAATTAAAAAAATGCCATCCATGTGGAATAAATTTAGAGGGAGACGGAAGTGAATGCAGGCTTGCTACTGTTCCCTCAACTGTTCACTCATACCCTTTATTAAAATAAGGCTGGCTGATGTGCAAAAATGAGAGTACTCTACCTGGAAAGGCAGAAATCATAGAAACTGAAATGTTAAGCCAAGTCTGAAGAAACTTCTTGTCAGATTTACCTTTGCTGCAGGTTCAGCTCAGGTTTCAAGGTAAAATGAGGTTCTTTGTATAGGAGAGAAGCAGAAACAAACGAAAAGCTTCCTGATCCCTCTGTTGAAGTCCTAGATAGAGAGCTTTTCAAGTTTAAACTACATTTGTACTGGATGAGCTATCTGAGCAGAATGCTAGTTTTTCAGATACAGACCATAGTACTCTAGTTGACAAAAGTAACATTCTGTAGCAAACACACCTTGGTTGAAATATGTCAAGCAAGTAGAGGAACTAGCAAACATGCACTTACTTGACAAAGAACTAGTTGTACAGAAAGGCCTCAATATCTCTTTCTGTACTTCCACTGCTATGATTGACTTTTATTTTGTGAGTTGTTGAATTTCTTCTGTTCTATTACAGCAAAGACAGATTCCAGTAAAGACAGAGACAAAATGCCAATTGAGCTTTACACTGCACAAGTCTCAAATGAAATACCATTGAATCAACCGCTTAAAGCAACTTCTGTTCCAAGTAAACTCTTTATTCATTAGTTATATATGCTATTTTGTATATTGTCTAAAGACCCCCCCAAATAAATTGCAATGCCATTTATTCCCTGGTAAGCATGCTTAGAGTAACATAGTCACTAAGGAGGATATTGTCCTATGACAATATTTTGCATACACAAACCAGACCAGTAAATATCCAGTTGTGCATGGGTCAGTTTTTACCTTGAGTAGAGATCAAAGAAATAAAGTGATAGAAACGTAAGAGTCAGGTCTGCCTTACTTACTCTGTAGTAAACTGTTGTCTTAAACCCATTTTAACTTAAAGGTACTACTAGGGAGACCATACAGTTTTCTGATGGAAGCAGCCTACCTAAAAGTGGGAAATGATTTTGAGAATGGCTTTATAAGAGGACAACAGTAAATGGGGGTGATTATTCTGTAGGTAACTATAGAAAATATATTCTTAATTTATTTCCTTCTGGAAAAATATTTTAAAGGCAAGAGTATACAACATTTTAAAAATCATCCCAAACCATTGAAATGCAAAAGATATTAAAAGGCTTCAGTCACTGCACAGAATCTGATCAACACATTGTATGGAACTCTTAACTAAAATCACATTAATTTATTCTACTAATGAGCACAGTCCTTGTGTAAAACTAAGTCTCTCCTCTCAGTGGTCAACTGTACCAAATTTGATTTCATGGTATAAAATAGATTAACACCTGCTAATTCCAGGATGCATAACATTATGGAAGCTAGTATATTGTATGGAGAAAATCAGTGTGTAACTGATACTTCTCCCATGGTACTGTGGTGAGGGGAGAATATACAGTATATTTGGGAACATGCTTCTAAAGTTCTACAGAGAAGTCCATCTACCTTTGTTTTTAGTATGCCTTATGCCAGGCAATTCACAAAATAAAACTATAAGGCTAGCTACAAAACAAGATATTGGTAATAAAATAAGCCTAAAAGACAACACACACACACATTCTATTTGAAAGTGTCTGAAATAAAAAATAATAAAATACTTTTGTCACATAAAAGTAAACCATGAATAAAAATACACTAATTCCCTTTTGATTTTTTTACAGACTTAAACCCTGAAGCGACAGATGAAGATATAAATGATGCCAAAAGATTTGAATTCTTTGAGAAGTATGAAGGTAAATAAATAACCTCATTAAAATAAGTTTTTAGGTAAGGTAGGTTTACAGGGCATACAGAGTTTTCCCTGTTCATCTTCCTATAATGTATCGTAGTTCAGTGAAAGCAAGCATTACCTAATACATCAGGGGTATAATTTCAGCTCTGTTGTCCTGTGTTTATTGACTTAGCAAACTACTGCTATCCCCATTCTATTTTTAAACACTTGATTTATGCCTTTCAGTTGGGTTTATTCTTCTAAAACGCATTTTGTGTGTATTCAGCTGAAAGAGAGCAAACATTTTTCTATGGCTGTGGCAATTTGTTTGCCTAGACCTCAATTACATAATTAACAGGGCAGATTTTTTTGTTGTTGGGTTCCTTAAGCCATGCTTTAAACCTCTAATAAAGCAAGACATGTAAATCAGAGCTGTAGACAACAATAAAAAGGTACCACTTTGTTGATTTAATTTTGTAAGCCAGCAGCAGAGCTTTAGTTTCAAAATACACTACACAAGCCAAAAGCAAACTATATGGAATTTATAACCGAGCAATGAAATTCCCCATTTAGCCCCTCTCTTATCATCAGGACTTGATGCAACAGATAAAAGAATACTTAAGAAATGTATTGCTATATTAAAGGCTAATGAATAATAAGACAAGCAGCCCTGTCCACACCCAGTTAAGCCTTACGTGATTAAGATGACTTAGTCCCAAGAGAAACACTTCATCTTTGTACTCAGCCTCTAGTGAAAATAGAGATTTTTAATAGCATTAGTGTGTGTGTTTTTATCATGAGCTAAAAGCTACAAACCCTAGTGTAACTGCTGAATTTTGGATGCCAGAGAAGTGCGGCTGTACCATTCAAAGGCTTAAGGGCTGGCAGACTTCAGGGCATTGCTCCTGCTTGCCAAATTTAGTGGAATATATGCCCAGCTTTTGTGCGTGCTGATTTCTCTAGGCTTCTGTAGCTTGGGTCTGAAGCCAAGTATTGGCAGAGTATCCAAACTGAAGATAAAGCTTGAGTCCCTTGGCTCTGCGGCAGTGAGGTCTGGAAGTATGGAGGAGTCAGCATGCATAGCCCTTAGGGAACAGGGACATATCTCCTAACTGCCTCAGCCCTAAATACTAAGTAGGATCCCAATTGGTTTCTGGAACAGAAAATGTCACTTTATACCCAAGATAGATGGGATAAAAATGAACACAGTGAAATTGGATTTTGGAAACGCTGCTTCTTCCCCTTCCATTATGCATTTACCTTAAAAACAGGAACAAGTAGGGGAAAATGGACTGAGAATTAAGAGGAAGCTGGTTGGGGAAGGGGAGAGAGACTGAAGAAGAGATGTATACCCTGAGGGTGTGGACTGGGCTTCCACGAGAGGTTGTTGAGGCCCCATCGGTGAGGGTGTTCAAAGATAGGCTGGACGTGCACATGGTGGGCATGTCGTGAGCGGAGCCGGCTGGTGCTGGAGGTCAGCCTAGATGGCCCGGGAGGCCCCTTCTGACTCACTCCGTTTCTATGTTTCTATACATAAGAGATGATAAACCATAGATACACCAGCAGAAATGAACTTTTATTGAAATGAACTTTATGGCTTGGTAATGTTTGCCTCAAAGTAGATGCAACCATAAGAATCCCAATTTGTTTTCTAGCCCCAGTCAAAATGAGACCTGAAAAAGACTTTGCTGCTAAAGAACAGACCTCAGGAAAACTGGGTCTGGGTAATAGAAGCTCAGTTCTTCTAGGAGGGGGGCATGTAGGCAAAAGGTCCCCCAAGGGGCAACTCTTCAAAGCAACCCCCAAGCAAAGCCATAAAGCAACGTCTCTTGCTTTGCTGGGGGCTCATTTGAAGAGTTGCCCAGATAGGCTTAGCACTTAGCCAAGCTATATACTGATTCCAGCAAAAATACCACAGCTCGTTTATGAGCCAATCCAATCGCAGCTTAGAGAAGCTTGCTGACTCTAATGTTGACATTTAAGACCCAATTCTTTCTCTTGAGGCTTTTACTGACTTGAACGGAATCTATATATGCAGGAGTATTGGTATGACTAGTTATGATAAAATAGAACCAAGCAGAATTTGATTGCATCTTAATTAAGATGAGCGCTACAGACCATATATTTTCTACAGACATGTCAAATAACTTAAAAGTGCAGTGTTTAAATTACCGGCATGCTACAGTACACTGGTTTATATGACTTGCATGTGATTGGGAGGGGAGGGTCTAAAAGCTTAGCTAGGGCAAAAAGTGTTGCCCTGAATTACAGCACCATTTATGTGGCATTGTTAGATTGTGAATATGGTACAGTTTTGTTTCATGTCCCTTTAGGTATTCAGGACAAGAAAAGAGCAAAGGCTGCAGACCTTAAAGACCTCCTCAAACACATCATCATAGCCTGTGTAGCTGTCACTAGTTTGATCTTGGCTGTAATAGTCCTTGTGCACATATACACTTCATTATTTATAAAGAAGAAGCAGTAAGTCACCAATTCATTCTCTCCTCCCCTCAAATGAATGTATCTATGAAATTGCAGCTTAACAACGTGCATCCCAATCCTTGACATTTGTACACTTATAACACTGGTATCATGTGACGGGCTTACTTGATCTAACAGTGGAAACAGCCAATCAAATGCACTTTCTGTTGGGAAATATACTGAAGAACAAGAAAGGTGGAGTTGGATAACTGATTTTGATTCTGGAACACATAGCATTAATTTGGAAGAACAAAAAATAATCAGATACGAATTTCAGTTCTAAAAATACATTATGTTGTTGTATCTTCCTGCAAGTGTCACTATGCTATAATGGTAGTGTTCCATATGGTAACAAAACTGTACATGCTGCATGTACAGTTTTGGCACATCAATACTCTGAAGAACCTGATCTGTTTTCTGCAGAAATATTATTATTACTCACACACAGTCCTTGGCAATGATGACCTTTCCCTGTGATCAGCACACACCTATATATTCTGTATTATTGCAGCATGTAACTGGATTGGATCAACAAAGTATGGAAATCTTAACTGAGTCATAAAGCTCCCTTAAGGCAACCATCTCTTAGCCTAATCTTATTCACAGGGTTTTTTGGCTAACCATTCTTCTCTGAGCACCCGCAAAAGCAGAAAACAAAACATTTGTGTTTTTATACTAACTTAATACATTTCAGAATTTCATTAAATATGTTATCTATATGAATATGATTAAATCACGTATAGTGAAACTAATGCATCTTCTGAAACAGCCAACTGGATATAAGGAGCTTTGTAAATGTGCCCAGCCCCCTTCTTGCTGACATAGTGGTGGGGCATGAGTAGGCTAACTGGCAGCTCTAAAACTATCCTTATATGCCCTGAAACCTCCCTCCTCCCAGAAAAGGTACTCAAGTGATGAGGAACAAGTGACTGTAATCTGCCATAGACCGGTCTTTTAGCAATCTTACTGCTAACCACTCTTTGATATTCATAGATGCTTTTTAATGTTAGATCATTTGAATATTGTTATAGGGAGCCTGTTACAACAAATAAGAACACTGATGAGGAAGATGAACTTGACCGAACTGAAATCACATCAACTGAAGAAAAGGGAAGCCAACAACTACTAGATAACACTGTTGACATTGAAAATCAAAACACTGTTGACACTGAATATCAGAACACTGTTGACATTGAAAATCAGAACAACAACAACTTAAGCTCACCACCAGCAATTATTTTAACAGATTGTGAAGAAGTCAGGAAGCCTTTCAAAACCCAGCCTGTTGAAACAATTTTCTCTCCAAGAATATCCCCACAAAAGACCGACGTACTACCCTTAGCTGAATGTTTAGTGCATTCACCTGATTGCTCTTTACCTTCACTCAACAACATAGGTGAGAACCTGAAAGTACAACCTAGAACTTTCAAAATGAATATTTCCTCTGACAATCAAGAACTGCATAGTAAACTTAAAGATCATGACTATAAAAGGTTTCAAAGCAAAGATACTGTTCCTCACAGAAAAAAATTAAAGAAAAGATCCTCCAGGCAAAGATCCTCCAGGCATGGAACCCAGTCCATTGAACCCAAAAGTGTTAACACATATGGCTCACCTAAGCAGCAATGCTACAGCGATCAAAGTTCAGTCCATGATTCCCCTAAAGTTTCCCTTGCTTTAGACACTAATGAAAATACTAATGAATCAAACCTTTTCCAACACGATGGTTCTGTGTGTGCCTGTCAAAGGTTCTAATACAGATTCATATTGTCCCTAAAGAAGTAAGGAGTTATTGATCAGGGTCCAGAATCATTCAGTCCTGATCTTTTTACCATGCTTAATCATGATGGAACTGTATAGTATCCTGGAGCACACATGTTGCAATCATGCTAACAAATAAAAAATAGGTTTGATATTGGGTTGCTAGTCTAGCCACTTTTGATTTGTTCAGTTAACTTAATGTTTTAATTGTCATGTGCCCTCACATTCTTAATCGGCACCACTTCAGAAAGGTAGACAAACTAGGCCACAGCACTTTGCAAGGAAATAGAAGTTTCAACCTGTAAGCAAAATGTATGTGCATGGAATATTGAGACCACGTTCATTGCACCAATTATGTTGAAGTAAAGGAGTATATTCATACAGAACTATATGAATGTGGCCTTATGAGTAACTGGAAATCTAGGACAGAATGTGGAGATTTAACTTTTGGCTTTTTTCAATTAAAAAAAGATCTTATCAGTCTCAGGGAGGTGGGGGTGAGTGAAGTTGGAGACACACAAAATGCCAGGTGCTAATGGCCAGTATATATATATATTGTTTGCAGTGAATCAGTGGTAATATGAGATAATCCTGGCTCTACAGCAGCTTAGAACCCTCCATATGTTTGAGAACTAACAACTCCCAGCATTTCTGGCCATTGTGTTTACCGACTACAGATGATGGGAACTGAAGGCCAAAAGAGCTGGAGGGTACCAGGTTAGGGGAGGCTGCTCTACAGCCTATGCAACTTAAGTAATTAAGCACTGGGTTAAGAAGAACCCAGAGAGCTAATTCAAAGTTTTCAAAATGAGCACAAGTCCTGCTGATATTTGAGCCAGGAATTCCTATGTCTGAGTTGTAATGTGAGGGGAGCAAGGAAGGTGCTGCCCATCCATCTTAGAACCTGGTGGGCCAGAGAGATCGGCTTAAGCAGTTTAGCAAAATATTCTGAAAGGGTGTGAGACAAGCTAAAGAAAAGAAAGCCCTATAAATTCAAAACTAACTTTATTATATAATTCTGTCTTATCAAGGATAGGCACTTTTCCAGTTATAAGAAACAGATAAAAATGTTTGAAAGATAATTGTGTTTATTTTCTAAGCCTATATCTGTGAATATAACAAATGGATAATTGAATGACCTGATATATAGTGACTTCTTTACAAAAATGCTTCCCCATACCATCTGGACAGCAATATATAAATATTTACAATGGAAAAATAGGCAAGGAAAGAGAAATAAGTAGTCTTCATTATCCAAATTAATTTCTAATACATCAGATCTGAACACAAAATACTTCATTCACATCTATTCAGTATTTACATGTTTCATTACTTGAGAGCACTGAGGTTTTAACTTTATTTTTAGAATATTTGTTGTATGTTACTCCTGTTATGTTTCTAATATCTGTTTATAGCAGTTAAAAATTTTCTGGAAAAATAAATCGTTGTTTTGAAAATGTTGAAAACATTAATGTAAATAATTTTAAGTGACTTTTTTTCCACACAGTCAAGTACACCACAACACTGAAAAAGAACTCAGGTGCAGATTTTCTGATTGGATCATGACTTGGAAGGTTTTAACAAAAGTAGATTCCAAGCTGCAATGAAAAATTATAAATCTGCTTTGTGTTAAAAGAAACAATATTTTTGGCAAGTGGATACAATGACCTGGAGAGTAATATAAAATTATAGTGGAATATGCTTCAAAAGTGCTAAACAAAATATAATGATTGTTAATTTTAAAAATAGTTAACAATGGAAAACCCATTTAATAATATCAACCATTAAATATAGGAAGTAAGCCTTGTTGCTTTCTGCACTAGTGTTGCACAATCACATTACTGAAAACAGGTTGCTTGCAATAATGACAGACACCTATTGCATGCCATTTGGTTTTAGTGTGCTGACCTTGACTGCCACATCCAACAACAGTTATATTTCAGTGATCCTGGCTACATTCATTGCAAAGAATGAATCATATGTGTGAATTACGTCGCCCTCTAGTGCCCAGAGAGACCCTAAGTCTTGGTTCTCTGGCCTTATAATGTTCGTTGAAATCTAATCTAAAGCTAAGAAATCGGAGGCTTTCATCAGAACTGGTCGTTAGTAACACCAAAAACTGTTGCACAATGCCCTGAAAGAAAAATGAGAAATTCGTAAGATATTCATAAGAACTCACACATACCAACATGGGAGTGTAACAGACTTAGTGTCTGAATTGTGCCACTGTTCCACAGTAACCCTTGAAAATCCCAAAGTCAGCAAGCAACAAGTGAAAACTCATCTGCCGGAAAGAAGAGGCAGCTCTTACAATACTGGTCTATACAAAAGCGGTTAGACAGTTGTTCACTCTTGCCTTAATGTGGGAAAGGTTTCAACAAAGTGGGAGCAGTTAAAGAATACCCACTGACATCAGTACCTTGGTGAGCATGAAATTTGTGCCAGCGAGAATACCTAATGCAGAGAGGAATTATTTCAGTGCTGGAGGTAATGGTCCAGCAGAACATAGACTCTGGACTGCAGTAATTTATGTCAGCACTTTCTATCAGGGCAACCTTTATGCTGTGTTTGATTACTACTCTATTCAGGACAAATGTCACATTCCCTAAGGAACCATAAAGTAACCATATTTCTGTTACTGTTGTCTTGCAAATCCTGAATTGGCATGGATAGTGCTGCATTAAGCCATATTTACTTTAAAACAGACAAAAGGTACTGACTATTGGTCCATTAATATAAAAATGATCTTTTATAATACCTGATAAAAATGGGTAAGTAGTCGCAGCTGTGAACACATTTTTGGTACTGAACCTTGAAATTCTTTAATCCTTTTCATCTCTTCCTCTTGTTCTGAAGCTGTTACTCCCCATTCACCCTTAAAAACACAAATGTAAAAAATGGGTAGAGGAACCAAGATGTGCATATATACACCTCTGGTAATATGCCTGTTTTTCTTAGATTAAGCAGTAAAGTGGAGTGACCCAAGGGGCATGATCAAACAACCCACAGTTTGTTAACCATGGGTTGTTTGGGAGTAAGGTAGAATGAATGAGCATTCTGACTTCTAACTTCACCTAATTCGAATGATATTGAAGAACGTGTTATAAATCAGGGTTGTTTCTCTCCAAACAATCCAGTGTGTAGGGTACAGATAACACAGAACAAGCCAGGATGGAGTTCACCTGGGCTGTTCAGTGCACCAGAAACAGTTAAGCAATTGAAAGCCAGCACATTGTCTCACTCCCAAACAACCCGTAGTTGTTGCATTGTATTAACAAGGCCAGTCTCTTAAATTTTGGTTGGTGATTTCTTAACCTTAGGAGCCAAGAAGTTAATCAGAAGAAATTGTGTCAGGGAGAGAATACAAACATGAATTGAGAATTCATGCCAAAAAGTTAGTAAGGCTGCAACTTTATTTTTACAGGGAAATTAATGTTTGAGCTTCTAATTCATTGTCTGCTATGACCTCCGGTATACTCCATAATCCAGGTTTAGTTTAGATGCATGTGTAAGGTTGCTAACTTATGCTTGCTTCCTAGGAGTAAGCTCCACTGAGCATAGTGGAACTTGGATCTAAGTTGATGTGAATGTGGCCCCCAAGGCCTTGTTCTGTGGCACTCTTGCCACTTAGAGATACCTCTTCCTGAGGCTCAGGAAGAGAGTGGGTCAGGCTGGCGGTCTTGCGAGAGTTTGCCCCAGCATGCCCTGTGCTGCTTCAGCTGACAAGTACAAAGGCACTCAAGAGGTCATCAGCAGGAGCAGGCTTGGCATACTGGAGAGAGTTCATCAACTCGAGTACAAGAGGCTCAGCATACAGATTTCAAGAAAGAAGGAGGGGTCAGGGGGATCACATGGGAGAGTTTCTGGGTGAGAGAAACAAGGGAAAAGGGGTTGGGCCACCTCAGAGGAGCAAGGTGCTGCCCCTGGGTTCTGTGTTGAAGTTCTCATGCAGTATTTGAGGTATGAAATGTTGGACCACCCTGTTTTACCCAATCACTTCAAGTTTAAAAGAGGTTATCAGGAGAATTTTTTAAACAAAAACCTCTTCTACCTCAAGTTCTCGTTCTTTTTTCCTCTCCTCAAACTGCAATCGTAGCTGTAATTCTTCCAAGGCAGCTCGGTACATTGTATCTTGGGCATTTTGAAACTCAAGAATCTGATCAAAGACAGCTCGAAGCTGGTTGAGAAGCATCTATATAAAGTTAGAAAATGGAAAGGAAATCAAGGTCTGATAAATGAAGTTTTTAAACATAACCTAATGTTTACAAGACAGATGCTAAGCAGGTGATGGGCATAACTTGGATGGCAATTCCTCCTCCCAACAAAGGGATGCACAGAAATACTGTTTGAGCACAAAAATTGTCCGATTGTCACCAAACATGTTGGAGTTACTAGGACTGCAAGCCCTAAATACTCTTACTAAGAAGAAAGCCTCATTGAAACCTAGGCACTGCACACTGCTAAGTAAACAAGAGGAAAAGAAATATTTGTTAAGACATACCTAAATAGATCATTACAGAAGTATGAATTCAAAAACACTTACTCTTGAATCACTGTCCAGTAAACAGCGAGATATAATTGTATCTAAGAAAACTTCATGCGCTGCAATGATATGATCCAAGTCCTGAGCTTGCTGAACCTGGTTCCATAGTTCATCCCATGAGCATTCAAGCACCTATGGAACAAAAACAAAAAAATCAATTCAGGCATACCTTGGAGATACTGTGGATTCAGTTCCAGACCACCTCATTAAAGCAATGATAGCAATAAAGTGAGCCACATAAAAGTTTTGGTTTTCTAGTGCATATAAAAATTATATTTACATTATACTGAAGTCTATTAAGTGCAACGGCACTGTGTGTAAAAAAATGCACACACCTTAATTAAAAATACTTTATTGCTGAAACATGCTAACCATCATCTGAGCCTTAAGCAAGTCGTCATCTTTTTGCTGGTGAAGGGTCTTGCCTCAATGTTGGTGGCTTGACTGGTCAGGGTGGTGGTTGCTGGAGGCTGGGCTAGCTGTGGCAACCTCTTGAAATAAGACAGCAGTGAAGTTTGCCGCATCGATTGACTCTTCCTTTCATGGAAGATTTCTCTGTAGCATGTGATGCCTTTTGATAGCATTTTACCCACAGAACTCCTTTCAAAATTGGAGTTGATCCTCTCAAACTCTGCCAGTACTTTCTCAGCTAAGTTTATGTAATATTCTAAATCCTTTGTGACCATTTCAACAATTTTCACAGCATCTTCTACAGGAGTAGATTCCATCTCAAGAAACCACTTTCTTTGCTCATCCAGAAGACGCAACTCCTCATCAAAGTAGCAATTTCAGAGTGTAGCAACTCAGTCACATCTGCAGGCTCCACTTCTAGTTCTCTCGCTATTTCCACCACATCTGAGGTTGCTTCCTCTTGAAGTCTTGAACCCCTCAAAGTCATATATGAGGGCTGGAATCACCCTCTTCCAAACTTCTGTTAAGGCTGATATTTTGAACTCTTTCCATGAATCATGAATCTTCTTAATGGTGAATCTTTTCCAGAAGGTTTTCAATTTATTTTGCCTAGATCCATCAGAGGAATCACTTCTATGGCAGCTATGGCCTTATGAAATGTATTTCTTAAAGTGTAAGACTTCAAAGTCAAAATTACTCCTTGATCCATGGGCTGCAAAAAGCATGTTGTGTTAGCAGGCAGGAAAACAATATTAATCTCACTGTACATCTCCATCAGAGCTCTTAAGCAGCCAAGTGTGTTGTCAATGAGCAGCAATATTTTGAAAGATTTTTTTTTCCTGAGCAGCAGGTTTCAACAATGGGCTTAAAATATTCAGTAAACCAGTTGTAAATACATGTGTTGTCACCCGGACTTTTATTGTTCCAAGTAGAGAACACAGGCAGAGTAGATTTAGCATAATTCTTAAGGGCCCTAGGATTTTTGGAATGGTAAATGAGCACTGGCTTCAACTTAAAAGTCACCAGCTGCATTAGCCCCAACAAGAGACTCAGCCTGTCCTTTGAAGCTTTGAAACCAGGCATTGACTTCTCTTCTCCAACTATGAAACTCCTAGATGGCATCTTTTTCCAATATAAGGCTGTTTCATCTAAACTGAACATTTGTTGTTTAGTGTGGCCACCTTCACTAATTATCTTAGTTAGATCTTCTGGATCTGCTTCCCCTTGAACTTTTATGTTACAGAGATGGCTTCTTTCCATAAGCCTCATGAACCAACTTCTGCTAGTTTCAAACTTTTCTTCTGCAGCTTCCTCACATCTCACAGCCTTCAGAGAACTGAAGAGAGTTAGGGCCTTGCTCTGGTTTAGGCTGTGGTTTAAGGGAATGCTGTGGCTAGTCTGATCTTCTATCAGGCCACTAAAACAGTCCTCGTATCAGCAATAAGGCTGTTTCACTTCCTTATCATTTGTGTGTTCACTGGAGTAGCACTTTTAATTTCCTTCAATAACTTCCTTTGCATTCACAACTTGACTAATTGTTTGGTGCAAGAGGCCTAACCTTTCGTCTATTCCGGCTTTCAACAGCCTTCCTCACTAAGCTTAATCATTTCATGCTTTTGATTTAAAGTGAGAGATGTAGAATACTTTGTTCAGTTCTGGGCACCCACGTTTTAAAAGATGTAGAAAAAATAGAAAGGATTCAGAGGAGGGCAACAAAGATAATTTGGGATCTGGAGACCTAGCCCTACGATGAGAGACTGAGAGCTGGGCATGTTCAGCCTCAGGAAGAGAAGACTGAGAGGGGATAAGATAGCATTCTACAAGTAACTCAGAGAGGAAGGTCAAGATCTCTTCTCGCTGATACCAGACTGTGGGACATGGAACAATGAACTTAAAACTATAGCACACTGGATTCAGGCTAGTCACTAGAAAACACTTCCTAACTGTCAGAGCAATATGACACTAGAACCAATTGTCAAGAGAGGTCATAAGCTCTCCCACCCTAGAGACACTCGGCAAAACTGAACGGCTGAGCTGTGAGATGGTGTGATTTGGCATCCTGCACCAACGGGATTGGGCTCAATGGCCTTCTAGGCTCTTTGCATCTCTACTATTCTAGGAATCTAAGTGCAACTCCTGCTTTCACTTGAACACTTAGAGGCCATTTCAATATTGTTGTGTCTCAGGGAACAGAGAGGCCCAAGGAGAGGGAGAGAGACTGGTTGGTGGAGCAGTCAGAACACAAACAACATTTATCGATTAAGTTTGCACCTTATATGGGTGCAGTTCATGGCTCCCCATGACAATTACAACAGTAACATCACAGATCACTGATCACAGATCACTTTAACAAATATGATAAAGAATGAAACAATGGAAAAGATTGAAATATTGCAATAATTACGAAAATGTGACACAGAGACACAAAGTAAGCAAATGCTGTTGGAAAAACGATGCCAATAAACTTGCTTGGTGCAGGATTGTCACAAACCTTCAATTTGTAAAAAAACCACAATATCTGTGAAACACGATAAAGCAAATAGCAATAAAATGAGGTATGCCTGCATTGAGTTGCAGTTTGTTTTGGATCTTGTTGTAACACTGATTTCTTTACACATAATTAATCTCATGTCAGTAGAAATATTTTTCCTATATAAAAAAACAAACAAAATGGATGGTTAAAGGGTACCTCAAATGTAATGTAATACTGCATTTGATGAATGAAATGGACCATTTCTGATGCCAGAACGTGACACTGATGCAGTACCGCAGAAAGTTCTGTAAGAAATTCAAAGTATTTGTATATTAAATACTAGAACAGAGGGCACATCTAACCAGTTGTTTTTAAAAATACAGCTATATTACAATAGCTATCCTATCACTTCTCTGTAGGGAGCAAGATATACAAGCTGATAACAAGGGTTCTCAAAGAAATGAGAAATACTAGATGTAGAGCATGATTTTTTTCACATTCTAGTACATTACTGTCATAAACGTGCACTATAGCTGGCTGTCGTTAATATGGTCCTTCCATATTACACATAATATAGTCTGTGATCAAACAAGAAATTGTTGCTAATAAGATAGGTTGTGATGAGTCTGGAGTTTTGTCCAATGCAAAACTCTTTAAAGAATGGAGTTAGAACATGGAATAGACAGTCTACTAGATCAGAATACAGGACTTCCAAAGTCAATGGGTAAGAAATGGCTGCTCAAAATAATCATGCATTTCACATGATCGACTGACTACTCTGCATTATAGGCAGGAAGTTCAGAAACCTCCAACCTGGCTACAGCCTGTATCAACTTATGGATTACAGTCAACAAGGGTTACTAAAGATGCTAAAGAAAAGAAAGAAGTTCCAAACATATTGCGTATTTATAACCAGAAGCATAATTTTGATAGGAATTTCTTCTACAACAGGACCCCCTTATCTGCCATTCCAGTTATTGTAGTTTCACTTAACCAAGGTTGAGTGAAACCTTGCATGGGGGTTAGGGATACAGGGCCCCCACAAAAGTGGAACAACCACAAATATCTCTAGGGAACGATGTGCTCTGTTTAGGGATGCCATACTCTCTGTTTCAGTACTAGCCAGCCTCACTCACCTGTTTTGTCTCTCAGTCGGCATAAAACCTCCAGAGATATTTGCAGCTTTCTCTAGAGCTATCTGTGGTTTTTCCACTTTTGCAGGGGTCCTGCACTCCTAACCCAAGCAAATGTATTGTTTGCTACTATCCAGGCTTTTAGGTATCTGCTGGGGGCCTTGGAACCTATTCCTCTTGGATATGGGGGCCCTGGTGTAATCATTTCCCTTACAGCGAGGCCTGTCACTTGATTTTTTTTCTTGTACAACCTTGTGTGGCTGGAAAGCCTTTCGTTGACAAGAGCTGAAAGCTGGTGTTGGGTGAGCCAAACCCAAAGGTAGACAGGGCAAACTCATTTTCTTTTTGGATTGTCCTTCTCTCTCCCTCCCTCCACCCTGTTTCCCTCCTTCTGTCCCCAGGCTGCTGGGGAGAGGAACAAGTGTCCTTTGCCAGGGACTTAGAAATACTGCCAAGAACCATACATTGCCAACCTCTGTCCTAAAGTTACTGCAGGATGCCTATTTACATGAACTGTAGGAATAATGCTCTGAAAAGCAACCACACTAAATTATTGAGGTTAGAATGTCAACCTAGCTTTGCAGTTCCCATATATACTTTCCTTTCCCCCCTATCTTGTTTTTAATACAGCCATATAAAATATACAAAAGGGGGTATTCTTGCCCGAGGCCCCCAGTCAGCCATGTTTATACAGGGATATTCATGTGTGTCCAGGGACCACATCCAAACCCCCAAATCACCCTGTTGTTTATTAGCAGATCTATGTAACTACCATATTTGGTGACCTGCCTAGGAGTTTCCAGCGGCTGGGCATGTTCAACACTGGAAGGCAGTGCCTACCTCTTCAGCATAAGATCCTTGGAGATTACAACACTCTTTTGGGAGAGTGTCACTAAAATGCTTAGGCCAAATTTTGTGGGGAGTGCAGATAAGGCATTGTCAGTCAAGGGTACTCAAGTGTGGAACAAGCTTCAAGAGGAGATAAGACCATGCCAAAGCTTCCCTGTTTGCACAACTTGGTACAAAATGCACCTGTTTGCCATAGTCTACCTGTGATAGGGAAAAAGCAAAGAATTCTTAACTACTTGCTGTCACTGAACTCTTAAATACATGTCTATAAAACTTCAGGGAAATAAAGAACCACCAAATCCAGTAAAAAGGTGTCTTATGGGAAAATACAGTACAAAACAGTACAACACAGAACCACCAAACCCAGAACTAAGTAGCATATTTGGGCATGTTCAGCTTGCAAACCCATTTCTTTTCCTCAACACAGCTTTTTAACCCACCATTAGTATTATCATAGTAAAGATCAGGGCTAAAGAACAGTTCTAAAAAACTAAAGTTACTAAAGCAAAGAACAGAGAGAAACATCAAGCACTTGAGTAAAAAAATAAGTTCCATTAGGGTTGTATTTTCTGAACCTTTAAAGTTTATTAACTCTTGGTGAATTATTATACACCAAGATTTCAGTGCTGTAGTTAGCAGCTTTATTTTTCACCTTGATGTTGGGAAGATCCAGCAATTATAGAAACGTGCACACTTCAAATGTTATGTAATGCCACAAGATTCAAAAGGGAAATCCCATGGATCTTGTAGTTGGGCTCCAGGGGGGAAGTACATGTGGCATTAATACGCCATGGGTTAAAAAAACCCATGGGATATTGTGGACAAGTGGGAAGAGCTCCTGGGTTGTTTAACTTCCAAACAACCCAGTGGTAAACCCAATTACAAAGGTTTTACAGTGGTCCATGGATCTTAGAACAGCTTTCTTCACTCTAGAACAGGGGTGAGCAATCCATGGGTTCCATATGCAGTACGGCATTCATTCATTCATTCATTCATTCATTCATTCATTCATTCATTCATTCATATCCAGTCTTTTTTTCCTTTCAAGGAACTCAAGGTGGCTTACAAAATTCTGCTCCTCTCAATCTTACCCTCACAATCTTGCCTGATGAAGACATCTGTGCTCTCAAAAGCACCCATATTTTACAACCTCTTGGTTGGCTTACTAAAGGTTTTGAACTAAGATGGATTTTATCAGTAGCATGTATAAGCTGATCTCTCTAATCTACCCAGACCCCCAGCACTGCTATGTAGAAGGCTCTATTCTCATTTACAAATCAGTGGGATTAGAAATGGAAGGCAGACTTAAAAGCCTTAGTGCCCCCCAGAGTCTCTCCCCCCAAAAAACCCCATGTTTATTATAACACAGAAGTTTGAATGAACAACTACAGTCACATGGGCAAGGAGGACGAGTATGAGGACTACCTAGACTAGCCTAAACTTTACCTCATTCTGGATGGGAACCTTCCCAGAAATTGCACAGTTCCCATTGTCCCTGATCCTGAGGTTCCCTGAGCTCTGTGTTTTACAAGCTAAGAACTTGCATTGTACATTTAAAAGCAGCCTTTGAAGGTTAATTCACATTTCTGCTACTGATTAGTACCCAGGGCTTGGATGAAGAACATATTAAAAGCTGCGAAGCAGTCAAATACATTATGAACTACTGGAGAACCCTCAGAAAACTGACAAGCCTTCTCTGAACATTTTGCTGAGAAGGTTTGATTGGAATCAACCCAGTTACAAGTGAGGATGAATTCACTTTTGACACACAAATACAGAGAGAATAAGACTCAGGCTCATAGAATCATCTCTCTTGATTACTGTCAGCATAAGAAACAAAGAAACCTATATTCATAGGCTTCCATTTTAATTTTTAACATTGAACAATTATTGGTTTTAAAGAGCCAGTTGACCAGTTTGGTAAAGTGGCTTTACCAAAACCCCAACAATCATCTTTTTGGCAGTCTATAAACAGAAATGTTAACAATTTTCAATGAATTTTAAGAAGTGCATGCTCCTAATATGAAAAAGAAAAGCCACGAGGAAAAGAAAAAACAGGGGCTTCTGTTTTTATATCAACTTTGATTAATTTTAGATCTGTGTCCCAGCACTATATCAAACAGCCATAGCCACACTATGGATGGGTGAAGTCCATCTGAACATCAGTAGAAACTATGATTTCCCAGTTTCATAACTAATATTACGTAACAACGATCAAACAACAGATTAAGTCCTCCGAATTCTTAACACGCTATGGTCATTCATTCAAATTCTAGAGGTACTGAGGTAAACTTATGTAAATTTAGTATGAGATTCACCGATCAAAAATGTCCTCCTTTTTGTCACATTCCAGTGTTTCCCAAGATCAGTCTTCTCCAGCTGAGCACCATCCAGGTGTATTGGGCTTTAACTTCCATGGCCAATGGTCAAGAGTGCTGAGAGTCACAGTCCAAAACATCTGGAGGACACCAATTTGGGAAGGCTGTACTTGCTTTTCATTATCTTACAGTGCAATCTATCTAGAAGTAAGTCCTGTTGAGGTCAGTGCAGCTCTTTCCTAGGTAAATGGGCACTGTATTGCAGCCTGAGAGAGGTAGGGATAGTGAGGAATTCTCACTATTTGGACATCTGTTTCACTGTTTGGTGAAAAAAATGGGTTTCTATGCTTTTTGCACCAGAATTGTTGAGAAAGTAGTGAAATCAGTGCATGTCTCTCTCAAATATCCTCTTTATTGCATATATATCCATTGATTAAAATATTTATATTCCAGCTTTCTGGAAATCCAAAAGGCCAAAGTAGATGCACAAAATTCCATTAATACAGGCCAAAAATATAAATAACTCCTATGCACAAGAAGTGCATCCTAATCCAAAGACTAATTTGAAACAGCATCTCAAACAGGAATATGCACAATTATTTACAGCACAGGCCAAGAAAACCATCTTACCCATTCCAAGTACACTGGGAGCTTTCAAGGTCTGGCTTTCAGAAATGCACCAGTCAATAACAAACTGCAATGCTCTATTGCCCCCTCAAGGCTGTTTCAAAAATTTCACTGCTCCTTATTAAGCCCATTTCATATAACTCCTCTACCATTAAGCAGACTTCCCACTGAAACGCTTTCATTAAAAGGAGAACAGGGGTGAGGCATGGGGGAACCATTCCTGACATAAAAATAGTTCTTACTGTCTGGTCACGCCATGAAGCTGCAGCCCGCCCCTGCTGACTGTTCAGCAGCTGCCTTAAAAAGTGGACTGCCAAGCAGTGAGCCTACAATCCCCAAAACAGGAGCAAGTCTTCTGGCAACCCTAGGCCAACCGGACCAGATATGGGTAGCTGTTCAGGTAGGCCAGAAATATTTGCAAAACTCTTTTCCACTCACAGCAAAGAACTCCCTAGCAGCCCTCCAATGTCATGAACACAGGACGGGAAAGCTTACTAGCTAGTATATTTGAAAGGTGGATTGACATGCCTTCTAGGTTATGCACTGACTATTCATCTCATCTATGGGAAACCTTGAGCTAGAAGGTTCATACCTGCAGGAAAGCCAGAGCCCAGTGTAGCCACTAGTTATGGTGGAGATGAGAATGGAATCTGAAACTTCCTACCTCAGACTGCAAAACTAAAACACATACTTAGTAAGGAGTGGGATGTAATTCTGAATGAACAATGCATACATTTTGTACATATGCTCGTAGCCACTAGCACAGTCTACAGAGAAGCTGAAATCAATTTGTAATTCCTTTCAGTATTTGCAAAAGTTTGCTTCAAAAGCACACAAACACCTGAGGTCCATTTAATAACATATGCGCACAGTGGCAAACACATGCTTGCCACTGCTGCCTGTATATGCTGGGGAGCAATAATCAATAGTAATCAACATAGAAACAGAGCGAGTCAGAAGGGGCCACCCGGGCCATCCAGTCCGACCCCTGGCTCTAGCCAGCTCCGCTCACAACATGCCTACCATGTGCATGTCTAGCCTACCCTTGAACACCCTCACCAATGCAGCCTCAACCACCTCCCATGGAAGCCCATTCCATACCCTCGCGGTCCTAATTGTCAGGAAGTACTTCCTGGCATCTAAATGGAACCTTAGTTCCCTGAGCTTCTGCAGGGGAGAACAGGTCTCTCCCCACCTCCATGTGACAGCCCCTCACATACCTATATGTCATCAACAGATCCCCTCAGAGTCCCCTCTTCTCCAAGCTGAAAAGACCCAGTTCCCTCAGTCTCACCTCATACGGCCTTCCCTGTAATCCAGCCACCATCCTTGTGACCCTACACTGCACTGACTCTAACCCAGCTATATCCTTCCTGTAATGAGGGATCCAGAACTGAACACGATATTCCAGTTGCGGGCGCACCAGAGTCATATACAGTGGTAGAAATAGCTCTCTTGAGCTAGAAGCCACGCTTCTGGCTATGCAACCAAGGATGCCATTCACCCTCTTGACTGCCACATCACACTGCTGACTCATGTTTAGCCTGCAGTCTGTCATTACCCTGAGATCCCTTTCACAAGTGCTGCTCTCCAGCCACTTGTCCCCTAACCTGTAATTATGACACCCATTCTTATGCCCCAAGTGCAAGACCTTGCACTTATCCACACTGAATGCCACCCTGTTGTCTCCTGCCCACTTCCATAGTCTGTCCAGAACCTTTTGGATCTGGAGTATCTGCTCCTCAATTGTGGCCACTGCCCCAGTTTTAGTATCGTCTGAGAATTTGATCAGCAAACTGTTCACCCCTTCTTCCATGTTGCTGATGAAAAGATTGAACAGGATTGGGGGACCCCGCATGTCACTGGCCACCATCCTGATGATTCCCCACTAATGGTTACCCTCTGCTTTTGGTCAGTTAATCATGCCCTAATCCATTGGACAGTGCTTTGGTGTATCCCAAAACTCCTCAATTTCTCCACCAGGATATCATGGGGCACTTTGTCAAAGGCCTTGCTGAAATCCAGGTATACCACATCCACTGCATCCCCTCCATCTAGCCATCTCGAAACCTTGTCATAGAATTCCACAAGGTTTGTCTGGCAGGACGTTATTGTGGAAGCCGTGTTGTGTGGCCGCCAGCCTCCCTTCCCTATCTAGGGTTACTAGATCTCTCGCTATTATGAGCCTTTGCATTGTTTTTCCTACAATGGACATAAGACTAACTGGTCTGTAATTCCCCATGTCCCTTCTACTACCTTTTTTGAAAATTGGGACCACTGACGCCACCCTCCAGTCCTCTGGAACTTCGCCCATTCGCCACAAGGCCTCAAAAATGGAGCCCAAAAGGGTTTACTCCTGGGCCAGTGTATACAGGACTGAAATCTCAATCTTTGTAGGAAGGAGAATACAAGGGCTGGGGTTTCCCACGTTTGCAGCAGAATCCAAGAGGCTACAGCAGTGGAACAGAAGACCAGTGCTACGGCACATTGAGCCAACAAAAGCAGCATGTTTGAAATTTGGAAAGAATCAGTGCCCCTCTGCATAGCACTAGGAACAAACTCAATATTTAAGAAAAATACAGACAAATTAAAGAAAGATTCAGAGGAAAAGTACAAAAATGAGAAAAGGTTTAGAAAACCAAGTAGATGAGGCAAAGGAAGAGTAAAACAATTTGCTATAATCTGCCTAGAAAAAAGAGAAGTTGCAGGTTTTAAAAATATTTAAAAGGAAGACTATGAACTTCCTTTTATAGGAAGTTGCAGGCTTTAAAAATATTTAAAAGGAAGACTATGAACTTCCTTTTATAGGAGAGGGGAAGCCCACACAGATAGTGAAAACAACAGTGATACACACTTGGCTAGTTTTTATGGCATTCAGAGCAAAACTGCAAGTATTCGAAGAGCAAACCATTTGGGCATGAAATGTGGTATTACTTAGCACTTCAACCCTAACCCCCCCCTTAAAAAAAAAGATCTGTAGCCTTTATGACTCTAAAAATAACCTCAAAACTAGGCTTTCTCTTATGGAAATTGCCTAATTTATACCCCTAAGTTTATACCCCGGCTATGGAATGTGCTCCCTAGCTTGTCGGAGCCAAGTCAAGACTTTTTTATTCACCCAGTATTTTAATGTTTAAAAGATTATAATTATGTTTTACTTCAGTCATGGGTTGTTAGTCTTATTGTTTGGGGTAGTTATAATTTTTTATATTGTTGTATTTATTGAATTTTGTTTGTAACCTGTCCAGAGACACATAGTGATTGGATGGGTTAGAAATATCCCAAATGAATGAATGAATGAATGTGTCATTACAGTCTGTAGAAACAGGGCCATAGAATGCTTCCCTTTCCAAGACTGGAGGTAAAAGGGTTAGGGTCTAATTCCTAGGGGTCGACTTTCCTTGCTCAGTGGAAGAAGAACTGCAGCCCTGCTTCCTACTTTGAGGGAGAAGCATGTTTGCCAGACGCACCAGCTTACAGGAAAATGCCAGTCACAGAACAGCAATTTAGTACCCCTCAAAAAGCCCCAACAAGCTGTGCAGACCCTCCCCTTGGCGCCACAGACAGAACAAAATGCTTCACTCAGACAGGGTGTCAAAAATAGATTACCATGAGCAGAGCAGAAGGAAAAGATTTCAAGTCAGCCTCAGAGCAGTGGAGAACCTTATTCGTGGGAGACTTATCTGCATCATGCTCCCAAAAGCAGGGTATCTTCAGCAGCCCTGGCTAACAGAAATGCCCTCTCACCTCCCTTTAGTCTCAAACATGGAACAGAAGGAAGCTGTTTCCCTTTCAGTCTCAGAGGCAGTGTCTGCCATTTTGTTTTAATTTCCCCAAACACCACTCTGTTTCCCAGGTTTAAAAAAGGAACATTAAGAGAGTAAAAATGTAATAATATTGATTACTACTACATTGGTCCTGCGTATAAAGATTAGAAGCCACTCAATGAAATTGTTAGGTTGTTCAGATTTTAATGATATCCTATCACATATTTTTTATTTTATCATATTGAATATTTTTATTTGTAACCCACCCAAGGAGCATTATGGCTAATGGGTAGGATTAAAAAAATCAAATAAATAAATGAGCAAGCCCAGCCAGCGTTTGGATTGTTTGCTTACCTGGCATGTTTTTTAGCAGCTTTGCATTGCACATATGTCCCTTCCATATATCAGTGAGAATATATTCCATTCGTTTTGCCCTCCACAGGAAGTTGAACACCCTCAGGTAGTGGCTCATGCACTCTCGTGTAAACACCTGCAAGTAACATCAACATGCAGACTTTAAAAATGATTGCTTTAAAAATGATTGCTACTTTGAATATCCCAAGTATTGCTAATGCTTTCATTGCTCCAAATATTTCTGTTTGCTGAACAGGGAAACACTTTGGGTTAAGTGATTTCCAATTCCAAATTTTTAAGCACAATCAAATTGAGCAATGTCAAAATTAATAGGAAGACCATACCTGTAAAAAAGGAGTTCTTTGTGAGCAACAAACAAATACAAGGAAGGCCCCAGAGGCAGAAACCACATTTTACAGATAGGAGGTCCCAGGTTTAATCACTAATCTCTCTATCACAGCGATGGCGAACCTATGGCACACATGCCACAGTGGCCATGCAGAGCCCTCTCTGTTGGCACATGAGTCAAGTTGCCCCAGCAGCCATGCACATATTCAGAAAGAGTAACAGGGCCAGGTGACATCACTCATTAGCCGCGACTTGCCACAAGAAGTGGCGTCGAACAGGTGGCCAGAGGCAAGCGCAAAAGGTGTGCCAGGAAGGGTGTGGCAGGAAGGGAGCGGTCAAGCTGGCAGTGGCGCCCTCCTCCTCCTCCTCCCAGCCTGCAGCATGTGAATGGCCACCCAAGCCACCCTCCTAGCGCAGTGGCGGGACCCTGTCGACTTGGTAGCCACAGGCACAGCCAGGCAGCCATGCGCCTACCTGCCCGCACACCTGCTCCTGGGCCGAGCTCCTGCGCCAGTGGCCATGGGGGGGGGGGGGGAAGCTGGGCAAAGGGAGCAAGCAACGGGGTCAAGGCAGCAGCAGCAGCTGGAGCGAGGAGGAGGAGAGAGAGGGTGCCCAGGATCAATATGGCACTTCCTGGGGATGGAGGCCAAAACGAGGAAAAGTGGAGGCTGGAACTGCTGTGAAGTGAGAGGAGTGGGCGCATGGTGGGGACCCCCCTCCCCACCCGACCCCACTCACCAAGGCTTGGCAGCGCCATGGGGGCACCTCTAGGAAGATCCCAAAGGAAGCATGGAAAGGATCTTAAATAGCCTCTCCTCACCTTTAGTTTGGGTCTCTCTCCCCCGCATTCTGCCCCTCCAGTAAAATTCCAAGTGCTGCTGAAGCTCCTGCAGCATTCCAGGGGGCTGGTTTGGGGGCAAGGAGGGAGGGAGTGCTTGCGCCCGGGTGCAAGCAAGCCCAGCGTCCCCCCGACTTAGGGGTGCTGAATGTGAACATGGCTCCTTCTCTCTGTTATTGTGTTTTTCTTTTAAGACAAAAGATGTTAATGTATGAGTTGTTTTTTTCTAAACTAAAACCTCAGTATTCCGGTTTTACTGCAGTGTTGGCACTTTGTGATAAATAAGTGGTTTCTGGGTTGCAGTCTGGGCACTCAGTCTCACACTTGGTTGCAGTTTGGGCCTGCAGCTACTGAGTCAGCAGGGTCCCGCCACTGCGCTAGGAGGGCGGCTTGGGAGGCCGCTCACATGCTGCGGGCCAGGAGGAGGCGGCGGCAGGAGGAGGGCGCTGCTGCCCACTCCCTTCCTGGAGCATCCACTGCAGCTGTTGCGCCTGCCTCTGGCCGCCTGTTCGATGCCGCCTCTTACAGCGAGTTGCAGCTAATGGGTGGCGTCATCGCCTGACCCCATTACTCTTTCCGAATACGTGCATGGCTGCTGGGGTGATGCTGGGGCAACTTGGCTCGCATGCCAACAGAGAGGGCTCTGCTTGCCCTCTGTGGCATGCGTGCCATAGGTTCACCATCACTGCCTTAGATGGTTGAACTGCAGCTGTCCTGGTCAAGATCAAGATCAAGCACAGCTGCACTGTCAGGTCACTTGTATCTTCACTGCCCTAAACCAGGCACAGCTTGAATTCCTGCACACTTCCCTCACTAAAGTCACTGTCTCATGAATGAAGTTAAAACAAATACAGCTCCTTTCCCTGAAAGTTTAGTAAACTAAAGAGAAATCACTTGATATAATTAGGGGTCCATTTTGGATTTGATCAACTTGAAACCAAATTTTGTAAGAGGAAGCAAGAGCTGTTAAATTTCTTCTCCTGTCTCTGTCCCTGTCTCTCTTTCTCACACACACGTATATATTTTCTTAAAATACATGAAGTGCCGAAAGGAAGAAAAATGTAAAAGGAAAATAAGAATGCCAAGGGTTCTTAATGTAAAATTCAGATTCCCTCCCCAAATTAAAAAAAAATATATGTAACTGTTTTTCATCCACAGCACTAAGGATCAAGATCATATCCCATGGAATGCAATACAAGATATAGAGAAGTCCACTAAGCTGGACAGCTTGAAAAGGTGACTGGACAATGGCTACTCCTCAGGATGGTGATATGTTACTTCCAATACTGGGGGCAGGATGCTGATATACATCCATTGCTGAAGAGAATGAAGGTGCTACAGCAGTCATATGCTACATTTCCCTCAGGAAGCTGCTTGGCCACTGTGTGAATGGAATGCAGGACTACATGGATCCTTGGTCTGATCCAGTGGGTCCTATGTTCCTCCAACATCCTATTTGGTTAGCAGCACACTTTCTTACGTTCCCAAACCTAATATTCTTCATGTCCTTGATGGTGTACCAAAGAGTGTAGAAAAACCAGTAATTTGCATAAATTAAAACTCAGAGCAATT
Organism: Varanus komodoensis; assembly: GCF_004798865.1. Taxonomy (NCBI): domain Eukaryota; kingdom Metazoa; phylum Chordata; class Lepidosauria; order Squamata; family Varanidae; genus Varanus; species Varanus komodoensis. The sequence goes on along the minus strand of NW_025335568.1, from coordinate 35,311,452 downwards.
GTTTATAACTTATTTAGTTTCACAATATTCTTGAAAAGTTGTTTCATGGATGGGAAAATGAGGCTGAGAGAGTGATTTGTCCAAGGCTGCACAGTAAGTCTGTGGCTAAACTTAGTTTGAACCCAGGGCCTCATGTACAAAACTGAAACCCAACGGGCTGCATCAGTTCATTCTGCCTAACTTTCACCACAGATTTAAGTACTACTGTTTATATAGATTTTAAAATTAATGTGTATGTGTGTTAAAAATACTCTATTGCATATAATAGCTCTGCTGATGTTAGAAACCCATTTTATTACACTTCCTTCGATATCTGAAAAGCTTATTTTAACAAAAGAAAAATACATCAAATGGTTAATCATATGCAACAGAGATTAAATGTAAAGGAACCAGTTACACAGCTCTACAACTACCTACAATTTACTGGGAGGATGCAGAACATGAAAAATGAATTAGCAAATTAGAAAACAGAGATATTATCTTCCATTCATGAAACTATAGATAGCATTACCTTCTGGTCAAACTCTCACTTTTGACACCATGTTCAGAAAGCACTGCTATTCTTTACATATATTAAAAGCATTTTGAATAATGGTGCTCCTATTTTCTCATCTGTTTTAATGAATACTACATATCAGATTTTATTTAAAGAGTACAAATAGGTTCCCCTAAAATACATTTTACAGTTCTTGCAAATTATCCCAAATTAGTTGCTACAGTTTCAGAATAATGGATGAAAATGAAAATCCATTTATTAAGTACTTTCTAAAATCTCCGACAGAACAAATGAATTATTTATTTCAAATAATGAAAGTCTTAAAATGTAGCATTTTAAACACTCATTAATAATTTAGGAAAATTGAGATTTTGGCTGTACTCTTAATACAATGGGTACATCCAAGATACAAAGCAATCTCTTTAATCATGCATTTCTAAAAAGTACAAAGGCTATTTTAATAACAAAGTATTTAGTGAACTAAGAGGGGGATGAGGTAGGGAGAAATCGACAAACTTAAATATATATTCCTACCGTTGCAATTGGTCCATCGACATGATAGTCTAAGCTGAAAACATCCCAACCTGTATCACCAGGAGACACCTTTAAAAAATAATACCAGCATTTAACCAAATTGTATAAACTGGTTTTTTTTTAGCTTTTTACAAAAGGATAAGTATAATCCAGCAATTAGCTCAACTGCTTGCTCAAATGCTACTTTACCCACCCACAGTGGTGAAAGCAAGACCCATGCACCCCTACTACCAGTGCAACTGGGAGACAACCACATTCATCAGCCCAATGGATAAAAAAGATCCTGTACATGGTTTCTGACTGTGGGAACTCTACACTCAGGTAAGCACAGAGGGTCACATATGAGCCTGAGAAAGTCACACCCTCTCTAAGTAGTCAGTTGAATAGTTTTTGCGAGGCACACCTGCATCCCTTGCACTCCAGCCTGGAGCAAGTCTCTAGTCTTGACAGCTCTAACACCAACGCTGCCTCCATACTCTTACTGCATGGAAGTCAGCTGTCCTTCTGGCAATATCTTTAGTTTGGTCTTGTGAGCTCCGCACTCTGTGAGTGGAGCCTCCTTATATGTGTTTGCACAAAAACAAGGTGGTGCTATGTCTGGACTTGCCCTTCCTTGAAAAGGCAGTTTCAGATTTTCACCTTGATCAGGATATGGCTTTTTCCCATCTCCATCAACACCAGCATAAACCACTGTCTGAATACTTGGTGGACGTTGGCTTCCTACAAGCCACATTTAGATGCTTCCTGCAACTTGCCTTGCCTGCTTCTTGGCTATGAGGGCCCTTGCAAAGGACTGCTGATGTTGCCTTGACATCTTTCCTCATGACTTGTGCAGATCATCACACTACCTTATCAGCCAGTGTATTTCCCACAGTCAGATCAGAACCTTTTCTACCAAGACTCCTTCTACTTGGGTGAACTTTGCTCAAGGAATGTCTTTGACTTCTAATATACCGCCACTTCCTAGAGGCTGTCAACTTTCATCAGATATTACAGGATGGATTTCTGCTAATGCATTCTTCGGTTGAGCCTTGCTTTCATCTGTTTTACTGCAGAGGCCCTCCTCTGGAAAGTCAGTTTCCTAGTTGTCTATTTGTGGCATGCACAGAGGCCTGTGCTTACCTGTCACTGTGGTTCTTCAAATGGTCATCTGTGCAGTCACACAACCCACCCACCATTCCCTTTGCAGTGCCTTCTCTTTTCACAGGCTTGGGTTTCCTTAGTTTCAAGGCTCTGTACAGCAGTTTCAAGAGAACAATAATAATAGGCAGGGATATACCCAGTGGATGAGCACAGTGGAACAGGTTCCCATCAAAATCCCTCAGCTTTAAAACGTTGTGGAATGCAACTATACAGAGACACAAGGGTCATCTGTGTGTTGCACAGAGACCACAAATAACAATCAAAAACAAAATTTGCAGTTAAGAAAATCTCTTTCCACATAGAAAGAATATATTATTTTCTGATGCTGGCCTCAGAGCTAAATTTCAGCTACTTTAAAAAAATTATAGACAAACACTCGTAAGACATTAAAATGTCTCAAAAAAAAAAATACCTCCAAAAGTCTGACATCCAAGCGTTTGAGGATCTCAGGATTATCAAACTGTGCATTAGTTGCCCTGACAGCTGTTTCAAGGATTCCTGTCAAATTATGCTGATATAAAGTGGTAGCTGGTCTTGCAAGCTCTGGTCTAAAATTAGAAGATAAATTTTAAAAAGAACAGATATACAATGTACATAATAGCCCAGTTGACATCCAACTGCAGGTACAATTGATTTATGCAATGTATTTTCATTCCTTACATGAATGAATACTTGAACCATTCTAGATTATGAACTAAGAAAAATGTTTCTGAAATTATAAATATTCAGGATGTAGATTTCCACATAAACCCAGAAATTCTGCTCTTTCATAGCCAGGAATCAAACTTCACAGCATGACACTACAATTTTATTTATTACATTTCTATACCACACTGTATCCCACAGAGCTCTCAGGTTATGTACAATTTAAAACACACACACAACACAATAAAAATTCAGCAATAAAATTAAAGTTACAAAAACCACTAAAAGCACTAAAACTCAACAATAAATAACCACAACAGTCCAAAAATTATCCCTGGGCACAGCAGCAATAATAACTAGTCTACAATTATTGTAATAAAATATTGATAGAATAATTTTCAAAATGTCTGGTAATTAAAAAGGTTTTTGCCTGGTGTCTTAAAAAAAAGGCAAAGAAGGCACCAGGTGTACCTCTCTGGGGAGCATGTTCCACAGATGGGGTACAACAACTGAGGAGGCCCCTCTCCTCTTTGCCACTCCTCTTACATCCTTAGGGGGCGATTCTTAGAGAAGGACCTCTCCAGGAGATCTTAATGGTTGGGGAAGAATACCCCATCCTTGACAACAACCCTTTTCTATAACACAGTCAATTTATACAGCTTCTTCAGGTACACAAGATGTGAGTTGGTAACCTCATGGTCAACAATAAATCCACTGTGAAAGGGATGGCTTCTTCACCAAGCTCTCAGGCCATGACTTAGTCAAACCAATGGTACTGCATTGCTGATGTCTATTCTGAGTAATATGATTTCAGACTGGAGGCAAAGGTTCTTTTGCTCACTTTCTGAAGACCTGGAATAATAAGCCTTGCTTTTGTGCATGTGTGTGCATGTGTATGCATGCACGTGTGTGAAAGCATTTCCTCTCCTTTGGCCAAAGCTGATATATATTCTTAACTGGTGTACTGGGGGGAAGGAAGAGTTGATGAAGGAAAGTATTCAAATCCAGATCAGGTACACTGTCTTTGTATCTGAGAACCCCTGTTTACACCAATGTCAAATTTTCCAGATTTTCTCAATCCTGAGCTCTAAATCATTTTTCAATTGAAAGCAAAACCTCTCCAGGCTTTAACATTTAGGTTTTTCAGTTTAAAGTCCTTCAAAAAAGACTGGGCAGTTATGCTTCTGAATTAGAAAATGGAAAGGTCTATGTTCAAATATTCTCAATAAACTTAAAATAGTCAATTAAAAATTCCATGTCAAAAGGTATTTCTTTCCACTAAAGCATTACTATTCCCTTCTTGACACACAAATGTTTTACTGATTCCATGTCTCATCATTATTCTACTGCATTTCAGTGCAAAGATGTTACATCAATTCAGTCCTTGGACAAACATATCCCTTTGATGTCTGGTAAGTAAATGGAATCTTTTGTAATGTAGAAAAAAATCAGCGCTATGGAAGAAAAAGGAACGTGACATGTAGGAAGCCTGCCATTATACTTCTGAAACCCCATCCTAAGGGAAAGCCCAAGATGCTTTTATACAATACTGGCAGCAAGGAAGGCATGGGCCATACAATATCCATAAGTTTAAAAGCTGTAGATCTAAAAGCACATTTAAGATGAATATTATTATTTGCATTTTTAAAATTTCCATGCCACCAAATAGCCAAAGCTTTCTCTACCAAAGACATTTTGATATATTAATCAAGAGGCAATTTTCACCTTGTTATCAAAATATTATTCAGTAGCAATAACTGCTGAATAATTCAAACCAAAATGAAATTTTATTTCTTTCTTAATATTCTAGTGCTGTTAGAAAAGCCTACAACCTATGTGGGACATAGTGATCTAAAAGTTAATGGTTAGCTTTTTGCTGTAATGCATGTGACCAACTTAAAGTCTGTTTAATTAATACCCATATGAAATGTCTATTCTTGTTGCAGAGCGGGACACACAGAAAAAGAGTTCCCCAAGGGAAGTCCTGAGCTCCTTCTTTTACTGATCCTAGCTAGCTGCCTTCTGTGCCAGGCACTTTGCCATACTCTTGACCATCCCTACAAACATAATTTATACTAATCCCTGAAAGAAGTCCAGTTTAGACATCCTTTGTTGTATGTATGTTTGAAAGGAGGTTACAATTGTGACAGCAGGTTCTCCCACCCTGACTGCACACACTGCTTGCATGTATGCACAGACTGATTGGTGTGACTGGAGCACTGTATCTCTGCACATACGTTTGACTGATGCAAAAAAAGTCAAGACTGCAGAAGATGTGGGATCTCCTGCCACATTCACAGCTACACATCCCACATACATACACAAACAGAATGTCTGCTATGCACAAATCATAACTATATCCCGAAGCCCACTCCTCTCCAGGTCCAGCATACTTAGTAGCCTGCATACTGAGGCCTTAAAGATGCAAGCTACTGTCTAAATATTAAAATGACAGGGACTTTTACTCCCACAGTCACAGTCTAAGATGCAATAGAAGGGGAAAGAAAAGGAATAGGAAGAATTAGTTAGGGGAAACCTGAGAAAAGAGCTCAATTAATGATCTTGTTTGTATGTAACAGCCTGCAGTTTGATGTTGTGTTGTGTTAACTTATTTAGCTGCTAAACAACCCAGCAGTCTGGGTTTGCACATCACACTGCACAGCCTATTGTGGGTTGTATGGTAAAGAAGAGACGGCATGATAGCCCATAGGCTTTTAAGCTGATGAGTTGATACACGCAAAAAAAAGGGGGAGGGGGCAATAACAGTCCTTTAAAAGTTTGACTGATGCTGCTAACAATGTCATGTGCTGAAGAATTCAAGTGATACCTTCCACCTATTCCCCATCTCTTCGTGCGCATGCATGTCTGCCCGTGTTTAAAAATTAATCTACAGAATCTCTAACCATTAAGTTTGTGATCATTAGAAATTGAAAGGATTTGGTAACAGATTATAGAATTAATAATGTGGTATGCATGTCTACACAGACATAAATACCACTGAATTTAACAGAATGTACGTCTCATTCAACAGAATGTACTTCTCCTGGAATTGTACTGTTAGATAAATATGTGTAGGAATGCAGCCTAAGTCCAGTTGGGTTTGAAGGCCTGATTTCCATGTAATTGCAACTTTGGGTTAATTAAGCCATGAGTTGTTAAAATCTTATAGAAGCAAGAAGGCATATTGGCTCTGGTATACTTATCACTTCCATGTTCAATTAACAACCAACAATTGCCTTGTGTGTAGGTTATTAGTGTAAAATCCAAACCTGAACATTCTACATTGTTTAAACCCTAAAAGACCCAGAATTAACCCAGCAACAGGTCAAGCATTAACTCTGTTTAACCCATAAACAACTCAGAGTGTCCACTTGTGGTTGAAGATTGTGAACTGAAAGTAGACATGCCAACATGCTCCTGCTAGATTGAAGCAATCTGAGGGTTGGTTAACTCATAACTGCCATTATATGGAAACTGAGGCAATGTGGCTTAAATTTGGGTAAACATGCACAGAACTGCACTGTTAATACCATATACAATATTCAAGAAACCTGGTACAATTTAAAGAAAGAATGGATTGGCTTTTCAACATTTGGCAGCTCCGTTCCTCCTAGATTCTGAAAGAACCAACAGTGACTTGGTTGGCATGATTCAGTGACTTACTGAAGAGATAATGAGTTGCAGCAAACACAGGTGCCATCTTGAATATTTCAGCTGCAGCTTGTCATCTTGTTTGAACCTAGGGACAATGGGTTATGCAAGGTTTAAAAAACCTGCAACAGAATCCACTGTATTTTAGAGATATACAAAGGTTGTTTAACCCTCACATAACCCATCATCCCTGTGCTGAGATGACATGACAAGCCAAGATTGCTATCTGAATATTCAAAATGACTGCCAGGATGCATCACAACCTAACTTAAATAAAGTTAAATTTAAAGTTAAGCTATTCAACCTAGCTTAAATAAAGCACAGTGGAATGTTTCATCATGCAAGCCAGCCTGGTATGAAAAAAAAAATTAAAGCCAAACAACCTAATATTGAATCTAAAGCCGTGCAACATAGTACTGAACATATAACAGAAGCATTAAAACTGTATTTTAATAGTAAATTGTTTTGTTGTACCACAGGTTTAGCTAAACAGTATTTTAGATTTCAGTTTTCTATCCCATAACAAGCATTTGAATTCAGCAATAATAACATCTATAATAACTTACTTTAGCAAATCCATTAAGTGCCTGATAAAATCTCCTTGACCGAGAAGTAAGTAGCGTCTCATAGCCTGCATGTGCTCCAGTAAATTGTACTTTTTATTAAGGACTTCTAGCAAGTATTTGCTTGTCTCAAAATAGGCAGCATCTATTTTTCCCTGAAATGCATTTTCCAAATCTGTGAACATTTCTGCAGCTGTTATAAGGGGGAAAAAGATTTTTACATTCTTTTTATATATTTTTTACCCCAAAGCAGCACATAATTAACAAACCTTACCACGCAACATACTACACATTTGATCTCTGTAAAATCAACTCAGTACTTTCAGGTATCCCATTATCACATGAGGGGGAGTGAAGCAGGATACTTATGCATTTAATGTGGGCTCATATCTATTTTTTCATAGCTAAACATCTTCTGTGTCCTTACATCAAATATCCTGACAAGAGAAAGGCTGCACTAACTAGTCTATATGCTTAAACTGCCTGAACAAGTATGTCTATAATAGATTTGAAACTGTCACACTATTGCACATGGCTATATGAAAAATCTGAAGAAATGATTAAGGCTGCAATCCTATGCATATTATCTTTCAAGTAAGACAGGAAGACTTACTTCCAAGTAACCATGCATAGGGTTGGGCTACATGCCAAGTTAAAGTAATATTTCAATCTAGTTATAGTTCCAGTGTTGAAAAGGAGAAGAATCCTGTAATGAATAACTAGAATGCTATGCTATACTGAAATCTATTCTGAGCATCTACTCTGTGGTTAAGCACAGAGTTAGTAAACATGTACTTTTACCTATTCAGAGATAATTCCTTCTTATTAGATGCCTGGGGCCAAAATTACTTAGCATGGGGTTCTTTGTTTAATGCAACATACTACAAAGAAACCACAAAGAAATGGACAAGATGTGAAGAGCAATACTACAGACCTTACTCAAAAGTGTGTGCCACTGTGCTCAACAGACCAGTCCATGTGTTCACAAGATGGCCACCCAAGAACATAATGATGATGAATCCTAAGCTATCCTTGTCCTTGTGGGGTGGGGGGAAACTTTACACTGTTTGAAGTGATCTTATTGCTCTAACTTTTAAGCTGAGGCAGCGAAGGTTTTAAAGTATCTTGTCAATTGAATATGCTGCTCCACCACACCTTAATGCAACATATAAGCCACTTTTTCAAAAACAGCAGATAAAGGACCCAATCCAACAACTGAGATTTATCTGTGCAACTGATCTCAGATATGTTCATTTGCCCTTTACACCAAGCAGTTCATGTTCCATTTAGGCACGTTTCCACAGGAGCACTCCAGATTTCTGCTTCTACACTAAACCAGGAATGCAAGAAACAGTTCCCACTTCATGACGGTACAACACCAGACAGGGGGTTGGCAGATAATTATCTATTTCCCCATAAGAACTATGGATTTTGTAAACTGCCCAGCGAGGTTTTGGGCTGATGGGAGAGGCAGAAATATAATAAATAATAAAAATAAGAACTATACATCCTGCACTTATCCACAATTCCCCAACAAGCTGTGAAAATAATACCAAGGGTAGCCTGCAAAGACATGTGCCAAATGCATGCAATTGAGATCCCTTTCCTCCCACAAAAACCTCATGCTATGACTTTGTACACCATTGTACAGTATCAGATAACGATACGTTGAAAAACCAACAAGGTCAGAAACAAAGCTATTGTGGTCCTAGTACAGTAAACTGGATCATTTCCGCACAGCTTAAGTAGATATTCTATTACATGGCACATCTACAATACATACTGTTCCAATAATCTTATTTTAATATAATACCATCTTTTGGAGATTCTGCAGATTTGGCCACAGCTATCATCTTGGATGATGGACTTTGGTCATGACAGACCTGATGCAAGAAGTTTATGGATTTTCCTATTAGAAGAACCTAAATATAAATGCAAAGTATTTTCAGAAGTTAAGTTCTAAAAGACTGTATAAGTAAAAACAGTATTTTTTAGAAAGTACACTCTGCTTACTAAATTAAAGCCTAGAAACCAACAAATAGTAATAAGCATACAACACTTGTTTTCAAGTGGTAGCTCTACTTTAATCATCATTTCCAAATCATATACAAATGAAGTGCCATGTACTCCAACTGAAGGCTTCAGACTAAATTATTTATTTGGAATATTTTGCTAGATCAAAGGAGTAGCAGTACTCACTGCCAGGCAGACACATCACACAATGGTGGTTGTTTTACCAAGATGGATGATTTGACCATTTCATCACATTTGGATGACTTGAACATTTGTCCTTTTAAAAGCACTATTTGTCTGAATCCTCTTTCACTGTATTCCTTCCCTTGGCCTATGTAGTAACACCCATACACAAGTGAGGTTTACATCAGACCAAAGTTTAAGCAACAGCAAGGGCCCCTCTCAACACTTGTTTGACATTCATGAATAGCTGCAAAGGTCTCTTTTAAAATAATCAGAACTTGAGCTACCACTTTTCTTCATACCTTTCTTGAGTGATCCATTGTAATAAATGAAGGAATCATCGATTTCCTCAATGTGTATTTGTCATGCCACAACCGATCTGTTTTTACAGTGGGATCTGAAGCTACAAAGAACTGCAGATAGAACAAACAATCTAAGTTTTAAGGAAGAATGAGTATTATGTATATACAATCATACATATTTTAAAATACATAAATATGCTATAAAAACGTTATGTACATCACACACATACACACTTGTATTCGAATCAGAGTGCTTCCTCCGCTGTGATAACTATCTTCTGACTGAGCAATTGACTGAACAAAAAAGGGAGCTCTTGGTGATAGTGGACAACTCAATGAAAATGCTGGCCTAGGGCATAGCCACTGTGAAAAAGGCAAGCTCCATGTGAGGCATAATTAGGAACATAATAGGAAAAAGAACTGCCAAAATCTTACTCTCCTTAGGCAAATCTTTGGTGCAACTGCACTTGGAATACTGTGTTCTGGTAACCCTTCCTGAAAAAAAATACATTATTGAGTTCGAAAGAGTACAAAGAAGGGCAAGGGGCTGGAGCAGCTCCCCTATGAGGAGCACATGCAGCAACTAGGACTGTTCGGCTTAGAAAAAAGGCAAGAAAGAGGGCACAGGATAGAGGTATTTAGATTGATGTGTGGCATGGAGAAAGTGGAGAGGGAGACATTTTTCTCCCTCTCCCATAACTCTCAAATCCAGGGTCATCTCATAAAGTTGATTGGTGGGATTTAGGACAGATAAAAGGAAGCACTTCTTTACACACTGTATACTTAGACTATGGAATTCACTGCCACAGGAAAAACTGGATAGGTTTTAAAAGGGGATTGGACAGATTCATGAAAGAGAAAGCTATCAGTGTCTACTAGCCTTGCTGGCTATGTACCACCTCCTTCAGCAGACATGGCATCTGGCTGAATACACCAGATGTTGAGGAGACTGGGCAGGAGGTCTTATACCCGTCCTGCTTGGGCAATTCTGTGGACAGCTGAATTGCCACCATGTGTACAGATTGCTTGACTTTGATCTGATCCAGCATGGCTTTCCTTATGTTCTTATATCTTTGGGCAGAATCCTAGAGGACTCAAGGCAGATAATGTAAAAACATGTCAACTATATATTAACTAAAAGCAAGGAAAAGTGAAAGCAACATGTGGATTATTTCAACTTTTACTATTGTACATTTAGTTCTTATTGCTGCAGCTAACATGGGGGACAGGAGGAAATAACCATGTAAACCTGCACTTTGTTGATACAGAACTTAACAACCACAAGCATTATAACCAAAAGTCAGACAATTATTACTTATATAGAGAAACGAAGCTTCCTAAAGCCAGTGTGGGCCAGTGTGACATAGTGGTTAAGAGCATGGGACTGGGACTCAGACGATCTGGGTTACAGTCCCTGCTCAGCCATGGAGCCAACTGGGTGACTTTGGGCCAGTCACAGACTCTCAGCCCAATACAGGGTTGTTGTGGGGATAAGATGGAGGAGGAGAATGATGTAAGCTGCCTTGAGCCCTTTGTAGGAAAAAGGCAGAATATAAATCGATAAATAAATAAATAAATAAATAAATAAAGCAATTAGAAATTGAATCAGCTGGAATTCAATACAAGTAACCAACATGCACATTAGATTCACTTAGGCTTTGTTTTAAAAAATCACCTGTTCATTCTAAGAAATACATGCAATGAAACTATACTGACAATTATGCATTTATGTATTTATTTAGATTTTTATATACCGCCCCATTCCCATAGGCTCTGGGCAGTTTACAAGAGAAAAAACCCAGCAATCATTAACATTTAACTAAAACAAGCATAAAACTGATCTGAGAACTAATCTGCAAAGGCCTGTCAGAAGAGATATGTCTTTAACTCCCTCCTGAAAGTAGAATCTGGGCTATCTGACACATCTCTCCGGGCAAGCCGTTCCGCAGTTTTGTGGCAACCACTGAGAAAGTCTTCCGGGGAGTTGACACTGCAGAAGCAAACTTCAGAAGATTATCTCCAGAGGATCTTATCTCCAGAGGAAATAAAATACTTGAGTGACAAATATCAAAAGAGCTGCATGGCAAGTACTTGAGCTTACAAATGGCAGCACAGCATTGTTATTACACTGCATTTAATTTGGTGTAGGTTCAAATATAGTTTGTGATAGGGCATGATCTGAATAGGTACACATCCATACTGGACCCTGGTTTTCTGAGCCATCACAGATACCTTAGAAACAACACATCTCCTGTGCCCCAATCATCTTTACCAATCTTTGGCCTCATTCCACTCTTCCCCTACAAGACTGGTCTTTGCCCTTCCTCATGGGTGCATAAACTCTTTCAAATTCACAAGGCTGCAATGACTGCCTCTTCAGTGCAACTCAGACTGGAACTAGATAGAACAATAAACAATGAGGCTGCTGCTGAACACTGCAACATGTCTAGTTCCCATCTGTCCCTTTGGTATTTAACATTGGTATGTAAGTTATCAGTGACCAGACATAATGCTGAGCATTTCTATCCCAATGCTCCCCATGACTGGCTGGCCCATCCATCACTGGAAAGCACACAACTTTGTGAGATCAGCACTTAGGCAAACCTCACTGCCCCAGAATGCTTATCACCACACCTAGTTTAGTCCATGATTCAATACTTGTTACATTCCTACCTCAGCCCCTTGCCTCATTGGACCTTCTCCTGTTACTTGCCCAAACTAGCCCTGTTACCTACCCTTCACTGTATGCTCATATGTGCTTGGAAATGGTTTTGGCTTAGCTTCCTGACTACACCACCATCTCATCTGTTAGGTAAGTTAACCTTGCTCCTGGATTTGAAAACATCCATCCTATCTGTCCTGTGGTCTGACCACCAGAGGGGCTGATCCTACAAAAACCTCCAAGAAGTAACAAAAATTTGGAGGGCAGGAGGATAAGTCCACTGGGAATGTGCAAATATTTGAGCATACCTGAAGTAGCCTCCATATTCTGGCAACTGTAGATATTATGTTTTTCCCTATATAAGAAACATCACCTAATATTTATCAAACCAGTATAAGTCCATCCTAAAATGTATTATTATAGCAAAATCATTGGAGCTTCTTTTTAAAAAGATCTCTGTGTAGCTGTTATAGTATGCTGTATTTCTGAAAAAAATAAACATTGGATAATATTAACTATATACAACAGGAGAAAAGCAGCTTGGTTCAAGTTGGAACACCTATACTTGACATGGGCTACTTCAAGGGATCTGGAGTCCCTCTGAATCCTCCCCACTGCTGCACTATGGGTGGTAGCAAGCACAGCAGAAGGCTAAAACATCTCAGCTAGGCCTGAAAACAAGCTACATGTGTGTTTATTTAGCCTATACTCAGTGGCAAACCACAAAGCTTTTCCAGCTCCATGAACTTCCATGGCATAACACTAGTGGCCACTCCGGGGGTAAGAGCAGAAGCCATATTCAGTTCACAGGCTATGAACTGCACACTCCTAATCCAGCGCACAATGGATTGGATTCAGAATTAGTAGACCCACTAAAGCAGTGACTAACCTAAGACTACAGTTTTAATAAACTCAGAATAAGTAAAGGCCCATAGCAAGTGAGAAAAGGAGTCCAAGATAGATGGGAATTTTTTAAAAAGGAAATTCTATAGGCACAATTAGACAATTCCAACAAGGAAAAGGGGTAAAAGACAACAGAAGCCCATGTGGTTTCAATAAAAACTTAAGAGATGATCTGAAACAAAAAACACATGTATAAGAAGTGGAAGGAAGGCCAGGCTACAGAGGAGGAATACAGGCAGATAGCATGGAATTGAAAGGATGGGCTCAGGAAAGCTAAAGCTAGGAATGAACTGAGGCTAGCAAGAATTCTAAGAGCAACAAAAAGTCTTTTTCAGATACTTCCAAAGTAACAAACAGAGGAAAGAAATGGGGCTTCAACTACTCACTGTGGATGGTAAATGGTCAAGGATCATCTAATTGGGTTGAATGAGTTCTCCAGGGCCTGGTGAACTCTATCCTACAGTCATGGTGGAACTGGTAGAAGAACTCTCAAAGCTACTGCCTATTATCTTTGAGAAATCATGGAAGAGAAGGTAAGTGGCAGATGACTGGAGGGGGCTAATGTCCCTGTCTTCAGGAGGAGGAAGAGGACCACCACCACCTGGAAACTACAGACCAGTCAGTCTGACATTAGTCCCTGAGAAAATTCTGGAGCAGATTATAAAGCAGCCAGTCTACAAACACCTTGAAGGCAATGCAGTGATTACTAGAAGGCAACACAGATTCCTTAAGAACAAATCCTGCCAGACTCATCTGATTTCAGATTGATTGATTGATTGGGTAACGTCCCTAATGGACTATGGGAATGCTGTGGACACAATCTATCTTGACTTCAGCAAAGTTTCTGACAAAATGCCCCATAAACTCCTAGTTAGCAAACTAGCAAAAAGTGGGCAACAAGGAACAATGATCAAGAGTGCTCATCAATGGCACCTTCTCAAAGTGGAGAAAGGTAACAAGTAGGGTACTGCAGGCTTCAGTCCTAGGCCCAGTGCTCTTCAACATTTTAATTAGTGACTTGGACGAGGAAGTGGAGGGAACAGTGATCAAATCTGCAGAAGATACAAAACTAGGTGGAATAGCTAATACCCTGGAAGACAGAAGGAAGATTCAAGGTGATCTTGATAGGTTATAGCTCTGGGCTGAAAACAACAGAGTGAAATTCAACAGGGACAAATGGTAAGTTCTGTACCTTAAAAAAAGAAACCAAATGCATCATTACAAGATGGGGAATACTTGGCTCAACAATACTGCAAGTGAGAAGGATGTTGAAATTGCTGTAGATCAAAAGCTGAATGTGAGTCAACAATCTGATGAGGCTGCAAAAAGGGCAAATGCTATTTTAGGGTGCATTAACAGAAATATCACTTCCAAATTCTGTGAAGTACTAGTTCTCATTTATTCAGCACTGGCTGGACCTCATCTGGAGTACTGCATCCAGTTCTGGGCACTACAGTTTAACAAAGATAAAGACAAGTTGGAAAGGGTTCAGAAGAGGGCAATAAGGATGTTCCAGGGACTGGAAGCAAAGCCCTATGAAGGAAGATCGAAAGAACTGGGCATGTTTAGCCTTAAGAAGACTGAGCGGAGATACAAGAGCACTCTACAAGTACTTGAAAGGCTGTCACAAAAAGCAAGGACAAGATCTCTTCTCCTTCTTCCCAGAGTTCAGGACACAGAATAATGTGCTCAAGTTACAGTAAGCTAGATTCTGGCTAGAAATCAGGAAGAAATTCCTGACTGTTAGCGTAGTATGTCAATAAAACCAATTACCTAGCAAGGTTGTGGGCTCTCCCACACTAGAGGCATTCAAGATGCAAATGGACAGCCATCTGAGAAGGATGTTTTAACTTGGACTCCTGCACTGAGTAGAGTGTTGGACCCAATGGCCCTCTGGCCATTCCCAACTCTACTATTCTGTGAATCTATGATGTGTCCAAGTTTAGAAGCCTTGTTTTTAATATTCAGCCACTCTACCCAAAATCCTGAGTCTGTGTAGCATACCCAGAGGTTCTGCAAAAGAGGTGAGGGGGAGGACTGTCTGCAAAGGTCCTAAAAATTAGGTATCATGTTTTTAGAACATTACAGCTTCACTAGCATACAATATTACCTTATGAATGTATGTTTTTTAAAGAAAAATTATCCAGAAAAGTAGATAAAAATATACATATTTTTTTTTAAAAAAACAGTTTCTGAAGTTTATTACAGCAATTCCCCTCCCTTGGTAACTGGCATAGTGCCATAATTGGAGCATTAATGAGAAAAATATAATTTTAAAATCCATCAGACAATTCAATCATCTTCGGGAGTTATAAAAGCCCTCATTTTATAACCCAGGGCAAAGTAACATGCAATTAATGTATTTAGAAAACATGTAGTAAAAATACAAAGAGCAAGAAGAGAATTTTATAATTAATCCTTTCAAAAAGAGATCTTGGGAAAGGTGAAGGAAACCAAGGTCAGAACATAATTGCAATATAATTATTTTATTGATTCATTTTACCCATTCAAGGTTCTTTGAGTTTTGTTATTTTATCAAGCACAGAAAGAACTACGGGAGAAATGGGAAATCATGGTACAATCTAACTGATGAACAAATGCCAAGGCCTTCCAAGCGCCAGATAAAAAGGGTGATTTTCTTAGGAAGAAATTAAGAGCTTGTTTACAAAGGCAATCAGTGTCCCAGAGGATAACTGCTATAATATGAAGAGGGAAACCCACATTTTCATTTGCCCCTGTGTAATTAACCCCCCTTCCCCTCCCCCAGAAGCACTATATGACAAGCTTATTGTAGGGTCATTTCACTGAAATATATTCACTATAGTTAAGTGTTCTTGGGGTTTTCACCTGATGGGATTTATACATCTCATGGAAGTTTATTTCACTAATAAAAGTTCCAAAGAAGTTTAAAAAGAAATAACTGATCTCAAACACACAGAAAGCAGCATAAAACAATATGGCCACCTAAAAGTCACTACCCTTCAGACTGGCATGGATATAAGCTATACCTCAAACCTATATCCAGTTTTCATGGAATACATCCAAAAAATTGGCCCCAGAGTATTCCATTGATGTAACATAATGATTTACAACACTGTACTATTCACCTGGTGATTCCTATCCGGAATGCTTATTTGTTGCTTTAGCGACATTTTAAGATCAGGATGTTAAGAAATGCTGAAATATTTAAAAATTAAATAAAACAAGTTCTAACTCTGGTGTACTATCAGGCATGCTAACCTGCTGTTTGAAAACACAAAGAACTGGGCACACAAAACTAGTCGCATGGCTCTCTGGATTCTGGCCATTGCTTATAAATAAAAGCTGAGTATCAGTTCTCCATATGCAAATCTGCTTTCAGGATATATGCCAAATTTTTACTCCTAGTTCTTCTTAATTGTACATTTTCAATAGTACAGATACAGTATACAGTTTTAACTTAGGAAAAATGGCTTTAGTTTCACAGAA
Organism: Varanus komodoensis; assembly: GCF_004798865.1. Lineage (NCBI taxonomy): Eukaryota > Metazoa > Chordata > Lepidosauria > Squamata > Varanidae > Varanus > Varanus komodoensis. The sequence goes on along the minus strand of NW_025335568.1, from coordinate 35,294,889 downwards.
ACTGGAAAAAAGGACCTCATCATATTAGTAAACCATGTGTACAACTTACTTCATGGTAGGTGTCCTCTAGTTCCCCATCATAAATCCAGCGATAAAGGAAATTCAAGACAGGATGTGATACAAGACCAAGAATATGCTGCACTAGGGATCTCATGTAAGGGTCCCCAGTTTTGCTGTAGGCATGAACAGCAGATGCAAGCTCACCACCTTTTCTTCCTGAAGAAAGAGAGCACACAAAGAAGAATTTCAATGCACATTCTCTCACACCTGCCTGGAAAATTAGTGCTACATCTGTGGATTTGCTGTACACAATGCTTAATTCCAAAGCAGTTTATCTTACAAGCTGGGCTCTCTACCTCATAGTACAGCAGAGAAAGGCAAGAGTGAACTTCAGTTCAGTATTGTCTGCCTATGGCCATCTGCAGAGACAACTGTGAGAGGAAGCCCTAAACAGGCAAATATGGCTGCTTCCCATGTAAGCCTTCATAAACAAACAGTCGGAATTTGATGGTTAAAGGCTCGCGAGAAAAGGGCAAGAAACATGCAATTCCACCACCCATTCTCCTCTTCAACCATGATTAATCCAACCAAGAACACTGCATGTGCAGTCACCTAGCATCTGTCTTTACAGCTGTAACCAAAACCAAAATTGCTTACTTGTCAATCAGCACTATCAATAAATGGTTGTACTTCAGCAATATATAATCCCTGGAAATATATCTGTGTACTGATGTTCTTAGAAAACTCCAACTCTCCATGTTTTTCCAAGAGCTTTCAACAGTTTACTGTTTGACAAATCATCTTTCAAATAGGAACTTAACATTCACTTTCCCTCAATATACAGTTCTAAATATTCTGCTGACAGACCTTGACAGTGATCAACAAGTGCAGCAAGCGTCTTCAATCTTATCTTAGGATCATACGTCCAGACTAAGAGCCGGCGAAGTGTTAAACTGCTCTCAATTCCCAAATTCACACCTTGATCATCTTCTACTTGCAACTAAGGTGACAGAGAGATGAAAAAGAAGATTTACATGTTCAAGTTACACATGTTTACTCAGGAATCAGTCCAATTCAGCTCAATAAGTCCTCCTCTCAGGTAAGTAGCTCCATGATTGCAAGTGCAGACAAGTACAGATCCCACCATACTTTCCTCTAATTAGAACTTTCCTTTCTTTTCTCAAATGTTTCCTGTGCCCGATATGTTTTTACATTAAAAATGCTTAGGGTGAAAAGTCAGAGAAATCTTAGTACTAGCAATCATGAAAGCATATAATGAAAAGGAAGAGAAATGGAAAGACCTGTATTTTTTTAAAGCAAGTCTACAAGAAGTGGTGCATGACAGAGAAAAAGAATTCTGAAATTAGCATCTCTTGTAAACATTCACCATAAAATAGTTTTAACAGTATTTTATGAAAGCAATACAATTTCAACTCATTCTATACACATTTCTTGTTAGCTAGATACTAGAGAAGTACTATCAAGTGCATATGCCCATAAGTCCACAAAGCATACATGCCCACACATATTTTACTAACTCATCCACCCATTAGTAAAAGTGTAAGTAACCTGTGGTGGGTGTACAACTTGAAAAGAAAAGGGGGCAGGGAACTGAGGTTATATCAATTAGCTCATCACAGATAAATGACTATTTGCAAGCCTGTAACTGATATAAATGGCTTTTAAAAGTTTTTTTAAAACATTGGTTGACTCAAACAAAAGACAGAAATATTTATTTACCTGTGAGTGTAAAACAGATAATAACCTGTAGTATTCTTTGAGTTCTTGGTTTAAGGCAGCACAAAAACTCTGTTAGACAGAAACAAAAGGTGTCAATACGGATCCTATGCACCAGCCAGATTCTAGAGAACACTGAAGAGTTTGCTTGTCTACAACATGGCAACTGACTTTGACTGGGTTCAGATGGCACCACAAACCATCCTGGGTAACCAGACAAGATGGCTGCAGTGGCATCCAAATCCAGACTGCTTTCTGCAAGGTGACTTGCTCCACGGGTTGCTGAACCTAAGGTGAGTTACAACCAGCTCCTTTGTGGACACAAGAAGGGAATGGGCAAGCCACTCAGTAAGAATGGCAACCCCCCCTTACCACTCCTGCCCAGACTATTGCCACTGAGAGCCACTCCAGTAGTTTTAAATGACTGTCACTGGTTCACTCTTTCCACCCTGCTCATGATTCATTTATGGGTACCACCACAGTTTCTCTTTCCTTTTTTCTTTTCGTTAGCACTGATAGCAATGGCCACTGACAACTGGCACACTGGAGCGACATTATTGGTTTACCCCCTTTTTATTATTATTTAGGTGCTAAAAATGTGTGCAATTTTTTTCATAATTTTTATGTGTAGGGAAATTAATTCAGAGATGCACCTCCAATTAACCAAATTATTATGTTCCCTGCTTAATGTCATTACAGTCAGTGTCTGTGGATGTTGACCAAACAAAGCTGCAAACGGCAGTCAAGTAAAAAGCAAAGCCATGAGAGGATCTTGACAAGTATATCACTCCCTTTGACAAGGGAGTTGTCAAAGTTGACAATATATCACTCCCTTTGCAGAGAGATCCTCTAGTTGTGAAATGAGGAGAAGACAGTTCTCGGTGTTCTCTACCACTCCATAGTTTCCAAAGATTCTAGATGCTCCAGAAAGAGGAAAAGTCATCCCATCCATTTAAAGGAGTATGACATTTTCATAGCTGCCAAAATAAGGATTTCTTTTAAACAGGGTTTTTCAGAGGGTTATATCGGGATTTTTTTGGCAGGAAAACATATAGATTTCATGAATGCATATTTCTTGCCATGACATTTGCTACTAAGGGATACCCATGATCACTCACTACAAATAATTTCAGAACTATACAAATAGGAAGTAGCCCACATGTGTGTATGCACTCATGCAGATGTGTGTGCATGCTTATTATGGGATTTCTAAAATGAACCAAATAAGAAATGACTACAAAGTCAATGAAACAAATAAGCTTAATAAGAAAGCTCTCACAAGCAGGCATACTGAACTGAAGCAAAAGCTTTATTTTCATTAAAATCTCAAACGCAGACTTCATTTTGGCAGTTGCATTAAAAGGACATAACAGTCAAACTATGAGAAAACCTAGCAACCTAAATTTTCTGATCTAAATCTAAGGCCAAGCCATGATCTTTAGAAGAGCAGGGAGGAGGAAATAGTTCATGTATTGCAAAGATATGGAAACAAAGTGCAGAAATTGTTCTCCTTGACATTTCTCTTTTCCTCATCTCTGCTGTATTGTTGCAAAATCCAGCAGCAAGTCCCACTTCACACGTTACCATAGAAGCAAAGGAAAGTTGCAGTACAAATCACTCATGTTTCTCATTTCTACATTCCTTGGTAACATATCAACCAACATCAGTGTATTGCATTCAGCATCATCCAAAACACCTGCCATCTACAACAACAGCAAAGGAAGCAGGACTCAAGGTGAACATTTAATTGAGTAACAAAAAGAATTTTAAAAGTCTAGGATGCAATCAACTCCTTTTGAAGATCAGTGTTACACAAATATATACAATGGTACACTCAAAACTGATTGTTTTCGGAGAGGTGACAATACATCTAAGTGTTATTTAGTTATAGGATCATTTGCCATTAATAACTTTTGAAAAAGCAGATGTACCGAGAGCTGAATGCATCAAGCACGCTTCTGTGCCTCTGCCTAACAGCCACATAATGAGCATGAATATCTGAAGAGACCTATATGTGTAGAAGGATGCAGGTTCTCCTTCTTCAGACAACTCTGCTCAATGTGCAGACACCAAGGAAGGGGGACAATGTTGGAGGACAAACCCATGGCACATGTAAGAAGTGAAGGATGCCTTAGAAAAACAGCAATACTGACAGCCTCAAGGACAATAAGGGAAAGTAATGTAATACCGTCCTATGCATTGCATAAACACTTAAAGCTCTGAACACATGGTAATGTTAATTAAATATCTGAACACATGTTAATCATAATACTGTCAATCAATTTTCTTTACATTTTAAAAACTGACTACTTACTACTTTTAAAGCCGATAGGGTGTTCACAATTATCAGGTGAACGAGAAATGACTCGGCAGAGCTTACTAGACTCCTTGCCTGATAGTTTCTAGATGTATAAACAGATTTCCTATCCTATACACACAGACACATGCAACACACAAATAATACAAAATCATATATTTTATTATACATTGTTTAAATGCACTGTGAGTTGAACTGCTTTATCCGTTGCCATGTAGTGTGTTGTGAGTCACCCAGAGAGCTTTGTGACTACAGGGTGTGGCACAGAAGCCCAACAAACTCACAAATGATATAACACATCTAACAGAAAAGGAAATAATGAAGACCTCTGTTTTGCTCACATACCTGGCCCACTAGTCCAAAGGCACGATCCATACTCCTCTGATCAGTATACTTTCTTATTTTATTGTGCAGCCATCCTAACTCAGCAAGCCTGCTTGTAGTATCTCGGAGAGACTTGGAAATGCTCACCTAAAATATTAAGAAACACATGCTGAATAAATTGTAGTTCATGCACTGAAAAATATAGCAGGTGAATAAGTGAACCAGGCTATAGATCAATTTTCCCCCTTTGATCTGACAAAATGTTGTTCATGTCCTCTATAGTTTTAGAGAAAAGATGTTCTCCTAAGCAATAATTAATAATGGTAGGGCAGATGGAGAGGATACTTTTTTGCCCCACAGATGTATAATAAATAAAGGGATCTTATGTCAGACGCTCCCATATACAGTATACATCTTGTATGTCAATACCAGAATTGATTTTCCACCTCTTTCCTGCACTACTACGTGTGACAATGTCAGATATTGCAGGTCCTTGAGGTTTTTGCAGCTTTACACAATCCCCATGTGCCTCCAATAACAGCATTTACAAGGCTGGATACAAGGCCAGAACATTATCAACTATTGCTTACCAGCCTCTTAGAAAGCAAGTGAAAAGGAGGACATATCGCTGCATCCCTCCTCTGCAGCCTACTTGGTTTCCATGCCAGCTATGAAGAAAATGAAACTCCTTTCTCCCCATTGCTTCCAAGGGAATTTAGTAAGCTGGCAAAGAAGAAAGGGGCCAATTCCGCTTGCTTGATTTCTGTGCTGGCTGCACAGCAAGTGAAGGGCTGTTCTCCGTGGCCAGCATGGCAATGCAGTGGGCTGCTGGAAGTACGATGGAGCAAGTATTCCTCCTCCGTAACCCCATTTTATTTCTAGGCCGGCTGGGACATGGGGAGGGCAATCCACAGCCTATTCAGAGAAATCAAATGGGCTTGTAGGCAAGGGGATCATGATCTCTCGCCTCTGCCAGCATGCTTGGTAGAAGGGTTTTGTCTGCTCGCTCTCTTGCCTCAATGGACTTCCATGCACTGACTTGCATGGAATTTCTTTGTCGCCCCTGCAAACTGTATTCTTTGCTCGCTTTCTTCTTGCCACTGCCAGGAAGCAACTTTTCATGAGTAGGAGAGTGTTTCAGCCCTGCCTCCCCTAATCTGCCTTTGTAGAAGCACTTCTGTTACTGATTCTTTGATTCTGGCTTAAAACTATTCTGCAGGAAGCAGCCTTCCGCTACCTGACTAGGTCTGCAACTCATATTGCCCCTTGTGAAAGGAATGCCTCCCACAAATAATCGTAACTACACTCTTGCCATTGCTTCAACTAATGTTGCCTATACACTACTGCTGGCTGGATAGAGGATGTTTGTGTATTTCTGCTTTTTCTAAGTGTACCTCACTCTTCTGGGATGTTTCTGGCAGTTTGCATCATTTTAAAAAAATGGCCTAGGACCAGGCTGGTTTCCTGAATAATTACATGCACCCATACATATCTAACTAGCAGTTGGAATATACCACTAGAGGCCTTTCTCCAAGTATCTTTTTGTCTGATGCAATTTGGTACTTAACTACTAGAGCAAAGTCCTTTTCTTTGGTTGTGGACCAAATGGGAAACTTCCGTCCAAAGAAGATTTACCTGGCATGTTTTTGCTATATTTCAGACACTGAGCAAAGTCTGCTCACTTGGGCTTTCAGTAGATATTGTGACTTAGTCTACCATGGTGGGGCAAGTTGCCGGAAGGACAGAAAAATGCTGCTCATACCATGTTTTTGATATGACTTTTGAAGGTGCACTTCTGATCTGTACTTTTTATGATTGTTCTATTGTTAATGATCTTGGAAGCCAACAGAGACATAAAGGTGGCATTAAACGATAATGAAGAAGAATGCTGCTGCTAATAGTAACAACAATCATCTAATTATATTGAGCTACACAAAACAATACCTTTCCATCTACTTTGTAACAGTTTTCTGAATTGAACATTTTAATGATTTTGCCATCTATCCCCTGAAAGACATATAAAATGTCTCTCACAAGATGTGCCTCGGTTACTTCAACAGAGCCTAAAAAGAGAAAAATATATATATTAATGCACTTGCAGGATATTTGAGAGTAAATTTTGTCATTTTACTGCCCTGAAACCAGGCATGTTTAGACTACAAACCTATACACATTTACTGGAAGTAACTGTATTGAAGGCAATAGGTCTTACTTCTGAAAGGATATTTATTCTGAGTGGATATTACACTCTTACTTATGAGCACACCCCAGTGGGTTCAATGAAGTTTATTCAAAGGTAAGTGTTGACATAGTTGCACAACTAATAGTAAATTATTTTACTATTAAATCTAAAAACAGTCAATAATTTCAAGAAAATATCTCAATTCTCAAATATTTATTTCTACCTGTAAGAAAATAACTACCACATTTATGTAATAAACCTATCAACCTTATATACCAGGAGCAAGGAAATGTAGGTCAAAAGATCTAGAGGGCCACACAGTTCCCATCAGGCCTAGCAAAGTATAGCCAATGGAGGAAAATGGAACTGGAGTTCAAAGCACCTGGAGGGCCACAAGTTGCCCATCCAGACCTTATAGTTTTGGGATACTTTTAAACCACATGCAGCTGGTTGAGTACGACTGCAGGTTCCTCAGAGCTCGGATGCTTCATATTTGAAATTACCCCCGGAGCACCACCAATTGCCTCAAGAAAAATTATTTGGGGGTTCATGGCATGGGGGGGTACTGTTCAAAAAGTGATTCATAGCAGTTAGGGACCTTTACAGCAGAATTCTCAAGAAATGGTAATCTGTCATTGTATTTTGCAGGCAATCCTCTAGCTCCGCACCGTAGCAGACCTACTCAGGCATGATGCACAGTTTCCATGCATATCAGAAAATGCACACTCCTTAACTGACTTCTTGTTTTACTCTTCTTATAATAGATGTTTTTTCTGCCTTGACTGTCAACTAAAAATGCCTCTGTAGTTTAAAAATTGTGGCTTGCATTCTAAGTGAAGAATTTGCAAACTGAAAATTTCCTCCATTCGCCTTCCTCTAGGTACCTCGATAAAGCTCGCCAAAGTGTGCCTCAGTGCCATCCTGCACAGTGGGAGATGGGGGAGGCAACTGAGGAATGTTAGATGGACCTCTGCCCAATTTCGACTCATTCCCCACCCATACCTCATCCCACTTTGCTCTGGAGAGCACTCTGGATTTTCAGGGGATGCAGGGGCACAAGAGGATGGGAAACTTTCCTTCTGTGAATTTCTTAAATAAAGTTACCTTAGGAACCAAGTCTATTACTTTAAGCATTATGCGCCTTGTCAATAGGGCTAACTATAAGAATATTAGAACTTAAACATGCTTGTTTTTCTGCAAGAAATTTTCACTCCAAGTGGTTCACAGTGCACAGAATGACAAAGAGAGTTAAAAGAGAGCTTAGATTTGTCACCTTATTCAGTGACACTTCCTTATATGTGTTACATTGATGCAGAAAAAAATAAATGAAAAAGAGAAAAGGCCAAGGCAATAGACAGCCAGACCCCCTTTCCATAAAGGCAGAAGGTCACTGCTCCAAATTTGCTTACACATGAGTTCCACTGAGCTAAGAGTTTCAGGCTTAGAACTGTAAGGATGGGAAATGCAACCTCTGTGCTCAGTCACACAGAGATTCCTCACTTTGAGGAAGCCTTGGCCTGTGAGGGGCTACTGCTCCACAGAAAGTCAACAAAGGGCCATGGCTGATGGCATGCAGAACCAGAGCCAAAAACACTTGCAGGTTCTGCACAGCTCTCACATGCTGACAGCCAACATGACTTTAGCCTGAGAAACACGGGCAGCCTCAGGTACCCCACTTCAGTTTTAGGCCAGGGCAATGTTCAGCTAATCTCGCTCCTTTTTGGTTAAACATTTTATAAATGTTGGTTTCATAGCCCAGCTTAACTTATTGGAATAAGTCTTGCTGACTTTATGGAACTTCAAAGTTACTTTGCATGTGGTTAAGCTTGGGAAACCTCAATTACATCAACTGAGATGGCAACTGAGAAATCAGCATCTAATGGTTTTCTTAGAAGGTCACAATATGATAGCACACACAGATATAATTTTCAGTGCTATTTTAGCTTTCTGTGATACAGGAGTTGAGATGTATGGATTTTGTTAAATCTGTTCTATCTGCGTTTTATGGATTGTCAGGAGTTTTTTGTTCTCTTGTCTCTCATTGATGGAAGCAGTTTTTTAAACCAGAATTTCATTCTAGTTCCACTAATTCAAATTAGCTCTGTGCATTTAGTTAGTTTTCCCCAAAAGTGAAAAATCAATTTGCAGTTCCATAGAATCAATATGACTCAGAATAAGCTGGCTATCTGCAAAATCCACAGGCAGGATTCAGAATAATCTGCATTCATTTGAATCTGTTGTAGATTTCCCCAACATCCTTATCTAAAACAAATAATAAATTGTAGAGCCTGTATACAAAATGTTCAGACTTTGTTCCAAATACCACATAAACAACCATATAAACAGTATGAGATAAATTTAATATACTGGCTTTGTAATGACTACAAAAATATACATTTTTTTACACAGACTCTCTAAAGTGTTTCTGTTATCTTGAGCTGCAAATTCTTAAATAATTCTGGATTATCACAGGAATTTTTAATTCTATCCCCAATTTCCAGTTTGTGGATTTAAGAATCAAAGAACATCAGATATTTGTATTTTTTCCAACAGTCTCCAAAACATTCAATATTTATAAAATGCACAAAATCCATCTGCTTTTTTATAAACAGCCTTTAATTTGGAATAAGAATTCCAAATTAGTAGCAGTTACATAACATAATGGCAGAATGCCTTCTGTTACATCTGCTAGAATGAATGTTTTTTTTACTGGCACAGCATAAACACAATAAATTAAGAAATGAAGATAGCTTTTTCTGTATTTGTAAAGGACTGCTGTCCACATTTTTATCCACATCAAATGTATCTGAGACAACGTAACATCACCTGGGTCTTAGCAGTGATTATGCCTAAAAATAGAGGGATTCCATTGACTGTCAAACTATAGGTTTAACAGAGGAAAAGGCAGGCAACAAATGTTTTATGTAAGAAAGTTTGCCCTGAAAGTTATTGAGAAAACAAAATATTCTACAAGAATATTCTCTAGCCAATTTTATGAGACTAATTTGCCTCCTAAATGAAAAATCTATCAATGATTTGGTTAATGGAATAATGTGCTATGATTTCAATGATCTTGTACTAGGGACTTTCAACAATCAGTCCATACACAAGCACTCCCACTTGCGCACTAGCAAACAACAAACCCATACTCACAGCATGCATCATCTCTGCAACATTAAAGCTTCCCTCCCTGCATGTAGAGATTATGGCTCCTTCCTCTCCCCACCTCACTCATCTGCTAAGTGGAGCAAAAAGTTTGTGAACAAAATAATACTCCTGACAACCAAGAAGAGTTACTGTGCTGGAGAAGAGGGAGCACATCTCGACAGCCTACCAAGCAGGTGCTTGGCAGGTTGTCAGGAGCACCCGTGTGCCAGGGAAAAACTGCACAGCTGTCAAGTTGTACGCCAACGTAAACAAAAATGATATTGCCAACAAAGGTGAGATGAAACAAATAGAGAGTGATGCATTAAAAAAATCTATACACACATTCACATGAATTGAAAGCTTTGGCAAGGTGTCCTGTTCCATTCCACCAACTCCCCCCTCACCCAACACACACACACAGAGCAGGGTATCAAACACACTGATTCTAGTTGTCCAAGAATCCTGTTAGAGCACAGGGAAAAAAATCATAATCACAGCATCAGGACAGACTTCGGGGCTGGGGGGCAGGGGGCAAAGGGCAAGGCCTGTCATAGTTTATATGAATTCCCCTCCTCTCTCCCCCTCCCCACACCCCTTCCCAGGCAGCCTGTCCATCCAATTTGTGGGCTGGAATATTTGCATCTTGTTTTGAGCCAGTAGGAGAGGTTGGGAATTCTGCAGGACCTGTTAGCCTCCCTAGCAGAGGTAGTCTCAGATGTGATGTTGGGGTTACCCAGATTGTTGATTAGGGAGCATGTCAACATACATGCCACAGGCAACTTGTCTGGAGTGGTTCAGGACTTCATGGCCTCCATGGTGCCTATGGGGACTGTCCTAAGATATTATCAACCAAGCTATTATCAACCCATGTGGCAGACTTGCTTTTTTCAGCTGGACATGAAAATGGAGTTCTAAAGGTGGGCAACATCAATTGATCATGATCTGTCATGATCCTTTGTCATGAACTGGTCACTGCCTGCTGCAATTCTGAATGATGTTGGCTTTCTGACTCTACAAGGGTGGGAGCCCTATTATGATGGTCCACCCCAGAGATAAAGCAGCCAGAGTGAGTTTGTGACTGATATGGCTGGCACTCCTGTAAAGCCCTGTCAAGCTGTAGAACACAGAGAAGAACACTATTACTCTTAAGAGCACTCTCTGTAGCAGAGTTCATATGCCTCTATGGTATACCCCAGAGCTGAGAACAATGAAATAAAATGGGAGATGACTTCACTGCAGATGAAGAAAAACTCTCAGGGGATACAATCAAGTCCTGAGAGGTGCCTATAATCAGGTGTACATAGGTGCAGCAAGGGTGGCAAAGAGAGAACACCTCATTGCCTCTATTCTATCTTCTACTTATCACCCAGTGGTGCTTTTCCAGGTCAGCTGGAATCTACTATAAGCTGACCTGAAGGGCACTATAGACCCATCCAAGGCCTGCTATAACATACTTGCCAGGCACTTCCAGGATAAAATCTCTTACCAGGACAGATTCTACTGTTACAGTAGAATCTGATAAGAATCTGGTTCAATAACACTCAAAAAGGAGGAAACGAGACCACTGAAGAAATCCTCACTGGTCCCAGAAAATCTTAATAACTTTAGACTGGTAGGAAATGCTCCTTTCCTGGGCAGCCTTCTCAAGCAGGTAGTGGCCAACCAGACCCAGGTATTCATGGATGAGATCCATTACCTGGGTTCATTTAGTCAAGATTCAGGCCAGGTTTTCTCATGGAGACTGATCTGATTCCCCTGTATGATATCCTCTGCCAGGAGAGAAATGGGGAAGTGTCACCCCACTGATACTTCCGGAGTTCCTGACACCTTTCAGTATCATCAACCATAGTATCCTTTTGGGGTAACTGTCTGAGTTGGGTGCTATGTTGCAGTGGTTCCACACCTACTTGCAGGATCAACTTTAGAAGGTGGCACTTAAGAAATATGTTTGGACCCTCAAAAAATGTGTTCTTCAAGGGTTGATTCTGTCTCCCATGCTTGTGCAAAACTAAGCAGTCAAACTAATAATCAGGACCAGTAGATCAGAACATATAAGATCAGTACTTGCCCCCATAAGTTTTGCTTTGCGATGATACAATCAACGAGTTTCCTACTGGTCTTTCAAGTTGTTGTTGTTATTGTTATGTTTGTTTGTTTCTATATTATCCAACAGGTGAATTGCCCTGAATAGCTTACAGTGGTTCATAAAGCACAGTATAATGTCATAAACATTTCCAAAATACAAATATTTAAAAACAATTTTAAAACCATTTAAAAAGTAATGCAAAGTAAAGTTAAAGGTAAAGGTTTCCCCTTGACATTAAGTCCAGTCATCCCTGACTCTAGGGGGAGGTGCTCATCTCCATTTCCTAGCCGAGGGAGCCAGCGTTTGTCCACAGACAGTCTCCGTGGTCATGTGGCTGGCATGACTAAACACCGAAGTGCACGGAACGCTGTTACCTGCCCACCAAAGTGGTACCTTTTCATCTACTTGCATTTGCATGCTTTCGAACTGCAAGGTTGGCAGGAGCTGGGACGGAGCAACGGGAACTCACCCCGTTGTGCAGATTCGAACCAGCGACCTTTCGATCTATCAGCCCAGCAGCACAGCAGTTTAAACCACTGTGCCACCTGCAGTCGTAGACTTGTCATTAAATATCCCTGAATGTCTTTACATGCCTTGCTATAGAAGGCCATCTTAACCAGGCACTGAAAGGATGACAAAGGTGGTCCCAGGGTGTCTTAGTGGTGAGATCATTCCACAGTGGAGGGGTTGCCACTGAGAAGGCTGTCCCACTTTCTGCTGACTTCTGAAGTTTTGTGAAATTGGCACTCAGAGGAAGACCACAGATGTTGATTGCAGTGTCTGGACAGATACAGCCAGGGGAGGGGCTCCATCATATACTGCATTCCTAAGTTGTGTAAGGTTTTGTAGGATAAATCAATAACTTGAAGAGGGCATGGAAGCATACAGGAAGCCAATGCAAGTGGGCCAGAACCATCCATTCATTGTGATGAATATAAGAGATTTCTTTAACACTGGAAGAGGTCTCTAAGAGAAAAATACAAAGAGTAACTCACCCTTTCGTAGCTATTCTTGGGAGTAGTGTTTGTGTGTGAGGGATGTGTGAGGCATCTTTCTGGGGGCAGGAATCCATCAGATTCCCTGGGCTTGGCTCCCCAGACTGCAGTCCATTTTGCAGCAGCCCTGAGTTTAAGTTCCTGGCAAGCATACCCAGCATTCCTGATGCTCACCTGGAATTGAGCCCCACGGGCTGCGCAAGCCGTGTCCCTCTTCTGTGACAGGTGCAGAAGGCTCTGTGCTGTTACATCTGACACGGAAGAAGGTTGCCAGTTATGCAACTTTCATTCCACGAGCATTCATGCGCTTCCTCTTGGCTCAGTTTACTTTGCAAGACTGGGTCAAGCATGAGAGGAAACAGGCAAATCCTAACCTTAAGGGTAGAGATTAGTGGTACATATATGTCTTGATCTGAAAGTCCAGTCTCACTGTATTAGCAGAACTCCATTTCAGTCTTCTCCAGGAATCGTACCCCAATGGTGGCAGAGCACACTTTCACACCTTTGGATTTTAGCTAGTTAACCATTTCTTATGGACTCCATAAAAAGGATCTAAATAATTTAGATTAAATCCTAATGGCTTTTTCACTTTTTATTGAACTCCACACTCCCATGACTTCTCACATTCTGTTTTTGAAAATCCTCTGTATCAAAAGCTCCCTTGAGCCTATGGAATTATTTGCATGGTTCTTTGGATCCTGGTCCTGGAGATTTCAAATGCATAACCTGCACCATGACTAGAATCCAGCACACTATGATCCAATCCAACTTACATTATTACTATAAATGTCTAAACTAAATGTGATATACTGTCATGAGCTTCTTTCCTGCATTTGTTTAAACTCCCAAGCAGCCTTATGACTTTTTAATTTTTTTAAGGTGTCATGGATGTAATTTTTGTACTGAATGGTATTGTATGATATGCTATTATTAATAAAATTTATTTAAAAATGAACTCAATGGGATTACTTTTGAGTTAGGTGTAGGATAGCCCACTATTCTTCTGACTAATCTCCCATTAAACATGGTAAGAATGTCTTTCAAGTAAACTTGCACAGGATTCCACTGCTGTGTTGTGGCAGCATGGACAGAATATGCCAAAGTTAAGCATCTAAGTGAGCACTTTCTACTCCAAGTTCATTACTCAAAAAATACATGGAATTGAATATACAATTTCCCTGGCAATTATATCAACTATTTAAAGTTAAGCACTCCAAATTCAGGAGGTATTCCCACTGAACTAAGACAATGCAGGTTTATTTAAATGGAACAACTGAGGTGAAAACTATGAATGGATGGCTGTAGAGAACAGTGAAATGCATAATTACTCTTTGCTCACCACTTAGGTCCCCTTCCCGTCTTGACCGTGGCACATTACGTGAAACAGTGGTTGAAAGGCCTTTTGAGGTAGAGTTCTGTAATGTAGGTTGTCCTGCAGTTAGAGACCAAGCAAGCCGTGCCCCCAGCTGTTGCCGGAGACACTCTCCCACTCCTGCACGCTGATAAGATTGTCTAAGGAAAGAAAAACTAGAATTAATAGAATTGGTTACTCAACTGTCTTATGTTATCCATTTATGTTACCCTACAACACCCAAAGTTTCAGCAGTTAATGACATTTCAATGCCACAAAATTACATGTGGAAAGTGTTGCTATCAAGACTAATTAGTACTGAGAAAGCGTTTGAAATTGACCATTTTGTAATTCTTCACCTTGTCACTTAATACCAATCCAACTAATTCAGCCTTGCAAATGCAAATCAATTATTTAAAAGAAAGGCTGGCATTTGTAGAAGGAAAATTATGAAATTGTGCCATAATCATAAAACAAAAGTCTTCTCACCCCAGCATTTCTGCTATATGGTTTTACTATATATAAAGTGTAGGGCCATGAGTTCCAAATTCTAAGAGCAGGCAGGCCCTGAGAAATTTAGATGTTCAGCAGATATCTTCTAAAATGTATTAAGCAAAGAACAGAACAAAGCAATTCTCATCTGTTCAGCACTTTGGTTACAATCACGAAAAATGATGAGGCAAATAATCAAAAGTGTATTTTAAAAAATCCCCATGGGTAGACCAGGCTTCACAACTGGGGCAACACCTCCGTTTGGCTACGGTCAAGTGGCTACAGTATCAAGGGATAAAAACTACACACCTTCCTGGAAAGTTTATTCCTCTCAAACTGCTAAAATATATCTAATGCCACAATTCTGGTACAAAATATTCTGGAGAAAATATTAAGGGATGGGACAGCCCTGGAAACTGAAATCACCTACTATCCTGGATGTCAGACCCAAACTGAATGGTTCTGAAAGCTGGGTGTGGTGCCTACTTCTCTCTGCTGCCTCAGAAAATTGGAATTAACAGGAAAGGGGAAAATAATTACTAGGACTTTATCTCAGGTAATTGTGCTTACATTCAGATATTTGCCTTGCCACTATCATGGAATTATTATGCAGTCATAAGCATATAACTATGGTGATTCCAACAATCCTGAAAGAATCTCTTCTCCCACACAAATGTACACACAGGTTAAAATAATGCCCAATTGTGCTTGCTTTTATAGGTTAGGTAGGCAGTGGCTAGAAAAGGCTTCTCAGTTCTATCTATGGAATATTCTCCCCATGGGAGTTCACCTAACACTTACTTTTTATGTCTTCTTGGCACCAAGCAAAGGCCTTCTTATTTACCTATAGATTTTTAAAAATAATTCTAATTTGGTTTCAGTCCCTGCTGAAATGTTTGTATTGCTCTGTTGTTTCAACTTTCTAATTGCTCATATTGATTTCACTGTAAGCCACTCTGAGGGCAGCATCATTGAAGGGCAGGTTATAAATAACTGAAATAAATAACTCAAATTAACCCTTAGTAGCATGTTGTGATGACAGTTGTATTCTATTCAGGCTGAATTCTTTGGAAAGCAAGCCTCCCAATTTACCTCAGCTACTATTTACTGAAGTAGAAATCACTGAATGCTTATCTGCAAGATGAACTAGTTTCATTTACCCTGGAAGAAATGATTGCGGAGTTGGTGTTGGCCCGTTTGGGACATACATGCCCAGGCTGCTGATCCCACTGCTGCCCATACTGCCAGAATTCAGAGCAGACTGGGCATTTCGGTCTTGGTAATTCAGCAGAAGACTCTGAGGCCGGGCATAGTAGTAAGGAGTTGAATGAGCATCCCGTGGTAGTGCTTGAGCAAAGAGTGCAGCAAAATTTGAGACCTTGAAAGGGGAAAAAATAATTTTAAAGAACCCCATATCCCTTGATTAAATACTCACACTCTTCCTATGACAGTTGCTTTTTACTAAGTGCCTGTAACTAACTGAGAATAAAACACAGTATACGCTTTTAACCAGAGCCAGCCCCAGTCTTTCCCAAAATCTTTACAGATAACTGATGTGCTCAACATCAGTGGGACTCATGCCTCCTGGAACACCAACCTGACCACATGCAAAGAGCACTGGCTGACGCTCTTTGCCACATCCCCCAGCTTCTTTCCACGACAGAAAGGGCTTTTGCAGCCGTAGAACCGCATCTGTGAAATGCCCTCTCCAGAAGGTGTCTCTTTTCCCAGGCATTTTTATTTGCCCAGGCATTTTTATTTGCCCAGGCATTTTAAAGCATCTTCAGTATTTTAAACCATCTGACTTTCAATTTCACTTTTATGCTGGTTATTTTGCATGTCTTTTACTTTTAATTTTTGTAAACCACTTTAAAATACGTGATTTAAGGGGCAGCATATACATATGTATTTGAAATAATTAAAATATAATTTACCTTGTTTGACTGCTTCCGTGGATCTTCACTAAGGCTGAGCAGGAGGTAGAGGATAGACCATCTGTTTTTCAGAACACCCTATCACAAGAAATAAGTATTAGAAAAAGGAGCACTTGCCCATGAGCAACTAGTGTCCACTTTGTATTTTAAGGGTGGGACTGGTAGGAGATGCTTCGTTTCAAATGGTATAACAACTATTGAGCACAACTGGTCTTACTGCAAAAAGGGGACATTCCTCATCCAGCTGCATGAGTCAAATTGATTAAAGCCTTCCAAATCAGGGTGTGCAAAATGGCGGGAGCACATGCAAACAGAGTATCAACGGCTAACTGCCACTAACCTCACTTTTGCACACAGGGATTCTTTTCTGTAAATATATTTAAAAAGACCAGACAAGGACCTATTTAACCCAGATCTGATGATGCCATTCAAGCATCCTTCAAAGCTTGTCTGCCTAGTGCTGTTTCAGTGAATAGACTATGATAACAATGCAATGAAGTACTCATATAAAGTAGCAGAAAGGGAAAATGCTTCCTTTCTTAATTGCATGCTTAATAGCTGACTTCTGGGGCTTTCTTTCAGACCTAGTTTGTTTGGTGTTCTGCGACATAAGAGGAAACACTTATTTAGGGCTTAAAGAAAAAACAGAAAGATCTCCCAGAACTGAATGCAAACTCACACACAACTATATGTAAGTGACTCTTCCACTGCTCCAAGAAGCAGGCCCAGTGCCAGGAGTTGGCATGGGAGAGCAGCCACTCAGGAATCAGAGGGTCAGGAAGGCCCATCCTGGCTGCTCAGACTACATCAGCAGCTTCCAACATCCCCCTCACTTTCCAATCAGGCAGCAAAAGGAAGTGCCAGGGTCAAGCCCGCAGGTCCCATGACAGCCTACTCTTTAATTTTTTTCCCCATTTTGCATAGCACTTCCAGTGGAGACACACACAACCAATGCGGGAGCAAGATAAAGAGTTGCCAAGAGGCTTGAGCACCCAGCAAAGTGGACTCTGGAAGTGGCAAATTGCTTTGGAAGGGTTGTTGGCAGATCTGTGCTGCAGACCCAAAGGATCTCCCCACGAGCCCTGCTCAAAAGGCTGGAATGTACTGAACTAGGCTCTGTAGTGAAGGAGAAAGGATCTCAATGTCAGGGAATAACTTGCTTTCTTGCAGCATAAAGTCTGTGAACTTTGCTGAACTTCACTGTCAAACCTGACTCATAATTTCTCAATCACCAAGTATGTTTCCAGAACCCTAGACCTCAAATATAAGAGACAGAAAACCAAGATCACTTAAGAGGCTAAAAGAATGCTCAGTCGATAAATCAATATACATTATGTTAAACACAGATAGCAGTAAGTTTAACATAAAAAGTAAAAACATTTTTGCTGACCTATGCCTTTCCCATAAAAAGTAATTTAGGGAACTAAAATAAATGCTATTTTTTAATTTTCATCAAAAATAAGCTCTTAGTGTTTCACAGGAGAGGAGATTAGCAAACACAAAACATTTTCAAAACACTGATTATCCACCCATCTACACATTGGATCTGGACTGTAGGATCTGGACTCATTCTTGTACCTGTGAGTGGAGTTTTCTGTAAAGCTCTGAAAATACAGCAGCATTTTCTTCCCTTCCCTGCCGCACAACTATAAAGAGAAAAGGCATATTAGGGCCATTATAAGCTTATCATGTGCAATATTAACACTTAAACCAATTTGTACTTTTACCCAGCATGATTATGTCATTCAGTGCATTCAGTGAAGGCCAGTGCTGTTGGTATCAGTTGTTTCTGTACTATGCAAATACTTTTCCAGTTATGTCTGAAGAATAAACCCCTATTTAATTCCACATGTCACTTTACACAAAAATAAAGTCCTACTTGATATTGTTCCTACAGAGGACATCCACATTAACACTATGATCATGCCTGCACTGTAACACCAGAAGTGCTAAGAATGGTAGCTTACAGTAATCAGACAGCCCATAGAAACAAGATGGGTACACACTGGCTATTTGCTCCTGCAGGACTCCTCATGCAAGCAGCAGAAGCTAAAGCAGCCCCCAACTTAGTGTGTTTTACTACCACTCCCATTATCTTGAAGTAACATGGAAATTGGTCATGATGGGGGAATCACAGAAGTTTACTTCATTTATAGCCTGTCTTTTTCCAAAGAACACTCCTCTTCATTTTATCCTCACAACAGATCTGCAAGATCAGTTACATTCAGAGTCAATGCCAGGCTCAAAGTCCCCCAGTGAGTTTCATGGCCAAGTGGGGAAAAGAACTAGATTTTCCAAGACTCAGGACAACACTCTAACCACTCTATGGCATTGGCTATCTTGTAAAACACTTCAGGAGAGAATCAGATTGGAGAAGGCTAGGCTAAACAAACTGAGAAGTTACTGTCATTAGAAGGCTTTTCCTCTAACAAGATATAGTTCAAAACCAGGGTATATAGTTGATTTCTGGCTCATTAGAGGAATGACAAGCCAACTGTTGGTAGGTTTCTGGTTACTTTTACAACCTTGCTTGTCATAGGACTCAACTGTGAATGATTTAGCAAAGCACACCAGTACACACTTGCTAGTCGTGCAAAGACTGCTTATATTAAAAGGCAATGTAAACATCAGCTTCTGCAGAAGGAAGCTGCATGCATGCATGCATATTAAAAAGTAATACATTTTTGTGGGTTTGTCACCCATCAGTTTTTCTGTGTAAAAGGTAGCTGAGAATTTATCTTCTGTGATACAGTGTGCAAGGAGCGAATGGCTCAAAAGCACCTAATATCCAAGCCATTATTTCTCTCCATTTTATATCCCTTTTGACTTGAGGCTCATTCTACAGAGTTAAAAGTCATAGCTAGATTGCCTGCCTCATAATGCCAATGTATCAGAACTTTTCCTGATCATGCAAATCACTTTATAATCAAAAAAGCAAACCAAACAAAAACAAAAAAACTATCCATGTGACTATGGCAGGAGCCAAGAAAGATCACCAGGAAAACATAACACACTGCAAATATTTTCAGCCAATGCATTTTTTATTTGAATACAACTTTCATTTCACCTTAAATTCAAAGTTTTTTCCAAGCTGCATTAGGGTAAAACAATCATGAAATCAATATAATGTTGCCAAGAGCATTTAGATAAACAGTCTGCTCTTCAAAACGTCTTCAAGGGCTAATAGTTAAAGCAATTGCACAATCTATGCAAAATAATCTCCTGTTATTCCACTCAGGAAGAAATTAGGAAACTCTTAGGATTTTTCAGTGGAGTGAATCAGAGAATCTAATATCTCGTCCATAGCCCTGCTGGCTCACAGTGACCACAGGAGTGGTCAAAGTGTGTGGGGGGGCCACCCTTCGGAAGAAGCAGATCCCACCCACCTTGCAAGCCAAAATGCAATGGAAGTTTCCTATGTCAGTGCTAGCCTAGTGAAGTGTGGACCCTAATGGATGGGACTTTGGAGCTACTTTATTCCTGGAATAACCCATTTGGGACCTTTAACTGACCGGCAGTGGTAGTTTCCTAACCATAGACCAATCCAAGAGCGCATCAAGCGTTTTTGTGGCACAGCAACTCTTCACCAACAGGGGCCTATAGAGGGACACCTCCACCCAATCCTAACCTCTTCCAGCAGGAATGCTTCATGGATATGGTTTGCTCAGTCTGTGATCCTAAACACACTCATTAGAGCATAAGGTTCACTCATAACAATAGGGCTTACTTTAAAATAAACATGCAAGTGTTTGTACTGTTAAGAGTAATAATGAAGAAGATATCATCTTTCACTCATTTTCAAATACCTTATATACCTTTACAAGTTATAAGGTAAAAAGTGCTGGAATCGGAATACTTCTGATATGTAGCCAATAGCCTATACAGCATACATATGCCAATTTGTTATTTCAATATATATATGTTGTGAGCCTGTTACAGCTCACAATAATTAAAGCAATTATCTGACGTTATTCAGAAATGCTCACAGAAAATGTTTCCATACCAAGAGATGAGAATATTGGCTTGTTCTTCAAAGACTTTTTTTTTTTTTTAACAAACATAGGGTTCCATGTCTGACCACAAGTCAGAGTGAATGACATCATCACTGCCTAGTTTTCTACTATTTAACTACAAATGATCCCCTCTTAATATTCACACTTGTCTAAATGTTTCTTTGGAAATTATAATATTGAGTGCATGAACTAAAACATTGTATGATTTTACATCAACTGAAACTTGCAGTTAGCAAAAACCAACTCTAAGGTCAATCAGTTGTATGCCTGTCTCAAAAGAAGCTCTCCATACTTGGAACATGTCATTTTCCAGTTTGCACAAAGGACTCCATTTTGGTGTATATCAACCAAGGTCAGAGCCACGTGCTACTAAAATGAAAGGAAGAAAGCTCTGCTGTACAACAGACTCCTGGAAGAGAATTTTTTTTTAATTCCAGGGGCTCTTGATGTACAAAATGGGCTACTTCAGGGGTCCAACATACACAAGAACTTTATATTTTTAAAGACAAAAAGGATAACTGCTCTATAAGTGCCCACAATCTATTGCAAGAGACTAAAAATCCTGGAACAAAAGATAGTTAAAGGTAGTTAAGACAATCATCTGTGTTAAAATACTGTGATATATTTGTAAATAAATATACGGAGAGATAAAGCAGCTTACCTCCTTATGGAATCCACAAAAATGCAGGACTCATACACCCAAGCTTCCCACACTAATTTACCCCACAGTTGACCAACTTTCATTCTGTTGCTCTGAATCTTATCTTCAACATGACTCCTCAGAAGTAAGTCTCACTGAGTTCAATGTGGTAAATGTGTACAGGACTGCAGATACAGCCCTTAAGCCTCCTTACCCTTTTTTCTTCACTTGCAACAGTTCTGTGAGCTCACTTTCATACTTAAGATTGGACAACTGAGGTCAGCATCATGTGTACTTCATAATCTTTCTCTGTGTTGCTGCTAGCAATTATAATGCAGACTGAATGAGTGTGAAACTACAGAATCTACCCTTATTGGAGAAACATTGCTATAAAAGTTATGTTTCATATTTTCTCTGTCATCATGAGGGCTAAAAAATTGTTCAGAAGTGCTCAATATATCACTATCAACTCATATTTTTCTGTTAAATTTAGCTAAAAGAGCAATATTACTAAGAGTTATAAAATACAAAAACAATTATAAATGTATTTATTAATTATACTTAGAAAATAGGCATTTTGTATTGATCAGTAATGCAGTCATGCTCCATTATAATGAACAAAAATTATGCATTAAAAAACTTAAGATCAAAATGTTGTTAAAAATAAGAAATAAACATACGTTCTTTTTTAATTTTTTCTGCTACAAGAAACTCATCTCTTTCAACTGTAGGAGCAAAGTTGCTTCCAATGACTCGCACTGCATACTGAAACTGCTGGGCTACATCAGCTGAAATAAATCACAATGAGACAACATTTAATAAGAGACTGCATGCAACCAAGTAGATATAAAAGGATGTACATACACACCTTGAAATTCATCATTTTAATACAGTATCATGAATATAAAGTCTTTCCGTATTACTAAAATTTTTAGTCTAATAGTACCTTCTGTTTGGAAGCAGGAAGCACAGAGCTAAGAAACATATGTTGGATGACTGCCATAGCTAAAATGCAGGGTTATAGAAGCTTGAAGTCTATTTACAAGCACATTAAGGATACAGTGCTCCTACCTTAAAGAAGTAAAAACAGTCTGACATTTTCATCACTCATGGTCAGGCCAACAAAGCAGCACATGTCAACAACCAGGTAGTAAATGTTAGCCCAGCAAAGAAAACTTTCAGATGACTTGAAAAGAAGGAGCAGAGGGAAACAAGTTCATACAGCCCACAAATCTATGGGGCTGTTTAAGTGTTCAAATCCAAAGATCAAAAATCCTCTGTGGGATTTTCTGTTGCTTGACCCTAACAATTGAGCAGCCCAGTTTCTTCCCAGCTCACCCTCCCTCCCTGCCAGTTCCTTCCTTTTCTCAAGGGAGAAAAGGGTTGCTGTGGGAAAATGTGGAGAGGCCATAACAGAAAATGCAGAGCAGGAAAGGCACCAGCCAGAGTGTCAGATACAGCAGGGATCATGGCCCTTGCATACAAGTCCACAATTTCTAGTTGCAAATGGTGGAGGTTGCAACCGTAATTTCATTCAGGGCAAGCTCACAAGGAGGCTGTGCCCACCTCATATTGGGAATGGTTTGATCTGAGCAGGGATGCTCATATTTGCAGGCAACCTCCTTGAAATAATTACACCACTTCTGACAGTGCTCATTTGGATGCTTACAGTTCAGTACATGCTACCAGAATAAGAAAGTGTTGGATTAAGATGAACCTTACATATCCCAGCACACACTAAACCCATCTCTAAATAACATCCTAAGGAAGATGCTCCCTCCCTGTAAGATGTATCAGTGAATTTTTCTAACCCCTTCCCCTGCCTACTTCAAGCACTAAATTTCTCTGGGGAGGAAGAGTTCTCTCCGCCACTCCAGTTGTATACAATATCCAATAGTAGTTAGTACTACTGTTATACTGTTGTGCACTACCAAAAGTTTAGATCCGTATTATATTCTCATGAACAAATTCTGCAGTGAACACTGGCCCATGGTATAACCAAAAGAGGGGCTTATTTCCTGTATCCTCCTCCTCGTCTTCTGATGTGCATGAGAACAACTACTGCTTCCAATAAATCTGCCAATGGATCCCAATTTATGTATCCTTTATGCATTGTTGTTGTCCTACTCCTAATGCCGTTTTTTATCTTCACTACTCCTTCAAAGTTTGCTATGTTAAATATTCAGTTTCTACTCTAAGGAGGCCTTGAAATCTCTCTGCAACATTTGGTATGTTTTTACCTTTAATAGTTGGAGGAAAATAAAGCATTACGAACATGTAACATTTATCAAATATGAGACATTTTATCAGGAAGGACAGGGTAAAAATGTCATAAGTAAGTAAGTAAGTAAGTAAGTAAATAAATAAATAAAATGTGTAGCCTGCAACAAAATGTTGCAGTGTGGAGCACCCACTGTTCAGGTTCCCAGCCATGCCATTCACTGTCAACATTTTGTGCTCCCCTTCATGCTTAGTCCTTACTGGTGGGTTTTACCAGATTATTTTCCCCTCAAGTTTTTTTTATAGTCCTGCAAACCTGAGTTTGCTGATACTTCTATTTTATGCGGAGATGGTATTGCTTATTGGGCTTGCATAAAGAAACAGCAATCAAAAATGAGATGGATAGAAAGATATTTACACAAACACATACACACAGTGTTCAGTAACCATCTCAAGGCTAAAGGCCTACACATTTTCTCTTTTTGATGAACTTAGAATGGAATAAAGGTAGCACATCTCTATACTGTATGAAATTGCTAAACTTACAATTTGAAAAAAGAGAAATAGTATGAGTACCATTATTTTAACCCAAGCAATCTTGAGATAAAAAGCTGACCCTTTGTACTCCCTATCTGCTCTTTAAAGTCAGCTTCCCTGTTAGACACTTAATTCTACATCTTGCAGACAGGGTGAGCAAAATGAAGGGCTGCAGGACAGATCCTGTACTACAGAGACAAATGCCAAATGCTCTGCATACTAGCATTTTAGGAAAGAAGCTTTCACCTTACAGATGCTACTGTCTTTCCTAGTTGGCACATACAGAAAAATAAACAAACCAAATATCCCTCCAAGGACAAAATGCAACATTTCTTTAAACCTATCTATTAGTCTTTCAGTGATGTAGCCTCCAACCCATTGGAAGTTAACTGTAATCTAATCCCTTTACATTAACACAAGAGAAATGTTGAATTGACATACACCAAAAAATTAGAAGATTTTTTTTTCTCCATAGGAGACAGTTAACTTTAAAGTATATACCACTAGGGAATTCATTAAAATGCGTGACAGCTACACTTCATAAACATGAGAACCACGTAAGTAGGATATAAATTAGCAATGGTGTACAGCAGACAGAGCACAACTATGAAGACACCTGCTTGCTTGTAGATTTCAACAACTTCAAAAAAAAGAAAAAAGTTAATAGCTTCACAATCAAAGGATTTATGAAGAATTCTCCAAAGAATTGACAGCGCCAAGGCAATTCTGTTCACGAAGTGCTTAAAGGAAATAGAAAAACTGATGGCTTTATTGCAGACATGCTCTAAGAGCAAAGTTTAATCATTTAAACTAAGCATGCTTCTGTGGTAGGGAAATTTCTCTAATGCTTAGAAAAAAATGTTCTTAATCACTTTTTTTCCAAAATACTCTTCTCACCAGAGGTATTTCTACTCAAAATTGTACTTTTTGCTATACAAAGCCTAGAAACCACTCTGAACAAATCCTCTCTAAAAATCAGAGATAGTGTTAGCTGCTGCAATTCAGAAAATTAAATTAGAAAAGGTTCAAGAATAGAACTATTTCAACTGCCACAGCTACAGCTAGTGCCTTCTAGACATTTTTCAAGATTAAGAAATTAAGCATATTTGGTTAAATCATGGGATTGTGTTATTTTCCAAAAACAACAGGTAGTAAACAGAGCACAAGTACTACTTTCTGAAGATGCTTTAGAAGTCTAATGTCTAATGAAACATCTAATGAAATATGGACCTTTGAGCCATAGAATCCAATTTCCTATAGCATCAAGCATTTGCTATCTTTTCTTCAAAGAACAGGAGGAAGTTATTACATATGCAATAGCTCTTATTTACTACAAAGCTTTCTCCATTTGAAGTCAGAAGATGATATCTCCTCAACTTCTCCTATTTCAAAGAAATGTTTAAAAACTACTATTGACTAGGTCTCCATTGGCACAGCAAAACATTGTGGAAAACTAGCCATGGTGGGTTGTTAAACTGAGCAAAACTAGAGTACTTTCAGGAGAGCACCTTGTTTTGAAGCAACAATCCGTCTTGACAACCCATGGCTTGTCCTAGGGATTATAAACCCCTTTTTGGTCACATTAACACATTTTTCACTTTTGTGATCTGTTCATAATCTTTTCCGGTGACACCCACTGACAATTCTTCCAAAACACACAAGCAATACATTGGCATAGCCATCACTGTTTTGCCGTCTTTTTATAATTTTTAGCATCAAAAAATTGTGCAGAAGTTTTCATAGTTTTTAAAACAGAAATTAATGATGGTGATAGCCATGTGATTAAAAGTCCACATAATAAAGTTTCATTCCATGAAAAAGGAACAAACCACAACTGCATTTCAACTGTAATAATTACCCTGACACCAAAGATTATGCTATCTACGGAACAGCAGCCACAATTGGGCAATGGCATTAACAGAATTAATAGCCATCCCTTATTAAAGGCCAACACAGTTCCACAGGGAATAACAGATGTATCCCAGGCCCAAGGCTATTTATGACTTCATTATCCCAGAGATTTTATTATAGTCCCTGATCTCCACGTCAAGTACACTACCAGCATCATCACCTATGCATGCACCCACATCAGCTGGTCAGCAGGCTTGAATTGGCCTGCTACCATAAACACTAAACACCAACTTGTGTTACCATGTGATTTGCTGGCCTTCCCTATAAATACCCTGATCAGATATAGCTCAATCAAAGCATATTCCTGAATGTATGGAAGTAACTGTGTTAGCTTTGAAGTGGAAAATCCTAAGGTATCTAAGAATAAGGTAGGATATTTTTAGTTATCCTTCAGGATGAGATGCATTTTTTTTTGTTTTGAACATTTTGCCTTGGTAATCAAACTAGTGCTAGATTGATTTCCAAGCCAAGATGGAAGGAATGTTGCAGTCTACAGTATAAGGAGGACAGTTCCAATTACTTTTTTTTTTTTTTGCTCTTATTCTTTTTCCTCTATCTTTGACTCTTCAACTGCCCCTTTTGAAAGGTAGCTATTTTCTCATTAAGAGGATATACTGTAACATACAATACTATAATTTCTCTACCAGCTGTGTGTATTTAAGCAGTGCACACTAAGTTCTGCATCTTGCTTAGGAAGTGGAGTTTACAACTACTTCACTAACTAACAAATTAACAGTGCAATCCAGGGCAGGTGCCCATCAGTCTCCAAAGCAGGCATCCTATGGTGGGTGGAAGAAGTGCAATTAAAAGTAGCATAAATGCTTTTCCCACCACTGTGTATGCTGGAGAGGCCTGTCTCCTCCCCTCCCATCAGACCACCTGAAAAACACCATTTGTAAAGTTGTTCTAGCAACTTCAGAGTCACAGCCAGCAGTTTTTTCCATGCTGGCTGCAAAGGCACTTCCTATGGATGCCTAAACAGCATATAAGATTGTGCACTAAACTTATGGAAACATCTTTATCTGCTCACAACCATGTATATTAAAATCCCTTATAATAATCTGTCAAAACTGCATCTGGAAGTCTTTTACAGTTTCTATGGTTGTATTTGGGCATTAGACTATAGAAAGCTAACCTTTGGCTCTCTAGGCAAAATTACCTTTCCAAATTCTGCCTACACTGGCTCAAATATAGTCCATGATTTACTTATTGTATGTTCCTCTTTATCCAGTAACATAGGATGGAGCTGGGTGTTTGCTTTTTTTTTTTTTAAGCAGCGTCTCAACAATCTGCAGTAAACATTGCAGCTAACCAAGGCATAAATGAACCTCATAATTCATGTTCAGTGCTCCAGCAGTCAGGCTGAGTTTTGTGCTGCATACCTGTTGTATTAGCTCTTATGAGGCTACATCCTACCCTCCGAGTTGAGGACAGGACGCTATTCCCACATCATACACACAACAGCCCTGTGAAATAGGTGAGGCTGGGAGGCGCAGTAACTTTTTCAGGCCACTCGCTAAGCTTTAGATGAACAAAAAGACGTGCCACTACAGCCTTCTTCCTATGCTACACGTTAACTATTCCGCAGGCTCCTCTTTGGGCGGGATGGAGGCGGCTGAGGCGCAGGAAGCGACTCGATAGCAACCCCGTCCACTCCCCCAAGCGATTCCCGGGGCACGTGAACCAGCTGGGCTGCTCAGCTCGCCCACCGACACGGCGGCAGCTGCCCCCTTCGTCGGCATGCGACATTGTTATTGGGGAGGAGGGGAGACGGAAAGCATTCCTTGCTCCGCCTGTAGAGCACAAGTGGTTCTGACAGTAGGGAGGGAGGCAGCCGTGATCCTTTCCCCCACCCCGCCCCCTCCCCTCCAGAGATCAAGCCTAGCAGGGGGCTGAAGAAGTCTCTTACGGGCTGTCTGGGGAGCAGGCAAGCTAAGCAGTTACCTTCGCCCTTGCCCAGGATGCGGCAGCACAGGTTCTGCAGCAGAACGTTGGGGGACTTCTGATCCGGGCTCGCCATCCTCGAATGGGCGGCGGGAGGGAGGGGCGCGCTCCCACTAACAGTCCCCCTCTTCAGGGGGCCGCTCCTCCAAACCTCCCAATCCGGGGCTTGCCTGGCTTTAGGGCGCCATTTTAAGAGAGCCCGCCGAAGGGAGAGGGGAAGGTAAGGGGGGGGAAAGCAACGGTTTTCAAACGCGGCCCCCCACAATGCCCCGCAGCCCGGGCGGCGCAACAAAGAACACCTTCCGCCGTGCAACTGCTAGTTACAGCGAAGGAGTTCCGGATATAAACGGATGCTTGCCAAACCAAGGGGCAGCGAGGGCAGTGCTTTTGTGCCCTTAATTTGTTTCTTGCCATTTCTTTTTTTCTTTCTTCCATCTTCCCCCCAGAAACACCGAAGCCGTGATTTTATTCACGATCAGTTACATTCCATTCGCGTGAGGACGCCAAGGAAACAAAAAGAGGCTCCTCCGGGGTTGTCATAGGACTACTGTACTCCGGTACGTCTCCCACACCGTGACGTCATCGCTTTTTAAATTGTTGGAGCGCCCTCGGGTAACAAAAGGCTGAGTCGGCTTCGCCCGCCTTCGTAGCGCGCTCTTTCGTGGAGGATCGTGCGGAAGTTTGCTTCTAAAATAGCAAAAGTGCCATTCCTTGCTGCTTTACGGGAAAGCATAACACGTGCAGTCTTAGCCTGCAAAGTCCTTGAATAATCTTGCAGCCCGTGAAGCCAATATCTGACTTTCCTCCAAAGCTCTGACAGGCCTTCAGTCCACTCCTTTATTGCCTGGCACCTAGCTTGCACACATCATCTATTTATTAAATATGTAACTAGCTGGACAGTGAATAAAGCTGACAAGACGACTGCGGTCTTCAACACATGGTGCTTTAAGGAGGGCTTTGTGAATATCCTGCAAGTGGGTCCTAGGTCAAATCAACTCAGAACTTTCCCTGGAGGCAAAAATGAAGCTATCATACTTCCTCCACATCATGAAAAGGCAAGATTAATTGGAGGAGGCAATCATACTGAGGAAATGTGAAGGCAGATAAGGGACTAAATACGAGATGCATTGACTCCCTAAGGAAGCCACAGCCTTGAAGTACTGAGGGCTGTGAAGGACAGGACATTTTGGAGGACGATCATTCAAAGAGTTGCACTAATTCATAGGGTTGCCTTGGGCAATTCACAAGAGGCAACAAAATGGAATATAAATGCAATGTAATGATAGGACAGAGACAACTTGACAACACATAACAGCACAACTAGCAGGAGTGATATGTTGCCCAATAACCCACTAATTCCAAGTGTCTTATAATAAAAGTGAAAAACATTAAAATACAATTCTAAAATAAAGACAAGAGCATATAATGCAGCCTTTTTGAAATCCAGCCAGAGAAACACCAATGATATTTTATTGGTGAATTTTAAAACAATTCATTGGGGTGTCATCTGTCGTTTGTTTGTTTTATTTTTTGCCTTCTAGTCCATTCTAACTATAGTAGTACCTCAGCTTACGAATGCCTCAGTTCATGACCAAGTCGGATTGTGAACAGAAACTTTAGAAAAATGTTACCTCAGGTCACGAACTCTGCATCGGGTGACGCTCGCGATCGCACCTGTCTTCCCTGCACGGGTGCAATCGGGGTCATGCTGGGGGTGGGGGGGAGATGGCCGCAATCGCGCCTGTCCTCCCTGCCCAAGCGCAACCATGATCACACCCGTCTATGGCCATGGTCATGCTCATGAAGGAAAGATGGCGCAATCGCAGTCATGATTGTGCTGGGGGTGGGGGGAGATGGCCACAATCTTAGTTGTTCTTTGTCACTTTGCTTCAAATTTTTGTGATTACAAAAAAATAGTTACAGAACGGAGTAACCTTATTTACATTGAACCTTATGGGGAAATTTGACTTGGCTCACAACCAATTTGGGTCATGACCAGAGTCCTAGAACGGATTAAGTTTGTGAGCCGAGGTACCACTGTATATTCCTAATAGATTGCTTAAAAATAAAGATATCCCAATAAATGGACAGGCCTCTGCCTGTCTGGATGTGTTTCTAAAGATGCTTATTTATGTAAGCCGTCCCGAGGCTATGCGATGGGACGGCATACAAATGCAATCAATCAATCAATCAATCAATCAATAAATGTGACTGACTTCTGGACTCTGGAGGTGAAGTCTTTAAAATAAATAAATAAATAAATAAATAAATAAATAAATGTGACTGACTTCTGGACTCTGGAGGTGAAGTCTTTGCGGACTACTGCAAGACCTTTTGTCCTTTTACCAGAGCTCTACAGGTTACAGAATGGTGTAAATCAAAGTGGCATTCTCACTGAAATATGGGAGACGCATCTGCCCATGTGAAGTTTTCAGACTGAAACATCCCCTCCCTCCTTACTTTCCTTTCGTAAAAGATTTTGACTCCCCCAGGGTGGCTTCTGTTGTCTGTGGGCCACATAATGAAAGGCCATAATGGTTAACTGCTCACTTTGCTATCATCTCTTTACAAGGAAGCCCTGCTCAAATTCCCTACCACCATCCAGTTCTAAAACTACCCCTCCTTTTCCAAGGCAGGCTGGTTCTCATGCTCTGAGAATCTTTAGTAGGTAACCTTGAAACTGCAAAGTCCTCTTCAGTCCCTTCACCACATTCTCAGAAGCAGACAAATCTATCTGAGCAGGCTATAACATGCAAGAGCTGCTGCTATCTCTACAGCGGCCATCACACTCTTTGATCCTTGCAAGAAGAAGTGAAATCAGGTTTCCTTACTGGAGCTCTCTTGACCCATTTCTGTGAAGAACTGCCAGGAGAAGCATAGTAATATTGCTACCATGACAGTTTTGAATCACTGACTATAAAAGCAAGGGACAGCTTATTTTAAGTACAGGACTCAGTTCCTCCAGATGTTAGTAGATTACAACTCTGATCATCCTTGACTACTACTATACTGGTTAGGGTTAGGGCAGGTGGGAGTCTACAACAGCTGAAGGGTCATGGGTGGGTAGTTGGCTTTAATTTCAGATGTGAAATACTTTAAGGTTGAAGTCCTAAACATACATGGAAGACATGTATTGTAATTGAAATCAGTGAGATTTTCTTGCAAATTGGGGTAGAAGTAGGAAATATGCAGGCCTTGAATATTTCTCTGGTCAAGTAGGAAATTAGATCAGGTGTATGAGTTGAGAAAGCAATTAGTAAACACTCTTGAGAAGACTCGGGATGTAATAAATTACATCAATCTGTGATTACCTGATATGCAGTCAGTGTCTGTTATAACTCAAATTTTATTTTGATGAAAAAGTCTATATGCATTGCACATCAATATCAAATAAAACAGATAAACATGCAATAATTGGTTCATCTGTAAATATTGTCATTTTTATACATAGTAACTGGGTAAGTTTCTATTTTTCTCTGTATAACGAAATAATGTTATATAAGCAAGGAGCATGGCAACAGCTAACTCCTCGGCAACTGCTGATGTACATGCTTTATTAAACCTACTTACTTGGATAAATCTAAATGCAGAGTGGAGGGTTTTAAAAAAAAAATCCACAGTTGCTAATTTGATTTATATTCTTACAGAGATATGCTATTCATATTTATCTGAGACTCATCCTTATGGAACATTATAGAACTTACTTCTGAGGAAACCTAGGATAGACTTACTAAAGAATTATTTCATAAAATCTTTTGCAAATAATTTTATATTGACTTAATTTTTTTAACTAGTGTGTTCTTAAATTTTGTCTCTGCTTGGTGCTGTAAATGTTTTAATGTTTGCTGTTGTGGGAGTTTTTGTCCTAACAAGCTGGATATAAATATTCTGAAACATGTAGAAAAATTGCCTCCAACCTTCTGGGACATGGGGGGCACATTAGAGTGCCCAGTGCCTAAAGAGGGCAACATCTTAAATCAAAATATAACACAGTTATTAACTTACCTATTTAGATCAAAAGTAAATGTTAATTCTGTTGTGAGCCGTGCTGAGGCTTTGTTGCGATGGGGGCGGCAGATAAATGTTTTAAATAAATAAATAAATGTTCAGAAGGCGATTAAGAAATGCTAACTTGAATGCAATCCTTTTTGGAACAATATTTTACTGTAGAATCCTTTTATCTAGCTACACATGCTTACCTGAGTGTGATTTTTGCAGCAGCTCTCGGTCAGCCAAGGAATTAATGTCCATGTCAAGGTTTGCGACACTCCCTTAAACTGTCATGTAAATGTTCAACTGTAAGTCTTGACCTACACTTGGATTTCACAATTTTCATCTTAGAAAAAGTTTGTTCACAGATGCACATTTTACCAAAGACTGAAGATGCCTGCAGCAAATTTCTTTAGGTTAATAAATATATCAGGTAGACAAAATAGAAACCTAATAGACTATTTTATTTATAAATGACTCAGAGATGACCATGTGCAAATCAATTAGTTCCTTCTGAAAAAAGTTACTTGCATCTTTTGGTGCTACTTCAAATGGATTCTGAAACATTCTTACTTCCTTTCCATGCTCACGGCAAACGGTGAATGTGTTCTGGAATTCCACCTGTAATAGGTTCAGTGCTTTGATGTGTCTTTCAACACTGAATTGTACATTCCCATCCTTCTCAAATTTTAGCTCATTGCAGCATGAGATGTTTAAAAAATTATCTTCCTACTGTTTAGTTTTGCTTCAGAAGCTTTCAATTCAGAATCCATGTCACACACAAGCTTACCTTTTCCCTGCAACCTTGGATTCAATGTGTTCAGATGCTCTGTGATACAATTTAAGAAAGACAAATCAAAAATCCATCCAGGGTCAGAAAGTATTTCCTGATCTTTTCTTTTCTCCTTGAGAAAGGCATCAACTTCATGAAGAAGACTGAAAAAAACATGTGAGGATTTTGCCTTTGCTAAGCCATAGGACTTCCGCATGGTACAATACATCTCCATATTCTGCATCTATGTCTGAGAGAAAATTTTGAAACTGATGATGAATAAGGCCATGATGACACATGTAATTAATGCTGGATACAACAATACACATCATACTTTTCCAACTGAAGAATCTTATTATGCAAGGCTTGTGGAGTGAGGTAAGATGCAGTGAAATTGCATGGGAAGTGTACTGTTTAATTTTAGTAATTCTTCACTGATTCTTGCACCCACCCCACGTTTTACTTCCTACCATATTTCTTGCACCTTCAGTTGTGATGTTTTTCAATTTATTCCATTTCAGACCACAATTTTC
The DNA here is from genome assembly GCF_004798865.1 of Varanus komodoensis. Taxonomy (NCBI): domain Eukaryota; kingdom Metazoa; phylum Chordata; class Lepidosauria; order Squamata; family Varanidae; genus Varanus; species Varanus komodoensis. Next base: position 35,261,764 of record NW_025335568.1, on the reverse strand, counting down.
TACTCATTCACATACCTTCAAGAATATGTTTTCTATAGTTGCTGTGCCTTTCAAACACAGCAGTGCACTCAATTCTTCGGTAATTCTGAAGTTGGAATCTATCCCCCTGATAAATATTGGTAGTTGAGCACATCTTTAATGTCATGCTCTCATCTAATGCCAAAGGGAAAAAAACCAGAAACGTTTTGCTTTGACATTCTTCAACATGCTGGGTGATTGTAGATACAGATAAACTGACAACAAAAGATATCTTGTCAGGGCACATGTTTTCCATTACTTTAACATGCACTTATAACAAATTCACCCTCAATGAATGGGCTACCACTCTCAGCAATACAGTTAGCAGGTTCTCCTCAACATGCTTTATAAAACTATTTTGCTGCAAAACATTGATTTTTAAAGAGAATGTATCTTATTCACTTGCAGCTCTTCTTATAAATTCAGTAGCTCCTGTGACAGAATTCATACTAACAAAGCATAGAAAGAGTGTTCACATGGATTCTGCAAATGTGCACAGGATGTGCAACAAAGGAACTCTCTTTTTCTTGTGCAAAGTCTGTGCTTCCAGGAGTGCAGAGCTATACGTGCAAAAGTTGAGATACAAGATATGGCAAACAGCAGCTATACTGTATTTCCATGCTGTTAACACCAGGTGGCAGTGCAGAAATTCTGCAAAGCAGCATCTTAGAGGATCGGTAATGAGCAAATGATGGTCTCGGAATTCTGGAGGAGCCTGGCCAGTTGAAGAGCTGCAAGATTTTGCAGGAGCCCTGCCTTGACAGTGGAACTTGGACTACTCTATCGGGATGAGATCCCCAGAGAACAATCAAAACGGAGGATTGTTACTGGCAGGAGATAGACAATACAGTGAAGAAGCACACTTACGCCATGTGCTATACTCCCACAGAATATGGTCCCGTGCCTGTCCACAGCACAACTTTACACTAACCCCAAACATGAAACCTTTTTTGAAGTGTCTTCAATAAGAAGGTAAAAAAATAAAAATAGCCACTCCCATGTCAAAGATCCACCCAGCCCATATCACCACAATGCAGGATAAGAAAAAGCATTGCTCAGCACCCAGTCACACACCGCACCATGTGGCCCTAGCATGAGGTATTCCCAGGCTAGGAATGCCAGCAACGTGTCGGAGGAGAGAACTGATATTTAATTCCATTGTACTGAAACGTTCTCCCTCGTTTTGGGAGAGCTTTCATCCCTTGGAAAAGTAGAGGTGAGATGTTTAGCTGCCTGGCGAAAGTTTCAGGTAGGTTTGGCTTGTTTTGCTTTATGTAAGGTGGCACAGTGGATTTTAATTGGGGGGTGGGGGGGTTAAACTTTTATAGCTGCTGCAAGGCTCTCTGCAGTCACCCAGCACTTCCAGGCTTAGGACACTCATGAAAACAATGCCATAAGAATTTAATGAACTCTCATTCCCTGAGAAGATCTTGAATAAATTAAAAGGCTCTCCTCATCCACTGAAGGTAACTTAGCTATCCACCACCACTCAATATTGCTAAAAAAAATCATTTGTTCTGCATGGTCAGGAGGGTTTCAGTTCTGCGTGCTGCAAGATAGCAATTCCATGAAGGGAAAAGGAATGATAAGGAGGCAATGATTGGGTTCATTGGCTCCTTGGGGGGCAGGGGGTGGGGACATGTAGGCATCATATGTCCTTTGGAGGCCTTTCCAAAGATGCCAGGGTATGCCCACTTTTGGGGGGGGGGGGATTGCCGTTCTGCTTGTGTCTTGGCAACGTATCTCCCACCTTGCCTGATGTGTGTCTGATTGCTCTGTACATCTGCTCCTTCTGTTGATTATCGATGGAGAACAAGTGCATCCCCATTCTTCTTGTCGAGGCAATTGAGCATCATGCACTGAGCAGCATGTGGGGATACTTAGGTGGCGTTCAGTGAGTTGTGGGCATTTATGCAGTAACAAATGAATGCAATGGGGATGGGGGGATCCATGTGCAGAAGTACAGCAGCGTTTCTGTGTTTGTCTCCTTATCTCTCCATAATATAAAGCAGACTTCTACAGTACATTAAAAAAAAAATCTTTTGACATTTGCGTGCCATTGGTAAAGTTATAAGAACTATATAAATAAAAACTTTTTATCTCTCTGAATATAAACACTAGCTACAACAACAGATTAGATAGACTGCCTTGCTATATATTTAAATACCTGTTTTTGTTTAGTTAACTTTTGTGTCACAATAAAAACATATTTTGGACTTTCACAGTGTTGTAGATCAAGTGATACCAGTGCCAATTAAATCACTTTAAATTCCAGGTTGTAACACAGTAAAATATAGATAAGTCAAGGGGCGGGGGAGGGGGGAAATACTTCTGCAAGGTGCTGTATACATGACCACATGGCATTCCTAAATCCAATTAAGCTGTCAGAAAGCTATTGGAGATGCCCTGTTTTATCTTGTTTCTGTTCTTAGGGTGTTTGTTTGTTTTAGTCCTTTAATCAAGAGCTTTCAAGAAAAAACAGATACCTGGGCAATAGAATTGTCAGATGTCATCTCATGCCAATACAGCATCTCTGGTGCTCTTGCCAACCACCTAAAAAACATGGCTTACTCCTCTTCTCCCTGAGACACAGGTGGGCATACAGATTATCATCTGCAGATTATCACCATTCTCTATTACCTTCTTCTTCTTCTACATTTCCAAAATCTGCCTTTACTAGCAAAATGGGACAAGATACACTTGCTTGGAATGGAGAATCCCAACCTGCAGTGGCCTCCTTCCCTCAGTGGGTCTACCTCATCCTGGCCATTGACAACAGCTCCTATTGCTCTTCATCCTCGCCCCCACTTGCATGCCAGACAGACAGAGAGCCAGTAAGCATGTAGATAGTGGCATCCAGAGGCTCCTCCTCCTCCTCAACACCATTGGCTGGGAGAGTGGGAGGCAGGTGGACAAGCCAGTCACCATGGTAAAAAAAAAGGAGCAGATCCTATGTGCTCTTGTTGGTGGGCCCTCTGCAGGTGCCAGCTCTATATGGGGCCACCCAAACATTGATAAATTAGGTGATGGGTTGAAAAAAAAAGTCTTGCTAGTTTTGTTGGGTGTGTGTATGCAGAGAGAGAGAGGAGCCTTGGGAGTCTTACTACTGGTCCCAAGTCAGGTAGACACCAGTCCAACTTAGAGGTGTGGTCACAGAGAAAGAGAAATGAACTGATACAGAATCAATCATGGAAAACAATGGAAATTGCACCATGGCAACCCTAGATGTAGCTTCATCCTATCCATATGTTGCGTTAATAACATCAAGTGGTCAGAGGTTGCTGAAAATAGAAGAGCAGACATGCTATGCTGTGAGTAGCCCCATGACAGAAAGAGCTACAGTGGTGGACCCTGGCTGACTATCCATTCCGTCCTACCTCACATCCTAGTATTTTCTAATCCAGGTCAGCTTGAGCAATCTCAGTGGGGAAAGCTTTCAGTTCTACCAGCTTCTGGCCCAAGAAACGGCTAGTCGCCATTTCCGTAAGTTAATTGTGTTATGGATGAGGCCTCCTGGGACTCAGACTAGTGGCTTAACAGCATTAGAACCCAAAGTATCCCATACTCTAAGTGAGATTGTTACATATTCGTTACACTGGAAAAGTTAATGTTAACCACAAGGTCCCTGTTGTGGGGCGTGCTTGCCCAAAATACACAATAGGGGCTGGTTTTCCTTTAAAGGATCTATTCTTGAGAATAACCAGCTACCAACAAATCATTCCAGATCGCACACCTGAGCAGTCCTCAGTTGGTCCTTTTATATTTATTTATTATTATTTATTAAACACTTGTGTATGCTGTCCTTTATATAAATATCTCAGGACGGCTTACAGCAATAAAAAACAATTTAAAACATCTAATAACATCCCATGACAGATTAAAACAGTAATACTATGTGAAACAATAACATCAAATAAATCAGATTGAATCAAAATAGAGCAAAAGCGACTGGATCATTAGAGGGTTACACATAATACAGTAACACTTCCCAATAGGTTATAGAAGTAAAAAGTTACAAGGCATGATCTTTCCCACTTGTATACCAAAGAAGATGCTCCAAAGGAGGGGAAGGATGGGGAACTTTACATAGAACAGGAGGAGGCTGGGCTGGGCTGGTGTGAATTGCCCTTTGTGTGAGCTGCTGTTACCTGTCAAGGGCCAACTAGCTTTCTCTGGACTGGCCAGAGCCAGCTACATTTCAAGGATGCACACATGCTGATTTCTAGAAAAGAGGGTTTTTCTCAGGCCTGGTTATGTGTCCATGATTGCATGATGTAACCAATGAAAGTTCTGCCTACTGATTTGTGCATCAGAAAGAACACAAGACTTCCCACTTGTAACTTTCCAACCATTACAAGAAGGACACCTGGTACTACAGCCTCACATGAGTGGCCAAGGGGTGGTCATACTTGGAGAGTTTATGAACTTTCTGTTGACTTAAATGTTTGCTTAGTAACAGAAGTTATCTATGTTTTTAGCTGACAAGCATTGTGACAAAAACAAGTCTAGGGTGTGGTGTATGGCTTTGTCCTGTAAGAATGGCATGGTCTCCAGAGCAGGATCTCTCTCCATGAGAGACCCTTGCAGTGTTGCTTTGCTCCATCCTGCGTAAAGCTTTTGCAAGACCAGTCTTGTGGTTGGTGCGATCCTTGAAATTCCTGGCTCTGTTGCTGCCAAGACATTTGGAAGCAAACACTTTTGAAATTAATGGGGCTTGCAGTTAAACATGGTAAGGATGGTCCTACTGCCTGCTTGATTAACTTCAAATATTGTATTACTGTGTACTGATTACACAATGTACAGTTGCATCACACAAGCGGTAATGGGGCCATTACAATTAACTGCCTTGGTCCATATAGTCCCTTGTGAATGTAATAAGCTGATTATCTGAATATTTTATAATGTCCTTGGGCCCTGTGTTAAATGTAATCCTAAATTATCTTGGCCTAGCAATCAGTCAAATGAAGGTAGAACACGTTTTTAGAGGGCTCTGTTTCTTTCAGTCCATGAAAACATTCAAGTAAAACAATGCTTATAAATATTTTAAATTTAAAAAGATATCAGCTTTATATAGAATTGTTTCCATTGACCCTTTAATTGTGTGAAACCGGAAAGCAGGAGAAACTGGCAGTCTCAATTAAATGAAGCTATACGTATTTTTATGAAAATTGGCTGAGTAAAAGCTTCAGTATTTATGTGTTCCACTCATCAGAGTGTGGAATGGTATTCAATTAGCTTCCTAAGTACAGGGCTGTATCTGTGGAGAAGCAAAGTGGGCAGTCATCTATGGTACTCAGAGATCCAGGCAAACAGCCCTTCACTGGCCAGTCCAGGCTGCAGCTACACGCAATTTTCAGCATTTCTTTCCAAGCGAGAAAGGCAATGAGTTAAGCCAATCAGCTCATTATCTTTGGGGTGTGTGCAGGCAATGGAGGAATTGGAATGGTTAGTGGCCTGTCCACTCACTGCTTTGTCTAAGTGTTGGTAACAGCAGCATTTTCCTGGTTCTCATAAAAAATCCTATTTTCCTCATTCTAAAAGAAAAACTGGAAAAATACCAGGAAAAAAGAAGCCAAACTGGAGGATGGCAGCATCATTTAAAGAACCTGCATACAACTGTATGTAAAGAATCAGAAGCACACAATTAATGCCTTGTGTAGAAAAGCTCTTAGTTTATGCAATGGGGATGAGGTCAGAACACAAAAGTATTGTGTTCTCTTGGTATAGTATATTGGGTTTCTTTCCACAGTCTTGCTTCTCCTATTGCAAAAAAAAAAAAAAAAAGTGCACTGTTGAGTCTATTTTTCCACACTGGATTTTGCATGGCAGTTCACTGCTAAAAGCAAAACTGCAGTAAATGTGACAATTTTACTGTGGTGGGAAATCAGAAAAATATACACAGTTTTCTATGATCTCTGTATTTCCTTAAATATATACATATTTAGCAAGACACTCACAAATGCACACAGCATTATACAGTTCCTTCCTAAATATCTCACTGATAATAGAAGGCAGTGACTGATGGATCTAAAGTCACATTAGATAGGATGCAAAACAATAATTAAACACCTTTGGTATCCATCCACTAAAACACAAGTGAAAGATTTGCTTACTGCCCAAATAAAGATTTCCAAGTAGACATACACTCCTGTGGGTGTGAACTGCTATCTTTATTGCTCAGGTTTCCATAGCTATCTTAAATAACTTGTTCTCCTATCTTTTGCACTAGATTTCACATTTAAAGCTATGCAAACACTATGAATTGAGGAACACTGGGCGTTGTCTCTCTGTAAGCAGACCTGGCTGTGAGAAAAGTGAGCAAAGGGCAATAGTTCAAAAGATTCAAGGGCTACAGAAAAAGGCTGTTCCCAGATCTTGTGAGCTGTTGTTGATCTATTTGGGGGAGGGGGGACCACTTACCTAAGCATCTTCCATAGATGCCCTGTTCTCATTTTCTTAGGCTGGTTGACACATGCACAGGCATCATGTATGAATAGGCCGTTACAAGTAGAATATTATCAATATCTCATATTATCAGTATTATGATTGTAAGCTGCCCCGAGGCTTATGCGATGGGGGCGGCATATAAGCTGTCTAAATAAATGAATAATAAATACTGATAGATGGTACACAGCATCTGATGTGTGTACACATCAGTGCACTCTGATGGCAGTTTACACTAGCAAGAAAAGAAGCAAAATTAAAAGAAGCAATGCCAATCTTTCTCATTTCATTTGAGATACATGATAGATGGTTTGTCATGTCACAGGGAGCTAACTTTTCAAGATACACGTGTCCAATATAGCTTTGGGTACGTTGAACTGCTCACACAGTTCTTAAGAATAAAGGAAGACATTTCCAGTTTCTATTATCTAGTAAGCTCTCTTTCAAATTGACATCTTGGAATCATGGTAACTTCCATGATGAAAACATGTGTGCAGTTGCTGTGAAAATTGATAATTCCAAGTTGGAGATCATTAGGAAAGAAACGGAAAGTGAAACTGTGACTATCATGATGTCTTTATACAAATCTATGATGCAACCATGCTTGGAATGCTATGTACAGTTCTGGGTATCACTCCTCAAAAAACATATTGTAGAGAGAGAAAAGGAGCAGAAAGGGATAACCAAACTGACCAAGAGTTGGAGAAAATTCCCGCTGAAGAAAGCTTATATTTGGGACTTCTTAGCTTAAAAAAAGACAAGATGTTGGGCATGGGGGAAATGAGAGGTGCATAAAATTATATGTGGTGTGCAGAAAAGCATAGGGAGAAATTTCCCTCTATCATAATACTAGAATTTGGAGTCAAATGCAGTTAAATGCTGCATTGAAATCTTTAGGCAGTACAAATGCAGGTTCCTCCTTTCTGTAGGGGCTGGAGATGAGCAACACAGGCAATTGACACATGATAAATTGAACATCTGGGTAGCAGGGTCTACTGCTCTGTTTTCTGAGTGAATTGCAAGTAGGATAGGAAAATACAAAAGATGTATCCAAGCAAGCCACACCTGCTAGAATTCCCTTATCTATAAACAGCTATGGAAAGCAGTCTGTCCTCTTTTGCATCTAGTCATCTCAAATTTATCACAGGGCTGGGCCTGATTGCTGCTAGACTCCAGTCTTGTGATAAATCATGGTATAGCAGGAGAAAGTTAAGCTTGGACATGGAAGATCCATGCTCAGATCTTTACTCCACTAAAAAGTTCTGGGCAAGTTGCTATTTCTTAGACTAACCAAGTTCACAGGGGTATTGCATAGCTCCTCACGAGTGTGATACAAATGTAAGCTGCAATCCTATACTCACTTACCTGAAAGTATGCATCATTGAACTCATCAGGATGCCCTTTTGAGTAAACATATATAGGCTATATAAGGTGAAAATAAATAGCAGATGCTGAAGCTGCCCTTGTTATATGGCTTCAAACTATACATACATACAGAAACACACAGGAGTAGGAATGGAATGAAGTAGAGCAAGGAGGAATTAATTGTTGATACTTTGAGGAAATTGAGGGTTAAAGCATAATAATAAAGAAATCACTGTACAATTATCTTTGGAGTATATTTAAAACTACCTACAATTTAAAAGATAGGATACATTTTACATACACTTATCAACTTTAATTCATGATGATGTACAGTCATGCATGTTGCTATATAAATCAGGCTTCAGATGGAAGGATACTATAACAGAATTGCTACCCCTAAATGCTTGTTCTTTACATTCACCACAAGCTTTATTTATTTATTTATTTATTTATTTATTTATTTATTTATTTATTTATTTATTAAAACATTTTTATGCCGCCCCATTCGCCGCCAGGAGTGCCATCTGGATTTTGTTAAAAATGCAGAATCAAACTGGTTATATAAAGATATCTTTACTAGCAAACCTCTGGACTATAGACATGCAATACCAGAGGGATTTTATGATATTACACCAATTTTTTTCCTTTAAATCCCCAAGTAGATGATATTAATTTTTGTTGACTTCTTGGAGAAATAGAGAAAAACCAATGCTGACAGCATGACTTTACTGTGAAAATACTTTAATCTCTGCCTGTCATCTTGGGGCACAATCCACAGAAGTTGTATGAGGTACTATAGTGCTTTTTATGTCAGCTGCATTCAGTGGTTGGGACTTACGCAGCCGTTTTTAGCAGACTCTATCTTGCTACATAAATTGCAGGGCTTGGACTTATTCTTAACTAATTGCCAGAGCAGAGTAACCAGATGCAAAGGTGGTCAGGACTCCTGTTTGTTTCAGAGCTGGGTAGACGAAGAAATTGTGCTGCACATGCTGAAATGGTGCCTTCTGGGAAAGATGTGGAAGCCCCGCCCTTTCTATCTGGCCATGGCATGCCAAAGCCAATTAGAGGGCTGAACCTGAGGATCCAAAATATTAAGCTTCCTGCTCAACAGTTCATGTATTCAGTGTATGGGGACCATCCTTTCTTCCCCATAGGAAAAGTACTGACTTAGTTCTGCAAATAACGCTCTCTTTGTTCTTTAATACCCAACTGTGTCTTATTCACTCTTACCTGAGAGTGAATCCTATCAAATACTGAAGGACCTTTTTCTGAGCAAACTCATGAGTAGGGATCAGGCTGTATGACAAAGATTCATGACCTGCAGGCATGAACCATTGGCTGAACATGCTGTGCTTTCAGGTGGTTCACACAATCACAACAAAGAAAAACAGAGAAAAATACTTGAACAGCTTCTCTAAAACAGACAGTGCTATTGAATAAGCCCCATATAGGAAGGACTTGACCACCAAACTATTTGTGGACACCATAGGTGCCATCATAGCAATGCATGTCCACAGCCTATCCATTTTTTTCCTTTGCCATGAACTGCTTGTACAGCTGCATTGGAATACAGAAGCCATACCAAGAGGTATGTGGTGATAAATAAGTAATTCTGAGAGTAAGCAAGCTGACCAGAATTGTTGGCTGAAATAAAATGTCTTATTCAGTCAATAAAATTGTTGGCTGAAATAAAATAAAAAAGTCACTTGTGCTGCAGAGCATGGATTCTATGAAAGAAGCTTGTTGCTCAAAGTGTTATTTGTCTGTAGATAATGAAGGCAGAGCTTTAATTTTTGCAACCAAATAAACCCTATAATAGACATCATTTTTCTTCTACTAAGAATATGTAAGCAGGAAGTTGTTCTTCAGAGTCATAAACCTGCAGACTTTACACAATTTCTGTGTTTTTGTTTGTTAGTCATACTGCCTCTGGGTACTCACAAGCTGCCCATGATGGTCCTGAGCATTCAGGAAAGATACCCTCTACTTCCTTCAGAGACAAGGAGTTCAGCTTCTGAGGCAGATTATATGCTACCACCTAACCCCCAAGGATGCAAGTATCTAAAAATTCAAATTAGGGTGGCAGCCAGGCAAAAGCAGAGGTCTCTTAAATAGCAAAGCCCTGGATCTCCTCATGTGTAGACCCCTGATATGCTACAGCTGAGTTCTGGGCAGAGCTGTGGAAATGTCACTTTATAAACTCTCCATTGTGCTCCAGTGTTTGCTAAAAGATCATTTTATTTCAATTCTCAGTGCCTTGTTTTTCTTTGGAATTATATCTGGTGGACTCCTAGAGGCCTGATGAGACCTGGTTTCTGGCCTGCTGATACTACGCCTTTGACCTTCTGCTTATATCCTGACTTTATTAAGTGGATGTTCGCCTAGTTTGCCTGAACCGGCGAAAGGAACACACGTGGATGGAGAAGCTGTGCTAGAGTTGTGTGTATATATATGCAGTTGGTTGCTCTCACCTTGCAAGAGCAGTCTGTCGACTTGTGTCTCCAAGGTACTTGTGCAATGCTAATTCCTTCCCCCTGGCAGTGTTGACAGGGGGAGAACAACGGAGGGAAGGCAGGCTGTTCTGTGAAGGACGCGGGAGCTAGCTGTAAGCCTGCAAAAATTTGTAGGTAGGCTCAGAGTGCTTGCGGTCTCCTTGAAGTGGCAACTGTTGTGATAGAATTATTTTTCTCTGTATTTGAGTTATTAACATAAGACATATCTGGCTTGTATTTATCTTTGCCATCTGTAGGACTGGGCTCTTATTAACTCCCACAAGCCCCTTTGTGCACAGTGGGATTTGATTTCTGAGTCAGTGTGCATAATGGTGTACTATGAATCCTCATGCTTTAAAATGTTTTTAAGTGTATTTATGGTGCAATCATAATCCTAAGTATGTTCAGACAGAAAAAAAAGTTTTGCAATTCATAGTATCTCCAAGCCAGTAGATGAGGGAATGCTGAAGCTGAAGGACATCTCTCTAAACATGCATAGCCTTGCATCCTTAGTATCTCCATTTACCTTGAGTTATTGAGCAAAGTGTCAATTATCTTTCATTTTGAATACACAAAATCATGCTGCAGTTCTATGTACTCTTACATGGGAGTAAGTCCCACTCAAACTGGTAAACATGCTAGAATTATGCTATAAGGACTAGAAAGAAAGACCATTTTTATTACCTTTTTTGTTGTTCCTTTTTACAACATTACCCTTAAGGTGAGCCTTTTAAATCTCAGCTTCACTAATTGATCAACTAAACTTATAGGTTAATCTAGTCATTTAATATTTATGACATAAAATTAATTTCTTCTTCAATCTGAAAAGCATTATCTGGAGGACAAGTTACTATAGATCAGAGAGTCTCCATAGCTTAATATTTGACCAGGTGAGCTACTTATACGATGGGAGCAGCAGCAGAGGCACCAAACCTTAATAGATGGTTTGGTTCATTCCTTCTCTTGTTCTAAAGCAATTTCAAAAATGTGTTCCCCTGGAATTCAGCACTTCAAGTTTAGTGTCTCTCCAGTCTTGTCTGTATCAGGTACTGCCCAAAGTGACAGTGCAATTAGATCCTCTTTTATATGTTACATTTCTCTGGCTTAAGCTATTAGTCTAGTTCAGAATGTCTTTGAGGTATCTCTCCTCCCCCTTTTTTCCTTCCTCCTCCTCCTCCTCCTCATTCTCCTTCAGTAGATTCTTCTTATCATTTCTGCAATGAGACTACTTTGATATGCAACAGTCAGGCAATTAAATAATTACATAATTTATGTATACCCAAATGTGGGTGCAAACAAGGCCTGCTTCTTCCTCCTATTCTTTATTGTGAGGAAAGTATAATTTAGGGGAGCAACCCTAAAAAGCCGTACAATCCCTCGCACCTCAGCTAGCTATGCATAAGATGGTTCCCTCAGGGCAACAGCCCAGTTTAAATAGCTCCTAGTCAATTTATCAAACTGGTCTATTTTTGTATGATTAAAGCAATAGTTTTCGGGTTGCAAGGGAGAAGCATGTTCCATGTTCATGCTGCCTTATGTCAAAGCAGGTACCATCTTAGAACAGACATTCCTTCCAGATGACATTCAAGTGCCTCCCATGAGACAGTACCAGCCACCTAGAGCTCTCATAAATACTTGCATTCAAAAGATTATTTTTAGAAATGTTGCCCAGTTTATCAGCTATACATTTTAGTAGGTTACAATATTTTAATTGATCTGTCTGACAGCCTAAATTAGTGGTTGCTGGAAGAGAAAAATAATGTATTCAGAAATATTTGAGGGTAGGAGGAAAAAGGGACTGTGCCTCCTTAATGATCCCATGTCTAAAAAGGCTACTGAATCTGTGGACATCAAAGGGATTGTCAGAAACTTCAAAGGGATTGTCAGAGTACCAACTATGACTCTCTCACTATGTATGCCAAGCACATGGGTTTGAGAAAACATGCTCAAAAACTAAGTTTAAACATTTTAAGAATTTGCATATGAGATCCCACTTTTCTCATTGACTATGCTAAAGCCTTTGATTGTGTGGATCAGAACAAATTGTGGCGAGTTCTTAAAGAGATGGGAGTACCAGACCATCTTATTTGTCTCTTGAGAAACCTATATGCGGGTCAAGAAGCAACAGTGAGAACTGGACACGGAACCACTGATTGGACACGGAACCCTAACCCTAAAAGACACTTGCTCCTGGGGAGGAAAGCTATGGCAAATCTAGACAGCATACTGAAAAGCAGAGACATCACCCTGCCAACAAAAGTGTGTATAGTCAAGGCTATGGTTTTCCCAGTTGTAATGTATGGCTGTGAAAGCTGGACCATAAGGAAGGCTGAGTGCCAAAGGATTGAGGCCTTTCAATTGTGGTGCTGGAGGAGACTCCTGCGAGTCCCTTGGACCGCAAGGCGATCAAACTGGTCAGTCCTAGAGGAGATCAACCCTGACTGCTCTTTAGAAGGCCAGATACTGAAGATGAAACTCAAATACTTTGGGCACCTAATGAGAAGGAAGAACTCCCTGGAGAAGAGCCTAATGCTGGGAACAATAGATGGCAAAAGAAGAAGGGGACGGCAGAGGATGAGGTGGCTGGATGGAGTCACTGAAGCAGTTGGTGTGAGCTTAAGTGGAATCCGGGGGATGGTGAAGGACAGGAAGACCTAGAGGAAAGTTGTCCATGGGGTCGTGATGGGTCGGACACATCTTCGCGACTAACAACAACAACAACAAATCCCATTTTTCTTGCACAAATTGTTGGAGACTTTCAGGACAGCAAGTACTGTAGGCAGATGCTTTAGAAGCTGAAGCGCTTTCAAGCATATATTATTGTTGCTTGGCTTTTGTTCTGAGGGGGAAAATCCTTCTCTCCTCAGTTTCTGGATTGTCATATTTGGGGATCTGTTAGTGGCTAAAAGGTTGATGGCACATTAGCCTGGGAGATGCTTTTCTAAAATGCATGGCATTACAGTGAATCAAGTCACTGAATGATAAAGGGTAAGTAATTGTTTTGAGCAGAAAGAAGATGCAATTGTGCTGCTGGTAATCACTAAGCATTCTGGCTGAACAAAAATGAAGGGACTGGGCTTCTCTGCATATGTGAAATCAAGAAACTAATATGCCAGATGTATATAAATACATATATACTATCTGGAATTCAACTGCTTCCCTGGCACTGAACATGATAAAGTCTTGGCCGGTTATGATTTATATGGTTTGCCCATCAAACTGGGTTTCAGGACTGATGCTGTTGGGTGCTTATCCCTTTACTGAATGTGCCAAAATCACCTTCAGCTCTCCCTTAAATTTAAGGTAGCACACTCAAATTACGTGTGCATCTGTATTTTTAGGGGAAGGCTCTAGGGATAAATGGGAATTCTTAAGGCATCTTTGGAGTAGGTGGTTTGGCTGCAACTCACGTTCCTTGTGCCCATGAGCTATTCAGGCTGAGATTAAGAGGGAGTTAGTGGGTTAATATGGAACCCTATGAGGGGATAGAGATCATTACATGATCCTGTACAGAGACAGGGCTTAGAAATATGCTTAACACTGCATAGACCTTGTAAGCAAGGAATCCTGTACTGGACTTCAAGGGTAGAATTACAGATCAAAAATGGGGGCCAGGAAGAGAATGTAACACTGTGATTAGTAGAAACTTCCATGGAATTGCAGTGAATTGGAATAAATGACTACCCTTTAGGGACATCTAATGCTCCTGCCCGGAGCTTGCATTATTTTGCCACAGCTGTGCTGATTGTACTGACTGTGCTATACCATAAAATAAAAACCATGACAAGAGCTGTTTTGGAAAGACTGCCCAGAGCACCAGGGCCTTGGGTTTCTTCTGCCACAACAGGTTCTGAATTAGCTCAGCATAGAAAGATTCTTCTTGTGAACTGTAATTGTAATCATCTTTGCTACGTATATCTAAGCATTGCTTAGTATTTACACAGCCAGTATATTTTGCATCTCATAACCAATTTGTTCAATGGTTTGCTATTTTTTCACAACTATATTGGCACCATTGGCCAACTGAGGATGGCATGCACTTTGCATTTGATGAAGCGAGCTCTAGACCATCGAAGGATATGCTACAGTAAGTTTAAGACCACAGTCTGGTACTATTTACCCAGAACTCAATGTTACTTATGATCAGACATGCAAGAATTGTACTTTGTGGTGCAACATGACTTTTTCTTAAAACTTTGAAAGAGCAGATAAAATTAAGCCATAGCATTTGACTTGGCTTGCTATGGAGCACTTTGGAAGACAGTCTGGTTTTGTCTGGACCAATTTGGAGGCTATCCACCTCATGTCCAAAACCCAAGTCAAGATTCAGAAATCTGAGGCTTTGCATCTCCCTTGAAAAATCAAATTGCACTTTTCGAATTTGTGAGATGTAGATGAAATCTCCCGGCTTCAAACCCTTTTGGAAGGATATGGCACATGCCACATTTCACCAAAATAGGTGGAGTGATTTGTTGTGCCATGTGACATTTTATGTTGCAGATTTTTTTCAAAGGAGAATTGCCAATAATGTGTTTTAGTTCTTGGTGTGGTTGAATGAAATTTGTGGGGACAGTTGTCCCTTCTCATGGGATCAGATCAAGTTTCAGATGAACAAGTACAGGGATTTTGTGCAAGGGATGCCTTACAATTTGAAGACATCTAAGAAAGGACCACCTACTCCCGTTTCTTGTGGACCACTCTTCTGAAAAGGAGGGAGAGCATAGAGGTAGGCATAACTAAGAAAACTGTGAAGTTTCAGAAGGATAGGTGTAGAAATTGGTATGGAAAAGTGGTCCTCCACTGTCTTCTGCTGAGGGGAGAAAATAATTTCCCCTTCCTTCTCCCCATGTTTTTTGGCAATGTATATGAGAACAACACATATCATAGAGCTGTCTCTAGTCCAGAAATATGCAACATTTCAGAAGAACAGGTGCAGGGGATAGGAAGCTAGGGTGACTGAAATGTTTGTTTTGTTTGATTTTTTTTAATTGCTATAAACTGTCCAAGAGTCATGTGGCTATTGTGACAGTCTGTAAAAGCTGGAATGAATACATAATAAAAATCCAGTTTAAGGGGGTTTTTTAAATAAAAAAATCTGGATTTCTTGGTCTCCACTTTGCTTGCCCACTGTACACACACACACCCTGGTAAACATGCCCTGTGATTAAGGTGGACTGTCGGGCACCCAACCCTCACTTCCCCAAGCAACTTTCCAAGAAGAAAGCAGTAGATGTTATTTTGGAGCACATGGCTTCCTTTCTTAAGCCAAATCATGAACAAAGACTCATGCAGGGCCTAGCTCTGGTTCTGTTCTCTCCAGAGGCAGGACCAACAGACAGTCCAAAGGGACCCAGTTTGGCTTAGGCTTTGGCCAAATCCCATCCACTGCTTTCACATGGCTGTTTATCCAGAATATGAGAGAAAAAATGAATGGTTTATTTCCTTGCTATGCTTCCTATGGTAATTAAGCAATTTTCTATGTACATATTGCAATATTAGCTGTAATATGTATCAACATATTGGGCAATCTGGTTATTCTCACACTTAATCTTCCTAAAGTCAATATGAACATTGCAGAACTGCATCTTTTGTATCTTGTAATGTTATTTTGAGTGTTTTTTCACCATGCATATCTGCTTTTCTTTATCTGCAACCAAAAATAAAAGGCACTGACAACATTGCAACAGTAAAACTATAGTATTGAACTAAATAGCATATTTGCATATCTTCTCTTTATTTTTTTTCCAGTTTGGCACCCAGTTTTAAAGCCCGATGCAGTGCTTAGTTGTCGTCTTGCATTTGCTGATCTCTTCATTTTGTCCTCCATACAGTTCTGCATTCTGTTGGGCATTCCTTTTTCCCCAGTGACTGCATGGCAGTTCATGGCTTCTACCTGCTAGCAGCTGGCAGCTGCAGTCCCCTTGCTAGCAACAACTTCCAGTCCCATTGGGGTTTTCTTTACAGGAAAACTGCTTCTAGCAGAGAAAAGGACCTTGAGAAATCCTATCAACTGACACAAGATTAAGTGCATCCTTGCATGTGGAGTTAGCTGGGCCAAACTGTATTTAACTGCATCAGGAGCAGAGCTCATTTAATTTTGGACTCAGCAGAGTTTAACTGAAACTTTAAGCCCAGAATAATTGTGCTGATACCCTACTCCAATTTTTCCAAAGAACCCAAGAAGGCTGAAACAATCCACCTCTTCTATTTTATCCTCATGACCATGTGAGAGAGTTTAGATGAACCATGACTATGACCAGGGCCATAGAATTTCATGGCCATGTGGGAACCAGAATCCAGATCTCCCAGATCACAGTACAACATGTTTACCACTCCCCTGTGCTGGCTGTCCATGCCAGCTTAGGCTGGGAAGCAGGGCAAACATGTATCAACAGGGATGCTCCAAGGTACTTCCATTCAATGCAGGTAATTTCAATGGTAATACAAATAGTTGGGTAAGACCTAACAGGAAGGAGGGTTTAAATTTCAGGAAGGTGTGAGTAGCAATTCATCTAAACAGTTGCCCTTCATTCTTCATCAGAACGTTCTCCAGAAGACAAACTGCATTTGCACATCATATTACCTGAACTCTGCTGGCTCACTTCCAGCAGAGGAGGTTATAAGCCCTGGCTTGTAGTAGGCTTACAAAACCCACTGGGGCATATTGTATTGTCTAAACCAAAACTTCTTGATCCTTGGCAAGAGTGTCAGAAAAATGTATGGCTCTAACCAAGGGGCTAGCAAATGACTGGTTTTCCCAGGTACTCCAAAATGCCAAAACAGCACTAGGAAAGGCTTCTGCCCTCTCCCCATAGCTACTACTGGCTTGATTTTAGGGGGTTTTTTTGTTCTGCAATTGCAAAAACTGCAGTTAAATACAGCCTTTCTGATCCTCTCTTGGCACATCTGAAAAATGCCCTACAAGGATGCTCAGAGGCATCCGGGGGGGGGGGGGGCTTACCATAACTGCCCACTATTTTGAAAAAAAGTATTTCATTTCACCCTTCACTTTGCACAGAGTTGATTTGTCAAAGTATGGGTGGGAGACTGCTTTGCAGAAAGGAACTGTTACTTATTTTTGCAGTATGATCCCCTTGTGGGGGGGCTGTTGCCCCAGGTGCCCCCCAAATGCTGACAGTTCTCACAGTTGCTAGCAGTGTGAGGCACATCGAAACTTGAGGAAACCCCCTTGCAAGAAGATAGGAATAGCCCTCTAAATCAAAATATCGTGCCCCCGCACCTTTAAAAATTCTGAAAATAATTAGTAGTAGGTGACACAGTTGCAATTTGCCATGGACAGTGTATATTTCAAATTGCAACTTTGTAATCTACTGTTAACTTTTTAAAGCTCTTTTTAACTTTTTAAACTACTAGCAACTTGGGGACATCCAAGTCCTCCTGCCATGTCCCCTGGGATACTGCAGGAAGCCAAGGAGCAGGGAAGAGGAGAGAGGAAGAGGCCCAGAGCAACTGTTGCACCTAATCATCCATCAGAGCATGCCCCAAGTTTAGCCACAGTGTATGGATAACATTCTGAAGGGCTTTACCTGTTGTGCAGATCCAGCCATTGTGGTGCACTGAAATTGACAACTCCTAGCACTACCAATCAAAACACGTTGTGTGCTATTCATTTTAACTTTTTGTGATAAGAAAGAAGACAGTGGGAATAATGGGAAAACATGGGAAGGTTACAAATGGAAGATGATGTCATAGGGAGCCAACATGGAACTGCATGTTTGAGGCAGGGATCTGTATAATAAAAGCCTTGTCCGAAAACCGGTGGATAGCACTCAGTTATAGCTACATGGGCTGTAATCAACTATTGGCTGTGAGAATAAGGGATACTTCCATCATCACATCTTGTGCTTTGATCCCATGGGTAAGTGGCAACATTTATGTTTCTGCATCAATATTTATGAGCACTGTCAAGTGGAGGGTTTTTTTTAATACTCTCAGATGTGTTCTAATAAATCTTTCCAATTAAAACAAACAATGGCTTCTTAGAAAAGAGAATATGCTGAAAACCATTCTTCAAAACAAAACCACTTCCACTGCCCCTGAGCTCTGCATAGCCTCTTCACAGAAGTGTCTTTGATTTACAATTTCGTTTTTAAAAATCCTTATTTCAGAATGATAAATCCATGCTTTCAAGTTCAAAACTTTACTCATGTGAGGTATTCAGATGTTGTAAGCCGCCCCGAGGCCTCGGCAAGGGGCGGCATAGAAATGTTTTAATAAATAAATAAATCTTGCCAGGATGGTTGCACTGAGGGCCAAGTGTGGGAACTCCCCACACTTGGCCCTCTAAACTAAAGGAAATGGCAGTTGTGGGCAGTGTCATGTCACCCAGCACGGAACACACAGAGACACAAAACACAGTGGATACGGAAGAGAAAGTAGGTCACTTGTAGAGTACATAATATGATGCTTTATATTTGATTTTGTGTTTCAAAAGTTAGAGGTTCTTTACAGTACTATTTATAGAGTTGATAGAGCCATAGCCAGGAAACTTATAAATGTGTGAACACATTGCTTCTCTCACTTCATTCTTCAGACCTCTTCACCCACCTGCTGTGCCTAATTTTGCTGTAACCAGCGAGTCATAAACAGGTAGGAACACTGAACAGCAAGCAGTGACTTCATAGCAGTGTTGGGGCAAACACTAAACCTTTTAGTTCCTAGAACATTTCCAACATGATTGAAGGCAGTGTAGCTTGGAATAAATCTCCCTTCAAGAGCTTGAAGCTTCTTTTTTGATTTCTATGTGGTACTCCTGTTAAAAAGACTTTGGTAAAAGGGCTAGTTTGGTTAAGTGCTCTACCTAAGGGCAGCCTTCATTAAACAATTTTCTTAACTGGAGATCACATATGTGGAAGCAGATGTGCCCAACGTTGTTCGTGAAGCATGGCACAAGTTAACGGAGGGGCACAATCACATTGTGACCTCACTTTTCCACTCCATCTCCACACAACTCTCACTCTACTTTTAATACTGTGTGAGGCAGCTTACATCCCTCTAGTGCCTTCCAGGCATTTTGAACGAGTGTCCAGTGTTCCTGACTATTGGACATGCTGGCTCAGGCAGATAGGAGTTGAAATTCAAAACATTTGGAAGATGAAGTATAGCCTAAAGAGCTGTATTGAAACCCACCTGAAAAAAACCAGGTTAAGGCCAGATGTTGGACAGTTCCCTCCTAGCTTAGTACGTGTCTTTTCACAATCTTATCTATAGCCTTTCTGAAGAAGGAAAGGCTGAAAAACCATTGATCTTTCCCTCAAAAACTGCATGGTGTACCTGTTATTCTATTACCCTTTGCATCCAATTTCTTGTTACTGGATGGAAACGATAATAGAAAAAATCTAAAATGTACTCATATTTCCTCCTGATTATTGCACTGCATTTGTCCAAGGTTGGGGGAAAGAGGATTATTCTGCTACATTTATTATCAGTTTGAAGTAACAAACATATATACAGCAATGAATGTGTGTGTGGGTCTGCGTGTACACTATAAGTATCCAACTTTACTCTCTCTTCCCAGCTGACAGTCATTTGTATTGTGTCTGACGTAGGGTTGGTTGTATGTACATTTAGCAGCTTGTACATTCTTGCAGTATCAAAAA
Organism: Varanus komodoensis; assembly: GCF_004798865.1. Lineage (NCBI taxonomy): Eukaryota > Metazoa > Chordata > Lepidosauria > Squamata > Varanidae > Varanus > Varanus komodoensis. The sequence goes on along the minus strand of NW_025335568.1, from coordinate 35,241,822 downwards.
GCTGGTTCCAGTATCGCTCTTCCCAGGCTCCCAAGTAGGGATTTTGGAGAAATTGACAACAGATGCAGAGGAGTGTGGATTTTTAGGAAATGGACTGGAGTATTCTGTCCTCAAGTTACAAGGATTCCATGAACTTGCCAACTGCTTGCTTGCTTGCTTGCTCACTCTTTGGAATCTTACACAAATTTAGTCATAGAAAAACTAAAAATGCTAAAAATGTGCATTTTTCACCATAGGCTAAAGCATGAAAATATTCATTTGGTGGGGAAAATGTACATTTCTGGAAATGAAAACTCGGTAAGTAGGCATCAATGCAAGTTTGGGAAAAGGAAAAAATCCAGTTCTGCCAATGGACAGATTATGGAATGAAAGGCACTTGACAATCTGTGAAATGCTGATGGAACCAACTAAATAAAATGTGTACATCCCTACTTACTGCAGGCTGCAGTCCTCACAGCACATGTCTACTCAGCCAGAAGTCCCACTGAGTTATGCGGAACTTACTCTCAGGTAAGTCGGTAGAGGATGGCATTAACGGAACTCTGAAGGGCTCTCTTGTTCTCACGGTGCGTTCCTTCAGCATCTCCGTGCTCTGATGTTTCCTTGCTCCCTTCGCTTTCTTCTGGACAGCTAGCTCTCTGGTCCTTGGCAAGAGCGGGAAAGCTAGGGATCTTGAGATGCAAACCGCCCGATCCTTTCCTTGCTACTTCGCTATCATTCGTCATTACTTCCCCAGATTTTGAAGGGTTTTATCGCCCCCTTCCCCAGGATTTGCGGGGAAATCTATATCTATTATATATCTATAATATGCTCACCCAGAAACGCCTTATTTGCAGCACGCGGGGTGGGGAGAACACAGGAAAAGTAACACTTGAAGGTAAAAACCACCACGTGCCCAATTCAAGTGAGATTCGCTTCGGCAAGTGTCTCCTTCCGGAGTCTGCCTCCCGCCCCCCCGCAATGATTTCCAGCCCGCCCCAACTGCAAGCGCAACAGCAGGTCTGAACTGGTTCAGGGGGCTTTCAGGCTGGATTGCTCTGCAAACCCGGCGTGCAGTTCTGGCGTCGCCCTTGCGGCCACAGCAGGGAGAAAAGGCGCTCTAAGTTCTCCCTTCCCGCCCACGCAGCGTTCCCGCGCCCCCTCCCCTGCCCTTCCTGAGAGGGCTAAAAGAGACAACGGGGGAGCGGGCGGCGCTTCCGCCGCGGGCAGGCGTGGTACGCGGGACCCAGCCCAGGCTCGGCTCTCGGTGATAACCAGCCGCCCTGCGAGGGAGCCTGTGCGCCAAAAGAGGGCGCGGGCTGGGGGCAGCGGGGGGGCGGTGGCAAGGGGTGTGTTGTTCCGGAGAAGTTGGAGCGCGCATGCTCGCCCGCTCGAATGACGTGAGCGGACTGGCTAAGCGGCGAAAGATCAAAGAGCGGTGCGAACCCGAGGGGCGGGCGAGCCGCGCTCGCGGGGAGCCGGGCGAGCCGAGCCAGACTGCGCGGGCACCGGCCAGGCGCGGGGCAGTTTCCCGGCGAGCCACAGGCGAAGGACTCCGGCGAGCTGCCCGCCGCCTGCCCGAGTCTCCCGGCGCGGTTGCCTTTTGTTCCCCCTTCCCACCGCCTCCGCCTCGCCTCCGCCTCCCTTTGAAGCGAGCTGCCGTCGGGGCCGCGGCTCGGCTCGGCTCGGCTCGGCGTGGCTGGCCGGCTGGCTGCGCGCACATGGGGAGGCGACCCAAGCGCACGCATGACTGAGCAGAAGCGAGACCGTCCGCCAAGGATCCCCGGCAGGTCATGACAGGGCAGGGAGGTTGCTGCGGCTGCCATGAGGCGGAAACTCCGGCGTGGATGCAGCCGATAGAAGTGTGACCGAGCCGGAGCAGAAAGACGCTCCCCTTGGCTGGAGCCTGCGCCTGCTGGAGGAGCGGTTGGCGGCGACGCAGGGGGAAGCTGAGGCGGAGAGCCGCTAAGCAGCTGCCTGTCGCCTCGCCATGGATTGCAGCCGCCTCAGGACTCTTATTAATAGATACGTAAGTAGCACCCGGCCCGGCGCTGCCTCCCTTCGCCAGGTGCAGCTTTGCGCCCTGCTCAGCGCTCCAAAGCAGATCGGATGCCTCACTTCAGCCGTGTTCTTAACGTGGAAGCACCTCCCCTGTAATGTAGGCTTGGCGATGCGCGAACATCGCAGCTTCTAGCCATCCGATAATCCCTGAGCGCAGCAGTTCTCCCAAATCCCCTGTTTCTCTGTGGAACGCTGATGCAGGGAGTGGAATTCTCCCCCACTCTTTACCTCTCAGATTTCCGAGAGGTAAAGAGGGAGGGTTAAAGTCTGACCCTTCTGATTTCTATTCCTCGAGTTTCAGCCTGATCTACAGTTGAAAGCCCTGCTAATCCGAATGCGTTTTAATTCTGAGTAGCTGGAAGAATTCAGCTTCACTCCTTAACACTTAGAAGCCTGGGGTACAGCCCAATGGGGTGCATATTAGTGGAACATTTTCAGTATGGCTTAACTGAATGGGCTTAGGATCACAGCTGTGCCATCAATCACATGTATATTTCATTTCTGCTGTGTTCAGTAGCATACTACCAAGTAGTAAGGATAACTTTTTGAGTCAACGTTTCTAGGAGTAAGCAGCATTTCTCTTCTCATTTCCACAATTTCCGTCACCCACTAATGACAGCAGGACTTGCTCTTGTAACTTCTCGTGGCATTTGGAAGTTTTGAGAAACGCTTTGAACTGATCAAATAAGTGGTGGTCACTGCTTCTGGTTGGCAAGGCACAGTATAGGTATCTACACTTTGCTTTCACATACAGTTTGCTCATTGCGGTTTATACTTGGGAATCCAAAGAAATAGAGTAGCAATTCTTAAAATTAATTGCCATGTGTTGCCTGTGGTTTCTTATATAGCTTCAAACTGAATTAAGAAAACCACCTCAATGGTTGTCACTGAAGAGAAGCAGCAGATGATAAACTGGTGGGTAATTCCAGGAAACCCTCAAGATTCCTAAATGCATTGCACAGGTGTGTGTCCCAGTGACTTCAGTAAGGCTTTCTTCCAACAAAGTACATTTAGAATGACTGTTTAAACTAATGAAAGTTGTTCCAATTAAATATACTTTGATTGGGTTGTATGGCTGAATTCCTAAGTACACATCCTAGAAAATTAGTTTTATTTAAGGTCACTGTTGAGTGTTCTAGAACTAGAGTACCGGTTTGTGTTTTATCCTGTACTTGGCAAGGCATATCATGATTTATTGGGTGAGGACCTCTTTAAATAGTAATGTTTGGGGGATAATAAGGAAGTAAATTGATAGATGTGTACATTTTATGATACTTCCATGTTTAATAAAACTCAGTATTCTGTCTGTTTAGATACTGTTTACAAGTGCCCCCTTTTTCCAAAGCTTTCCAGTAAGTGATCAGTCATGAGTTTCATAGTCTCATGATTTGCTCTGAGGTCAGAACAAAAAGCCCTTGAGCCATATTATACATTATTGTCTTTAGCAGGCAGCCGTTGCTTCCTTGTCCATGTTTTCCGGTGCAAAATACAATGTTTGTTTTCTTCAACAGAGGGAAACTCCATGCAAAACAGTTCTTGGTGTTTGACTTGTGAACAGTGAATTGTAACAGAATGGAAGGTCAACATAATCACTAGCCAAATAAGCAAATACTGGCTTTTATTCAAATTTTTTGAAAGTGAGCATATTGGTTTTTTTATTCTGTAAGTTCTAGCCATTAGTATAAGAACAGGTATATGTATTTTGTCCCAAAAAAAAAAAAAGAAAGAAAAAAGAAAAGAAATTCTAGGGCAAGAAAAACTTCATTTTTTATCTCTGTACACTCAGTGGAAATGATGCATATTTGTGTCTTTTATTTTGCACAGTTCAATTATCAGTGCTACTATTTTGAATAATTTCATTTTGGTTTTGCTAGTCAGTGGGAGAGGTAGAGAGAGATATTGAACACAGATGTGCTGCCCTTTACCACTGTGGAAACTTTATTTAGGCACCCTGAAAACATAATAGCTGGAAACTTAATTTAAAACTGAGTGAGAGCTGAAATTTTGGGAAACTGATTTCTGCACCTATCACCACATGGTGTCCATAGTAAACTATAGGCAGCCCAGAATATGTTTACTTACAGCTTGATTCACAGACCAGTGAAGAGAAAATCCCTAGACTGAATTTGGTGTATGTCCCTGCCATAAATATTAACAGGTATAATGTGCTTTAGTCTGTTTAGACCGATTCGGTGCATGTTTACTCAGAGGTATCCCCTTCCTATTCATGTGGGCTTATGGCCAAGGATATCTACATAGGACTAGATAATTTGTGTTATTATGCCGAAAGAACAGTTGGTGCAGATCACCCTACAGATCATTTGCTTCTGCAAGATACTCTTAGGCTGCAGTCCCTTAAAGCCACGCAAGATAAACACAAAGAGATTTGGCTTTAGGTGCTTGTTGTTCATAATCTAGAGTTGCTGTGCCTCCAAAAAGAGGGGCTGTCTTGAGTCCTCCCTCCCTCGCTAAGTCACTGTTGCTGCTCTGTTGCTTGACTTCATTTATCCTGTATCATCTCCGCTGCATTTCCTCCAACTGAAACTTCCAGTAGTTGCATCCAGACAGAGCCTCTGTGTTAAACATCTGCTAGGCAAAGATATCCTGATTCTTGTGGCAAATAATGAAATGTTTTTACCATGTTTGTAGGCTTCACATAGGTGCTGGGTTGGTGATGGCTTGAAACGGATTTAGACAGAGGCAAGGGATTTGGCCACAGTATGGGAAATGGTGCCTCTACAAATAGGGCAGGGCCAATACACTGTCAGCATTATTTAGTGAGAGCAGTCCTAAGCTAGCTTCCAACTCAGTTGATACAGACTAGTGATAGGTCTCAGTGCCTCATCATCAGCTGCTCTGAAGCTAAACTTGCAGGCAGAAGCTCCTCCTGGCCAGGACCCAAGCAACCAGAAGCAATTGATGCCTGCCCAGAGCGGATGTTGGAATGACCTGCTCGGCTGTCTACCTGGCTTGGCCACTTGACTCCTCCAGTAAAGGTGGAAAACAGAAGGAAGCGGACCAGGTCCTATTTTTGTTGATGAGTAGTGCGACTAGCACTTTCCAGTGCTAAAACATCCAGTCTAATTGGTGATGCCTCAGCAGCCAACCACAATGTAGGTTTCTAAGATAGGTTCAATTTAGTTCATGGCGAAAGGGGACACTGCCATTCCATAGCAGAGTTTTTCAATTTCCCATCTCCCCAGTGAGTTTAAGGAACGTAAATTAAAGAGATTCCAGAGAAACAAGTTGGCAATAATGTGTTACTATGTCACAGCAGTGTCCCCCTGCATATACTTACCAGGGAAAGGGGGTGTAGACTAATCAGACAAGATCATGCAAAATATATACTCAGCCCATTTAATTTCCAGGCAGATTTGCATACTATTCAGCCCTGTCATACTTTAGAGTAAACTGAAACTGCCCATTAAAATTACACAAACTGCCTAGAAGAGTGAACAGGTAGAAACTTTTTTTAAAGACTTGCCAAGAGATAAGGTATATATTTATGTCTGACATTTAGCTTAATAGACTCTTAGTATTCCAAGCAGAAACAAATGGCATGCTATACTAAGCTGATACATTATTGATACAGAACCATCCCTGTTCATGGTAGAGCGTTACATAGAAAAGAGCAGATGGGCCCCTGTCCCCATGGATCTTACAGTCTAAAATAGTGTTTAGTAGAGACAATAGAAGGAAGAAGGGAAGAGACGGGAACGGAGAGTTGAATGTGGGCAAATTGTATTTCTAAATGTACAATCTACATTTATAGACGCAACGGTAGCCACAGTTGTGTCTCACCTCGGCAATGTAGTTTGAATGAGTGTATTTCTATTTGATCCAGCAAAACCCTATAAAGTAGGTTAAGTAGAGAGACTGACTAACCCAAAGGTGTCCGTGAATGTCATGGCAGGCATTCACTGCATGCAGTCTGAACTTGAGCTTCTCTAGCACAGCATTAGCTAGACTTCCTCTGATGCGGAATGGATGTTTTAAACTACACCTCCCTGCATTTCTGAACAGCCCTGGTACAAGCACTCTTGCACACTATGCCTCGGGCCCCATCCTTTTTCCCTGTCACGTACCCCACACCCCTTCCTGCATGATATGTCCCCTCTCCTCCCCACATTGTCAGATTCTCAGAGAGGTTTGCCTGGTGCCGACACTTTATTCTTTCTGGAATCAGGCAAAAACTTCCTTATTTTCCCATTATTTTAATGTCTAGTTGGTTTTAATTTGGGTTTTATCATATTGAGATGTCAGATGCTGTATTTTATTTTATGTGTTGCTTTTCTTGTAAGTCGTCCCAAGACATCGGAGGTGGATGGGTTATAAAAGCTTTAAATAAATATTTTTTAAAAATCATCACATTGACTGTCTGGCGGGTGAAGAGCTTGTGGAAGCCCAACTGCTAATCAGCTTTCACTGGAAGTATTCTCCGGATGACTGGAGCTCAGCGGATTTCAGAGCAGAGGATAGGGTGAGTGCTTCAGAGAGCCCTCCCCAGCTGCTCTTTCTCTCCCTCTCTCTTGTGGCATTTGCCACAGTGGAAGAGTGAGGCTGGTAGTGCTCTGTGGAGGAAGTGGCACGGGGCCCCCATGGCAGGCGTGGGGGATGGTGCAATATGCTGTTCCCCCCACCGATCTTGAAGAGCTGGCATCAGCTCACCTCATTTAGCAGCCTGTCCTATCCTTGAACTTTGGCCATGTTGGCTGGGGATAATGGGAATTGAATTCCAAAATATCTGATAGGTGCTGTGGGGTGTGGAGGCTGCACTGGGTTCGGGTTTAGCCCTTTAGTGGTGCCAGGAGAATGCAGATTACTTAGGGAACAAATGGATCTACAAATCAAGTTAAGAGTGTGAGGCCAGATCTTGGGGTTGTTGTGGAACATGAGCTAGACATGAGGCAACAATGTGATGCAGCTGCAAAAGGGGCAAATGCGATTCTGGGCTGCATTAACAGAAGCATCACTTCCAAAACACATGAAGTACTAGTTCCACTCTACTCAACACTAGTTAGACCTCACCTGGAGTACTGTGTCCTGTTGTGGGCACCTAAGTTTAAAAAAAATGCAGAAAAGCTAGAAAGAATACAGAGGAGGGCAACAAGGGTGATTCAGGGACTGGAGGCAAAGCCCTATGAGGAAAGATTGAGAGAACTAGGCATGTTCAGCCTCAGAAAGAGAAGGCTGAGGGGAGATATGATAGTACTCTACAGTACCTGAAAGGCTGTCACAGAGAGGAAGGACAAGATCTCTTCTTGTTTATCCCAGAGTTCGGGACATGGAATAACAGAGTTAAGTTAAAAGAAACCAGATTTAGACTAGACTGTACAACAATGAGCAGTACAACAATGGAACCTATTACCTGGGGAAGTTGTGGGCTCCCCCTTGTGGGAGACATTCAGAAAGTGCCTGGACAGTCATCTGAATGGGATTGTGTAAACTGGTGATCTGCAACAGCAGGGGATTGGACCAGATGGCCTTCTGGCCCCTTCCTGCTCTACTATTCTTTGATTCTATGACTCAGGAGATCTGGGTTCTAATCCCCACTAAGCCATGGAAGTAATTGGGTGACTTTGGGCCAGTCAAAGACTCTCAACCCAACCTACCTCACAAGGTTGTTGTGAGGATAAGATTGAGAGGAGGAGGAGGAGATTTATGTAAACTGCCTTGAGTTCCTTGAAAGGAAAAAGGCAGGATATAAATAATAAATAACTATTGTACACAGATATTATATTGGTATACAGGTTTGCGGTGTGTATCTGCTTCTTTTTCTTTAATTGTGTAGTGCTCGTGAGGGTTCTTACACATACTAATCTTCCGTAAATGCAAACCTGGTGGTGGGGGAGGATAATCCCTGAAGGATTTTGTCAAAATGGATCTATGAACAAGACTGGATTTACCTAATAATTTAATCTAGTAAATGAAGGAAGAAATGGAGATACTGTAAACATAAATAATGATGACAAGTCAGGTAAATCAAGCAAAGTAATAATTTAAGTAGAAAGTGAAGGTATTATTTTAACATAACCTATTATTTTATGGGTTCATGCTGCTAAGTTCCCCCACAGAACTTTTTGGGTGAATGATCTGAAGGATAAGTTGCCTGGCACTGTCACTTGATTCTTTTTAGCGCTAGGCTAAAACCCTTTTATTTTCCAGACCTGATTGGTTTAATTGGGATTTTATTGCCAGTTGGAATTCTTTAGGATGCTGTGTTTTTTTTAAATGGTTGTATTGTTAAACTGTCCTGAGACTTCAGTTTAGACAAGTTTTAAATAAGTAAGTAAGTAAGTTAGTAGTAGTAATATTTGGGCTATGTACCGAGAGTGCTTTACATTTTAGATTGCGGTGGTCTGTATCGTAGGTTGCGAAGTAAAGTGATGCTGCCATATTCCAGATTGCAGTACTACTTGTCCTCACTTGTAAGGCTAGAAAGATCTTTCTAAGAACCAGGTTTTCAATTTCCTTGTTGGTTTTGAGTTCATGTGCTAGTTTGGAAAGTGTGGTTAGTGTGGTGCCATTAGCACAAGAGGCTCTTCTCAACTTACAGCTGCTGGGTCCTGATGTATGTTTTTGAATAAATCAGAAATGCTTCAAATGCTTTAAGGGCCCACACAAACAGTGTCGGGGCAATTTGTTGCCAGAAACAGCAAAACGTGTACTTTGCATGCAACTCACTCGTTCATGAGGACTGTTCTCAGATAAAGTAGGAATATCAGAAACATTACATAATTTTTAAGGTGATTAACTAGTGTGTAGAAAATTCTTAGTAGCTGGTATACAAGAAGCAAAAAAGACAGGTTCCTAGCCTATCCCCATCCCCCATCAGTAGGTGATATAAGTCAGGAGAGCAAATGTAACTGTAACTAATCATATCTTGTGGTTAGGATGAAATGAGATGCTTTCTGCAGAAAGAGACTTCCAGAGATCCATGGAGAAGATATAGAAATGATTGCATGGCAAGTGTAACAGGGAAAGTGATTAATAGATAGCCCCTCTGATCATTCAGTCTACTGGTAATTTTCTTCACCAATAGATTGACTGTAGATTATTTCTCTTGTTTACCATTTTTTGCCTGGCTTGAGGGAAAAATATGGATCTATGTATGCAGAATTGAGGAAAGAAGTGGAAGAATGCAAGGAAGAGGTAACAGGTCTGGGTAGGGAGAAAAGTGTTAGTTTGGTATGTATAGAATAAAAGGAAATTGTGTTTAATTAAATATGTAATTCTCTCTCCCTCCCTCCCTCTCTCCAGCCATTGGTCACAGCAGAATTGTAAGTCTTATAAGGATGATATGCATAAGATAGTGTAGAAATAACTCTTCAGGTATAAGTGTAAGACAAGCCAACTTTAGTTTCACTTGCTATTCAGCAGTAGGAGTAAGGATTGAATTTCAGAAAGAGTAATGGCTAGTTCAGGAATTAAATCGCAAGCAACAATAGTCATAGTCGGGTATATAGTTGAGGTAGCAAAGTTTTCTGGCTTTAGCAGAGGATTCAGGTTGTGTTGCTGTATTAGTTTACTCTTCTCCAACCACAAAAAGCATCTTGTTACCGTGTTGTAAGCCGCCCCGAGGTTTCGGCAAGGGGCGGCATAGAAATGTTATAATAATAATTAAAAAATAATAATCTTGGGAATAGTTAAGCATGGTAGGAGTAGGGGATATAGTAAACCTCTTCTCATCCTGGCATTTCTCTGCTTCTCAAGAGACCCCTCAAGTTGCTTTCCCCAAAAGGAAATAATTCATGCTTCTATCTGAGCTTTTTTGTGAGGAGGGGAAAGCTGTTGGTTATTTGTTACATACACCTGCATGTTTGGTCCTTGAAAACCACTGAAGTGTATTAGCTGGCAGCTGTCTCTCCACCATGATTCAGTTCAGTGGCCCTATCTCTACACCTAGGTCTTTCCTGGAAGCTAACTTTCCATATCTTGAAAGTTAGAAGTTCCTTAGAGCACATCTTGATTGTTCATGGTAGCGCCTATACATCTGCTTGCTATGTCTGTCCTGCAATAACTAAGATATTTACGACTGTTGCCTTCTTGGTTTGGCTGCTTTGAACTGTGTATGGGTGGCATGCACAGAATTTCTGTGGTCTTCCAGCTGCGGCTGAACTAAAGTTGGAGCCAGCTAGCTATGGGAAATGGCAATGTCAGAGGGTTTGTTCATCTTTAGTAGTTAGCAATGTAACACTTCAAACTGTTCTTCAGAGCCCATCCTTGTCAAACAACTACTGTATCTGGATATTCTGTGTTTATGACTTTGCTTAGGCTTAGTTAATATATAATTTTAATTTCTCAAGATAGAGCTGTTATAAAATGAGAGGAGCTTGGGTAACAAACTTTTTGGAGTTGGGGAAGTAACAGGAGGATGAACAAGACTGTAGTCTTGTTTTACATTTCCTCGCAACTGAAGTATTAGGTCCTAATGAAATTTGTCAAAAGTTTGCATCGGCGAAAAACTAATTGTTGATTTGTTGTAGCACCTGATGAAACACTTCTAAATATTAACTTCATGCTAATTATATCAGGTGCTCATTTCTTCTTTTCAACATATTGCAGCATCTTGTATCATTGTCTTCCATTAACAATTCTAGTACCATATGGTGTTGGGGGGCATAATACTTATTTCACTAAGTAGATGGCTCAGGGTGCAATCCTATGAATGCTTACACAGAAATAAGTCCTACAACTCCTAGCTAGCCATAAGTATATTCAACTAATTGGAAGTTGGAGAGTAGACTGCCTGCTTTCTGGCAAAGACCGTTGACGCTGACAAACTGCAGTGATTAAAGTGGGCCCTACGTGTGTGTGTGTGTGTGTGTATGGTATATAAGTATAAGGTCAGAACTGTATATTCATGGAAGGTGCAACTGAAATTTCTATGAATGAAGGATGAATAGAAATCCTTACTCAGTTATTGCCATTCCCATGGGTATGTCATTCTGATTTTAAACTGTCCACATGAATAGCCCGACCAGGTGAGTAGACACTTGTGCATGTACAGGCTTATTCATGATCTATGAGTCTTGTATCTGGTTTTCTATTAAAGTGTTTTCAGGATGGTGTTGAAGGATTGTTAGTCATGTCATGAAGGATAAGGAATATAATGCTTAGAAGGCTGTGAAATTCATTTGATGCTCCCCAGGGGTCTGGGGTGAAATTCTTCTAGGATGCACCTGATTTAATACATTTTACTTTCTATATCCTGAGCTTTTTCAGCATCACAGAGGGGATAACAGGCTGCTAGATTCCTTGTTTTAAACATATTTGCAAAATCAGCTTGTCCTCTTCTCATTCCTTCATACAGCACATAATTATACTATGGAATTTGCTACCACAAGATGTGGTGATGGCCAACGACTTAGATGGGTTCAGGATCAGAGACAACATCCCTCTGAATACTAGATGCTGGGAACATAAAAAAAGTAGGGGCTGTTGCTATCTGGGGGCTTCCCATGGGCATCTGGTGGGCCATTGTGGGATATCAGCCTAAAGAGGCTTTGGTCTCATCCAGCAGGGCTTTTATGTCCTCTGGGCAACTGCATTTTATAGCAATTTCAGCTCTAGAGACACAAGCAGTGGTGTTCAGTTACATAACAGAATCGTAATTTGAAAACTGAACCCCGTAGTGCGTCACAGGTGCATTATAGTTTAAGGGAAAATATAAGCAATTTTCAATTATTTGAAGGCTTTAAACAGGTTTTTTGTTGGTGTTTGTTTTGTTTTTAGTAGAGGATGGGGAGAATCTGTTACCTTATAATGCCAGCCTTTCCTTATTTACACAGAAAGATATATTCTTTTTATTGGGATTGCAGCTGAATTTGATTCCTTTTACCATAATTATAAAGTGATCGAATTTAAAGTATTCTTGCCAGGCTTTATTTGCTTTCAAAATCAAAGTAATAAGCAAGGAATTGTTTAAAAAAAACAATTTTCACTGAAACATAGCCTCCAGGTATTTCTTGGAATTGAAAAATTGTTCTTTGTATTGCTCAACAGTTCTTTTTTAATGCCCAGCAGTGAAGTACACACTTGTTCCTTCTGATCAGTTCCTTCCACTTTAGTTTAGTCAACAATAATCCATTCAAGTATCTGGTATTCAGTGTGAGAAACCCTGCTCTGGATTTTTTATTTTTCAAGTGTTAAGTGAAAACTTTACCCCAACCTTTCCCTTTTTCTTCAGATCTTTCCTGGATAAGTTTGAGAGCTTTTGAGTCAGGAAGATACTTCAAAATATTTCTTTAGTGCATAAGCAGTATGTGCTTAGAGATAAGAATAAAAAAATCTTCCCAGTCTGCAGTCTTGGACCAAGGTGTTACAAGTCAGCCTGAAGGAAGGTGCTTGCCTGGGGAATTTTATAATTCCTTCTGCACAGATGGGTGATTCCTCCCCACAGGGTGGCAGATAGAATATCTGCAGAATTGCTTTGAGAATTTTAGAATCTAACTACTACTAATTGGGGGTGATAGGAGAAACTTCTGAATATTACAGTTCGTTGAACATCAGCATTACACAATATTGCTGAGTATGCTGTGAATATCTGTTTTGCATACAGTTGCTAAATTATGCTAGGTAATCTATTGCCTGTTAATGCATTATGATTCTATAGCACAGCTGTTGGCTTTCTGTGTTAATATCTATGTTTCATTTTGCTTTTAACATTCCAGTTCCTCTTTGCCAGCGATAACGCCAGTTTTACTATATATAGTATACTCTGTGACCATACATACTATACTGGATGTGTGGAGCAGCATAAATATGCAGCTGTTTGCTGTTTCAGGCCCTTGGAAAACGTGTCCCTTGCAGCCTGCAGTGATTCCAGCATTAAATGGTTGCTAAACACTTTTGCAGCCAGTGGCAATTGTCTGCTCTGTACGCATAGGCTGATGGCTTTTCTGTCTTCAAAGAGACTGCTCTTACTTCTGGTCAATAGTAGGCTCTTGACCAATTCATGGCTTTTGAAATGCTCTCCTTGTCATTATAAAGTCTGCGAATGCAACTTATCCTTTTAACCTCTGCTGCTTTGTTTGCCCTTCTCATTATCATGGCTCAGGAATTTTGATCTCATGCTAGGCTAGTGCCTGTTAGAAATTAATTAGTAACAAGGTAAAAATTGGCCACTTGTTTCTCACCTTGGAAGCCACCTGCTTTAAAATAAATGTTTTCAGGAGCATTCACTTGGAAGTCGGCTTATGTGGTTGTGTGCATTTCTGAAGCCTATCCATAACCTTCTTTGAGCACAGCCATTCAGTATTTGTTGCTGGTTCATGTCAAGGTCTTGAAAAGGTAAAAAAAGAATGGTGTGCATTTACTTCCTCACTGTAAAAGAAGTAGGCTGAAAATACAGCAAGCAATGGGCATGATGATATGGATTGGTATAATAAATACAAGTGGAACTGTACATAAAATTGCAACACCGAACTTTTAAAGGCTAGAAATCATTATAATTTATGGAGTAGTTAAAGCTAATGATGAGGATGCATTGCAACACATGGAATAGTATCTGGTATAGAACTGGTACCCTTTGAGTATAGTCTTCTTTCATTGTGGCTCATGAGAATATTTATTATGTTTTATGTGGCAAATCTCAAATCTTCCAAAGGTGGCTGCTTTTCTCTTTAATGACCGTAGTTGCACACTCTTACATTACTGCATTACATTTCTATCCTGACATTCTTCCTATTGCAAGGAATCCACGGTGGGTTACAAGGTGCCCCAACTCTCCATTTTATACTCAGAAAAGCAACCTGTTGAGGTAGGCTAGTCTGAGAGTCCATGATTGGTTCAAAGTCAGCCAGAGACCTTGATGGCTGAGTGAGGACTAGAACCCAAATCTCCCAAATTTTCATTCCAATATTCTAACCACCGCATCATAATGGTACCTTTTGACTTTTTTCCACTCTTGAACCCTTCAATTTTTTCAGTCTGTCTCAGTCTTCTGAAAGGATTATTATAGGTTTAGAATCTGTATATACTATGGCAAAGCAAAAATCGGAAGCCGTTTTATATGACTGACATATATAAACAGCCCAAAATATTGACTTTGTCTTATATGCAAATTGCCTTATTTGCTGGTATATACAGTGCCTGGAATTTAGGAGCAAAATAAATTATGCTTGCATTTGTTAAGGGAGCTTTTAATTTTGTGTCCATTTTAAAAAGTGGCTGGAATAAGTCTTACAGGAGGGAAGCCATACGTTGACCTGGTTTGTACAATTAAAATGGCTTCTTGAACTCACTCTGTCTGATTTCCATAATCACCACTTGGACATGGCTGTTGAAGGGGCAAACTGACCTCTGTTAATCTGTGAGCTGTTGCAGAGTCATTGGAAAGTTGTTTCCTGCTTCAACATATCATCATGCTTGGGTCCAGAAGACGCAGTAAGCTGCATCAGAGCTGTGATTGCACGTCATGTGCTGCCTGTGCTGAGTTTCCTCCGTAGATAAATTACCTCAACTAAGTCATGGTGACTTATTTTGTTCATGTTAATCAGCACTCATCCTTCTTATTAAGCATATTAAAGAATGCAAGGCATACACTCTTGGTAGATCACTAACTTGGTAGAACATTTAAAACCAAAATAATCAAAACATAAATCACAAAGTATATGCAAAATGATTCACCTTATGAGGAAATTTGCTTAGTTCCATCCGTGGCTGAACCCAGGTTCTAGTGCTTAAAGCAGGGGTGTCCAAACTTTTTGCAAGGAGGGCCATATTTGGTGAGGTGAAAATATATGGGGGCCGACCATTCAGCCTGACATTCTTTGAACCATTAACATTAAATGCAAAGGAACTATTTTATGAAAGACTAAACAAATAACTTAACTGCACTAATATGAAGGGTGATATTGAGATCTCGACTGCATTATATAGGCCAGGTCTGGCTCCAAAACAGTGGTTTTGATGCGCAAGATGTCATGCAGGTGAAAGTCACTGAGTCTCGTCCTCACGCGGTTCTTGTTAATGTTCATAACCGAGAATGTCTTCTCGCACAAGTATGTCGAACCAAACAAGCTCAGCATTTTCTTAGCAAATGTTCTAATCTCTTGGAACCTGTCTTTATCCAGCTGGCGGTAAAAGTTGACAAGAGGGAGCTGTTGGTGCCAACTGTGATACTCGGCGTCACACTGCAGCTCAATGAGCTCCAGCTGCAGGTGGTCTGGAGCGTCATCAGGGTCCACAGAGAAAGGAGATGAAAAAAGTGTGATCTCCTTTTCAATAGCTGCAAAATCCCGAAAGTGCTGTTGAAACTCCTCAGCCAGAGATGAGATGTCTGCTTCATACCTCCTTCTTTGCGCACTCATATTGTTCTGTGGAAAACTGGTCATTATTTCCTGCAGCGATGGGAAATGTGTGGTATTGGGCTGCATTTGTGACAGGTGCCTTTGGAAAAGTAGCAGCTTGGTTCCAAAGGCTTTGATATGTGAATACAGTTGGCTTACCACTGCATTTTGCCCCTGAAGGCTCATGTTCAGCACGTTCAGATGTCTTGTTATGTCAACTAAAAATCCAAAATCAGCCAGACAAACAGGATCAGATATCTCTGGCATCGGTTGTCCCTTTTTGCCAAGAATTGTCCGATTTCCTCCCTAAGAGAGTAGGAGCACTGCAGTGCAGACCCCCGACTGAGCCATCTTACCTCGTTGTGATACACAACATCTCCGTATTCAGCCTGGATGTCGAGTAGAAACTGTTGAAACTGGCAGTGGCACAGGGCTTTGGAGCGAATATAATTAATAGCCTTCATTATCGGTTTCATAACATGATCATATTTTAGATGTTTGGCACAGAGAACTTGTTGGTGAATAATACAGTGGAGTTTCATAGCTTTGCCTCCTTCTTCGCTGACTTTGTTACAGACTAGGGTTGATAATCCACTTTGCTCGCCAGCCATGGCAGGTGCGCCATCCGTAATAATCCCAGTGACTTTATTCCATGGTAGTTTCATGTCATCTATGGCAGAACAAACAGAAACAAATAAATCTGTTCCTCTTGTTTGGTCCTTAAGGCTCTGGAGGTCAAATAGCTCTTCACTCACGTTCATGTCATTGTCCACTCCTCTCAAAAAAATCAATAACTGAGCGGTGTCAGATGCATCTGTGCTTTCGTCGCAGGCTAACGAAAAAAAGTCAGACTCCACTCCTTTTGCCTCTGTCTCTTGATATCAGATGAAACGTCTTCAATTCTCCGTACCACAGTGTTACAAGCCAGGCGAACATTGGCAAACTCTTGCTTCTCAGGACAAATTTTCTCCACCATTTTCATCACGCAGTCTTTAATAAATTCACCCTCAGTAAAAGGTTGGCAGTGCTTGGCAATCAGCGTTGCCACCTCATAGCTGGCCTTTGTGGCATTCTCATTTGACTCACGGGCTCTTGTGAAAAAGTGCTGCTGTGCTGTTAAAGCAGCTTCCTGTTCCTTCAATTTTTTGCCGCGTTCGTTCCCACTTAGCTTGTTGTAGTTAGCATGTTTCGTCTGGTAGTGCCTCTTGATATTGAATTCCTTGAAAACAGCCACAGTCTCTTGGCAAATTAGGCAGACCCAGTTGTTTCATATTTCAGTGAAAAAATACTCCCATTTCCACTTGTCCTGGAAGCGGGGGCCCTCACTGTCAACTTTCCTTTTTTTAGTTACAGTCTCCTTTTTAGAAATGGGCACACAAGCCTTGTGTCACAAGGGTCACACGGCGAGAGTGCTGACTCAGGTCTACTGCCATCTTCTGGTGAAATGTAACCACCAGCCTTGAAGGAGCAGGAGGCAGCAGGGGAGTGGGGAGGTTAAGTAGGCGCGCGCGCGCGCTCCCTCCCTCCCTCTCTCTCTCCCTCCCTCCCTCCCTCCCTCTCTCTCTCTCTATTTCTTGCAGTTTTTGTGCTATTCCAATGTTACTCCTTCTGATAAGAGAATGATTCAATAACTCAAACCAAACTCTGTTGAAGAACCAGGCTTCAAAACAAGGGAAAATGGAATCGCAAGCAGGGGAAGGCTGCATACAGTGGTATCTAAGATTAGACTTATCTAAAATTAACCTAAATCTCCCCCCCCCCCGCTACAAACCCCACAGAAAAGGAAGCTGCAATTAGTACAAGAATGTCCCAAAAATAGAATTGCAAAGATGCCTCTCCTTGGGTTCAATTAGACCATTTCTCAAGCTGAATGTTGAGACTGAGTCTCAGTGGGTGAAGGGAAAGTAGGTCCTTTCCAAAAGGGTTGCATTGGGTTTTTCACTTGGCCATGTGATTCCAGTCACTGGGACACTCTGAAAATCAGATGGAGCTCCTGCCAGTAGTAGGTAGGCAAGAGACCAAGGTAGTGTGGGAGCAATCTTGTGTATCAGGGTAAATGTTTTCAGTAAAATGGTGACCAGGCTATGGATGATTTTTCCAGCATGAAACAGATCTTGTAAATTGGTAATACAAAAGCTCAGAGCTCTTATGCTATTCAGACAAAACCTTCAAAGAGGTAAGAGAAGGTGGTTACAGGCTCTCAAAACTATTCAATATATTCAAAATGATTCATTGACCTGCTTTGTATCACATTCACCCTGGGTTGTTTAACCCATGAGAAGTTGCAGTGCTCACAGGCAGCATTTTGCATATTCAGCCCCCGACTGGGGGTTGTCCTGCGGACCCTGTGGGTTACATAAAGGAGAGCCAGCATAGTCTAGTGATTAGAGTGATAGACCAAGACTCCGGAGATCTGATTTCTAGTCCTTATGTGGATATGATTTTGAGGCAATCACTAACTCTTGGGTCTGACCCACCTCACAGGGCTTTTGTGAAGATAAAATGGAGAGAAGGAAGACTATGTAAGCTACTTTTTGCAAGAAAAAATAAGGCAAGATATGTAAGGTGGTGGTGGTGGTGGTGGTGGTGGTGGTGGTGATCAACCCTTGCATGGTCCAGCAACTCACCATAAGTTATGCAAGAATTATGTAACCTTTGCATAACCCACACATTGCTTGAGATGTCAATTTTACAACAGACCGTGTGTTGCTTGAGAGTTGTTTAGCTTTCTAATAACTCCCCACTGGCCAGCTTTGCTTGGCATGATCCTTTCCAGCAATCCCCAGTCAGGGGTTATGTATCGATGGAGGTGGCCAGCACAAACTCAAGGGAAAATTAACCTATGATGGGCTGTCATGCTAGCCACTCTTGGGGCCTGTTTGTACATTAGGGGAGCGGCCGGGAAAGCCATACACCACGTTGGGATCACAGTGAGTGGTGTAGCACAGCTGCCTGTCAACATCCGACCCCTTCACACAGAGTGGGTGAAGGAGACTTGAATGCTATTTTGTTTACCTTCTTTGTAGTTCACAGCTCTAGTTTTTATTTATTTATTTATTAAAACATTTTTATGCCGCCCCATTCGCCAAAGCCTCGGGGCGGCTTACAAACAATTCTAGTTCTAGTTTGGGGGTTTTGAAATCGGAGACACTTGCTGTGCAATTTAATAGAAGGTAGACTTAATTCAGAGCACATATGCACATATACGGAACAGCTGCCACTTTAGTTGCATGAAGACTAAGATTTTGATTTTCTACAGGATAGACGTCTACTTAATGTATATATGGGTTGATTTTTTTCTGTGGCTACATATGCAAGTTTCAGGATATATCTAGTTCTACCCTGCTAAATCCTACAGTCTAGTTGCTGTTGGTTGCAAAATACTGCCCTGATGCATTTTGTAGAAAAAGGTACTAAAATGTAAGAACCTTTTTTTTAGGAGTTCAAATATTTTTCAGTTATTAAGATAATAGTGTACAACTTCAACATAGACCTTACATATTCAGTAATATTTATATTCATGTGTTTATAATAAAAATTAAATCCTTATGTTCCCATTGGGAGCACTAGGTCAGGATCATCAGATATTGGGTGTGAACACTAAAATAATAAGAGTGTTTACTCAGAAGTAAGGCTTGTTGTGTTCACTGTAACACTTACAACTAGGTAAATGTTAACCGGATTATAACCTAAGAAAGGTTCTGGGAAAATATACACAGTAAACTTGGACTAGCATGGAATGGTATTTGAAAAGGATTCACACAGCTGATAATCAGAAGAGCTACTAAAATATATTTAACTAGAATCAATATGATGAAGAGAGATGGTGACGATAGAATGAATATATGAACATATTTTGGTTTCTGCATTTTTCAAAACACAAGAATGACAGGGCAAATGTACTGTTATTTCTTATCCAACTGACTTGGTCATGTAGCAAGATATCACTCAAATATTATTTTGGAATCAGTGCACCAAAGAACCAAATCAGTGCTCACAAGAACATTTTACTTGAAAGCAATTCTTGGTAGTTTCAGAGGTTCATGCTTGCAAATGAGTGTATTTTAATTTGAAATAGCTTTAGACCCTATACTCAAAACCTGTTTTGTAAGTGTTGCCTCTGTAATAATGAAGAGGATAAAAAGATATTTTGTTTCTATTGCTATAACTGCCAAGTGACATCTCAATTGAAGCTCACCCTGAATTACAAGACAGAATACCCTAATCATGCTGTTATCTCTAGTGCTTTAATTGCCATGGCAACAATTCTATGTAGACAAGACAAACCAAAGATTTTTCTTAACATGGGACCAAGTTTCTTCTTTTAATTCTAATGATTAACCATGCTTCATGAGAGATTGTTAAATAGCTAATATAAGTATGTTTGTTTTGCTTTAAGTCACATAAGCACTTGGGATACTGTTTAAAAATTACAGGAAATGGTGAATGAAACAGGATTACATCTGTCTATTGCAAAATGTGGTAAAACCTGTTTAATTTTCATGTTCTTCCTTTGTATTTCTATTGCAAAACCTGGAAGAATTTGCTTACACCGGTTTTAAAAGACTGTGCCACATTATTCCTAATATTCTTGGGTAGTATTTGGAGACACTGTTATACCATGTTACCTTGAAGACACAGAGGTTGATCCATTACACTTGTACCTCCTTCATTGAGGCATAAACTCTGGCATCACATACTATCCAAATTTTAGCCAAAATCTGTCACAACTTTAAATTTTTTCCACTTCAAGGGTTGAATAATTAAGCTGCAAAGTAGTAGTGATTCTGTTTCCTGATGGAACTGAATAATCTCCCTGCTTCAGTCAAAAGAGGATTTCATCTAACCTATTTTAAATAGAGGATTAAGGACAATTAGGTTCTTCTACTCCATGGTTGCTAAGATATGAGGTTTTGAAATCCTCCGAAATACTCATCTGCTAAAGCTCTGGAGATGAGTTAAAAATTAATTAGTACCCTTTCAAAACAAGCACATGCGTGTTGCATAGTGACAAGATTTATAAGATTGTTTAGGTAATTTTCATGCTATTTTTCATTCTACTTTTTGAAATAAACTGAGAAAAATAATTATGTATAGTAAAATGTTTTTGCTTAATTTGTTGGATAAAAATGTAATGAATAGCCTTTCCGCAATTAGCTAGTTACTGAAGTTCTGCTGATCCAAATGATGTTAAGTCAACTTGTTAGCTGCATGAAATAAAATATTACTAATGTTGAAGCAAATGTGACTTGGATGAGGTCATATACCACATGCATTTAGCAGTAAGACATTAAAAAACCCGGACACAGACTCTTAATAATCTCTCAAACAACTCAAACCCAATTCTGGTGCCTTTGGAAAGTGTAGCTTCCAATATGTGGTAGATGACACAGAGCTGTATTACTCACTATTTACTGCTATTTGTAACTATTTGCTGTTTGTCACATGTACTTACTGCCCAATCACTCTGTCAACAGTAGGCAAATTATGAAAAGGACATTCCACAAAAGCCTCAATTAATCTTTTAATCTTTAAAGTGCTTGTACAATTTTCTTTGCTGCAACAGGTTTAGTGCATCTACCCTTTTAAAAATTTAAAGTTGCTATCCTTTGATATATTCTTCAATTCCCAATAACCTGTATAGGTTTTAGTTTCTTATAGCACTAAGGAGACTTTTTGGGTTTTGTAGTAACCTGTTACTCGCTGTCCAGTCCCTTTTCTCTTTGTTGGTTGCCTACCAGAAATGAGTGGTGGTGAGAACTGGTGAAGTGTCACCAAGGCAGAGGTGGAGAAACCGTTTTAGTCTGTGAGCTGAATTCCAATGTGAGAAAGATTTCATGGGCTGAAGTAAATAGGTCAGGGCATACTATTCTGGTTTCTGACTCCTAGCTGAGCGGATCAGAGGAAGTTGCCCCAACTGGTGTAGGTACTCTGGGATACAAGGAGCCAAGCCCCTGGGAAGCAAACAACCAGGGAGAGCAACCAGTTTGGTGGTGGAGTTGTAGTGGAAGGGGAGGCAAAGGCAGAGGCAAGGGGATGAGGAGGAGTCTCTTATAAGGGGCCATGTGCTCTGGAGAGCTACAACTTGAAGGGGGTATGTCCTGAGGGCTGCAGTGAAAGGGGGTGGCCTCATGTTTAGCAGCAGCTGTGTGGGTGGGAAGGTGCATTCTGCTTCCAGACTCCTAGCTGAGCAGATAAGAGGAAGCTGCCCCGCTCATCTAGGGACTTTGGGATACAGGCAGCCAAGCTCCTGGGGAGTGAGCAAGCAGGGGGAGCAAGTAGGAGTTGGTAGGGGAGGTCCCTAACATTTTTTCTTCCTCCCCTCCCTTAGTTTCACCCCTCCCGCATTTTCTTCCTTTTAACACACTCCCATTCACTGGTAAGACTATGTTGTTAACCTTTATTGAAGATGAGAGATAGCACTGGTTGTCACACTGGGCCCAGGAAGCTAGAATCAAAAAGGAAGCAGAAAGAATGGACCAAGAAGACTCCCCAATGGTGGTAACCTGCAACATCTGAACAGTGTTTGTCTTCCTAGCTGAGGAAACATGGACTACACAAGCAACTAATGCAAACTAGTAGTCCTGTTAGGAGAAAGGGTGAGAGCACTAGAACAGGGAGTGTGCATCTCAGCATTATAAAAGAAGATGAGTGTTTAGGCAGAGGGGTGGAAGTGCAGCAGCTAAGAGTAGTACAAAAATTTCGGATCCTGCATGAAACCAGCCAAATAAATTGAAGAAAAGCAAACCAGCAATATTATGAAGAATACAACAAGCAAGGCTGTCGACATATTATTACATATGTAAGGCAGAACGTCATGGAACTGCCCAGCACAGAATTAGAACAGTGCTTTTATAGTTCATAGGTCTCTTCCCTTCGCAAGGCTGGAAATTTCCTCCCTCCTTTCATACCTTAGCTAAGGATAATTCTTTCAAGATGCAGTGCATACTCTCAGCCTGGTTCCTCCTTGTTCTATCTTATCTAGAAGCAGTTCTCCTACAGCTACATACACACGTTTTCTCTTTTACCACGTGTTTGTATACCATCTTCTTCAACAGAAGCTGAGGCAGAAGAAGAGAATCCTGAGAGAAGGAAAAATGAGGAAAAGGGTGACAGTTCTGTTCAGAAAACCTGGAAGTCACTGTGCACCCGTGGAAGCAGCGGGATGAGACTGGAGGGCAGCTTGCTATGGAAGAACTGCAATGCTGAACAAAAGGCTGAAGGTCAACCAAGTAGTGGCTTACAAGGATAGAAGGGTGCTAGTGGTGGGAGACTCCCTGTTGCCTGGGATGGAAACATGTCATGATGATTCATGTACTTGTCAGCTATGCTGTCTTTCTGGAGGACAGAGTAGTGATATAACTGAAAGATCGGCAAGGCTCGTACAGCCCACTGACATGCATCCCTTTCTTTTATACATATGGAAACAAATGGCACTGCCAAGTGGAGCATTGAAGAAATTGCATCAGATTTTGAAGCTTTAGGGAGGAAAATCAAGCACTTTGGGGCCCAGATAGTTTTCTCTTTAATCCTTCCAAGTTCTTGCAAGAGGAATGGACGGTCAAATTAAAATATTCAAAGTGAATGCCAGGGTACAAAGGACGCTGACATGAGAGATCTGGATTCTGGAACAACGGGCTACACCTCCTGGAAGATGGACTGTTGGCAAGGAATGGGTTGCACCTTACAAGCACTGGAATGACTGGCCACAGCATGAAGAAGTTTATCAGTAGGGCTTTAAACTAAGTCCTACAGGGGTGAGGAAAGGTGCACCTGAGTGTTCCAACTGAGAAAGCTTATGCACTGCAACAGAGACAGCAGCTCTAACAGTGCCCAATAATAGTAGTCCAAAAAATACAGGAAGAAAGCTATCTGTTAAAGATACATACTATCTCTACACAGAAACACAGAAGGATGAACTCAGTAGCTCCATCATTAGCATTTGGATTAATATAAATGGAGCAAGGAGAAAAAGAAGCACAGTGGCTGCAGTCTGTTATTGACCACACAGTCAAGGAGAAGATGAAGACAACATTTTTGAAAAGCAAATTGCCAGAGTTTCAAAGAGGCACAATGTCTTCATTATTGGGGACTTCACCAATATCTGTTGGGAGACAAATTCTGACAAACACGGTCCCTCCAAGAGATTCCTAGGTGTCGCAGATAACTTCTTCCAACAGAGAGTGGAAGAAGGAACAAGAGGAACAGCTTGTTCTCGACCTGATATTAACCAACAGGGAAGAGGCAGTGGACAAACTGGCAGCTACAAGAGCTCTGAGGGGAAGTGACCATGCCATACTTGAATTCCTATGGCAAGTGATTCTAATGAGAAAATGAGTCCAAGAGGGGTAAGAATGTTTTTAAAAAAGGAAATTCTAAAGGCACAATTACAAATAATCTCCAACAAGGAAAAAAGGGTAGAAGGTGACAGGAGACGCTCGTGTGGCTTTACAAAAGATTAGAGATGATCTGAAAACAAAAAAGGACATATATAAGATGTGGAAGGAAGACCAGGCTACAAAGGGAGGAATACAGGCAGGTAGCATGGAATCAAAAGAATGGGCTCAGGAAGGCTAAAGCTAGGAATGAACCGAAGCTAGCGAGGAATGCTAAGAGCAACAAAAAAGCCTTCTTCTGATAGGTCCAAAGTAAAAGACGGAGGAAAGAAATGGGAGTTCAACTACTCAATGTGGATGGGCAAAATGATAACAGACAACAGAGAAAAGGCAGAAGTGCTCAATTCCTATTTTGACTCAGTCTTCTACCAGAAGAAGATCTATGACCTTCCTGATGAA
The DNA here is from genome assembly GCF_004798865.1 of Varanus komodoensis. NCBI lineage: Eukaryota > Metazoa > Chordata > Lepidosauria > Squamata > Varanidae > Varanus > Varanus komodoensis. The sequence continues at coordinate 35,217,695 of NW_025335568.1, read as the reverse complement.
GGGAAGCTGCAAGCTGAAGGAACAGGATGGAAGCTCAAGGATCATCTAGTTTGGTTGAATGTGTTCAAATCTGCAGGGCCTGATGAACTCTACCCTAGAGTCATAAAGGAGCTAACAGAAGAATTTGCAGAACCACTGTCTATTATCCTCTCTTTCATGATTTCTCAAAGATAAGTGCCAGATGACTGGAGAGAGCTAATGTTGTCCTTATCTTCAAGAAAGAAAAAGAAGAGCCACCTGGGAACTACAGACCAGTCAGTCTGACATTAGTCCCTGAAAACATTCTGGAGCAGATTATAAAGCAGTCAGTTCACAAACACCTTGAAAACAATGCAGTATTTACTTGAAGTCAACATGGATTCCTTAAGAACAAATCCTGCCAGACTCATGTGATTCATTCTGATGGATGGATGAATTGATTGGGTAACTTCCCTAATGGAATGTGGGAATGCTGTGGACATAATCTATCTTGACTTCAGCAAAGCTTTTGACAAAGTGCCCCATGATCTCCTGTAGGCTAAATGGAACAATGAGCAGATGGATCCACAGTTGGCTACAGAACTGGACTCACAGAGTGCTCATCAATGGCACCTTCTCAAAGTGGAGATAGGTAACAAGTAGGGTACCGCAGGCTTCAGTCCTAGGCCCAGTGCTCTTCAACATTTTTATTAATGACTTGGATAAGGAAGTGCAGGGAACAGTGATCAAATCTGCAGATGACACAAAACTAGGTGGAATAGCTAATACCCTGGAAGACAGAAGGAAGATTCAAGGTGATCTTGATAGGTCGTAGCTCTGAGCTGAAAACAACAGAGTGAAATTCAACAGGGGCAAACAGCAAGTTCTGTACGTAAGAAAAAGAAACCAAATGCATCATTACAAGATGGGGAATACTTGGTTCAACAATGCTTCCACTAAGAAGGATGTTGAAATTGCTGTAGATCAAAAGCTGAATGTAAGTCAACAAGGTGATGTGGCTGCAAAAAGGGCAAATTTAGTGTGCATTAATAGAAGCATTGGTTCCAAATCACTTGATGTACTAGTTCCTCTGGTTAACTTTAACTCTGTTGCACATTTACAAAGGTTTCATTACTTATTGTGCAGCTTGCTTGTGTGTGTATTCATAACTCTGATTTTAGATAATTGTGATGGATACTTATAATCATGGTTTACTAATCCTAACCCTTTTATTTAAAAAACAGGGAAATTTGAGTAGGAGACTGCTCAAATCATTTACTGTTTTCCTATGTAACCTGGCTGCCTTTTCATACCAGCTTCTTTTTGGCAGCCGAATTAATGTTCATAATGTGTGGAAAACCATTTTGTTGCAAGCTGAAGCTGGTGGCAAGTATGTCATTTCCTGCAGTTCATCAGTTCCCTTGTCAGAAAAAGACAGTGGTAACAGTGACCTAGTTCACATGATGAAAATAAACTACCATGACTTGATTTACATAAACAGTGACTGGGCATGGCTTTTCGTATCATCCAAACCTGGGGTGCATGGCGTGCAAGAGAAGGGAATAACTATCCAATAACACAAGCTATGATTTTAAAACGGCACGGTGGCTTATTTTGATCACGAAAACTGGCCTTCTGACTTGGGTTTGTTCAATGTAAAATTAGATAGTCAGATAAGCAATCTATCATGGATCTAATTTTGTTATCCTTTGTTTGTGTAATTGGAGGAGCCATTAATTTCAGTGGCACAGACTATGAAAACCATAATATGTCAAACCGCCATTTAGTCTTAATGTGAGATGAGTATCACTAGGAAAATGCTCTTGTTATTGGATATACAATACATAAATGGGAAGAGAAAACTGGGAACTGAAGATTTTTAATTTAATTATTCATGTAGTTCTGACATTTTTCTGTAATATTACAGTTCAGTCTCTGGCCAAATTTAGATCCACATTCTCTTTTCAGCAGAACAGATATACAAAGATGATTATGAAGCTAATGGTGGCAGGCCATTAAAACCAATGGTTTCCTTGCTTGGTTACACTATATTTTATAAAAGGTTTTTGTGTGTTTCACAAAGTGCCAATGAATATTTGTGGAAATTTTTTATGGCACACTCATCTCGAAAAAGATCTAGGGTTCTGCCCCATTCTCATCCATTTTGAAGTCTACCAGTCTGTTTGCCTAGCAGCATTTATTGCCCAGTGCAGGCAAGATAGGTGTGCACACACACGTAACAAGGAAGCATTGTGTCTGATTTTGCACTGCACTGGATGGGCCACAACCAATCAATCTGTGAAGTTTTGTGAATTGCTTTTTGTTTGAATCTGTGAAGATGTGATCAACTACATGTACATTATAACATGTTTTGCTGAAACAGAGGGGAATTTGTTTCCAAAAAGGACTTTCCAAAAATACTTTAGGCTCTTTCAGCTGTTTCCTGGGCAATCAACAGGGGCTTGGAAGAACCACTTTATTTTTAATATTGCTGCCAAATGCAACAGGATTAGCAGTGTGGCATTCACATTGCTTTCATATTGCATATGAGTCTCTGACTGACTTAGTTTATTGGGACTTATTTGCAAACCATGGGCTCTGACATCGGCCCTACCATGGCAGGTTCTAATGCTGGGTCTCCATGCATATGAGGTGATTCTGGCCATAGGTAACATCTAAGATGTCAGCGTCCTGGCGCTAATAAGGGAGTTTTGAATACAATGAGTATATTCACACAACATACTCAAGGGTTGAGTAAGGGGTGAGTATGGATTGCTCACTATGAGTTACTATGTTGGCTTATGCTCATAAGCCAGGGTTTGTTAACCACAAACAACCCATGGAGAATGCCCATGATTTGTTGCTGGCCTGTGAGCTATGGGTTGTTCACCATGGTTTGTTAGTGCTGTAGGGTTCAGAGAGTATGGCAAACCACAGTTCAACAATAACCCATATTCAGCTCATACTCAACCCCTGAGTGTGGATTTTCATGCTGCCTGAACCCAGTCATGCTAATATTGCACAAAGTGTACTGGGGATGACTGCTTCTTTACAGAGCAACAGGATTTGAACTGAAGTGCACCAATGCAGATTTCTAGTATACTCCGGTGAATTTTCAAGCCATGTTAGTGTGAGTGATACAAGTCATATGCATTAGTCTTGTTCAATGGTAATTTAATAGTAAATCACTTACTATTTCATTGGCAAATCATAACCAAACATTTGAGAAAGATGTTGAAGTTTCCTGAAAGCAGTAAACTGCATTCTTAGCTTCCTTTCACCAGTGGGGCCCAGAACTCTTATGAGACAGAATATTCATTCAGCGACCATTCTGTCATGTGAGATGGCCAGATTCCCCTAATAAGCTGTTTATTCAAGTGATACTGTACATTTTTAGAGTAACCAGCCACTATTCTTTAACTGAAATAATACTTAAATCAAATTCAGCAGTCCTTTTAGGAATTTTGATTCATACCACTCATAATCTTTCCCCATTTGCTACAGTGGAGGTAGTTCTGCTTACACAAAGTTGTGCATGTGCCAAGCCCCATCCAAGAAGTGAGTGGAGAAGCATACACAGTCAAAGATGTGGGTGTGTATGGCAGTGTAAACATAATTCTGCATTTATGGCAAATTGTGTGAAAGAAGTTGTTTCTGAGAAATGTTGCACTCAGTTGAAATATAATGGTGGTGGCTGGGTTTTATAGCTTATTTAGCATTATCTATCTACTGAAAGCTGGAATTTTTGCTCTTGCATGGGCTTTTGGGTAGTTATCCATTTGGTGCTAGTTTAGCATCTAAATGTGCTTTTTGCATTTTACTTCTAAATTACAATGTTTGTATGTGGCGTATTTTGCAAGGAAGTTCGAGCAACCATTGTAAATATTTAATAATTGTGGTAAAGACTTCTTGTTCTCAGCAGGCAAAGGTCCAGATCTAGGGAAGAGGAAATTGACTTTCTAAATTATTTATAAAATGCTGCACATAACAAGATTTCTAACTTCATGATGTTCTCTTCATATACAACATAATAAACCTAGGAGTTCATTTGTAAGAAATGTTAATGAGACCATTTGGTGATGAGTTCGGCACAATAGTTGCTGACTGGACCAGCCCAGCTTTTTTTCTATTTGTTTGTTTACCAAAACGATAGAAGGACAAGCACAGAATGGGTTGGCTGATTCTGTATTGCGATATCAGCTGTTAAAGTATTTTGCGTTCTATGATTTTGCAAATGATCGAAGAGAATCTTCCCACCAAAAATCAGGCTCTGTCCACACTATTCAAGAATTCCAAATCATATAATCATCATGCAGCTAACATGGCATGGAGTGGAGCTATGAAGACATATTAAACACTGTATAATCAGTTTTCAAGTTGTAGTCTCTCTGGCAAAGTTTTATCTGTCAATTTATTTTATTTTAGGATTTTAATAAAAAAAGAAAAATGGCTTTTAACAACTGAAAGTCACCCTAAATAAAATTATTTAGAATATAAGATGCTGAAGTGTGCACATTGGGACTTTGGAGAAACAGTTCCCTAGTGGCAGGGTAATTACTACACATTAGTCCATGTTAGATAGCACAATAGGACATAACCTATCCCTACTAGAAAGCCAGCCATCATGTCCTAAAGCAAACAACGTTGCGGATTGCCATTACAGTTTTCCCTTCTTATATTCACAATAATCAGTTTTTTAGTGCACTTTGAGAATGATTGCAGCCTAAAAGGTTGCTAGTTAAAATCCATCCCTCCACATCCATGCAAAAGCAGTGGGACATTTCAAGGCATAAAATGTAGGTGACCAGGGCAATTGAATCCCATTTGGTCTTTCTGTCCTGAATCACCAGGTCACAAACACTGCCAACAACTACCATTCCAGTGTGCTCAGGCCTCTAAACCCAGTATCTTTGCATGATTCCACTGAATGGACATATATAGGGACTTATCACGTGGCATGTACCATGGATGGACCATAATAGCAGACTGTAAAGGTGAAAGATGATTTGGCACATGCAAGGCTTTAGAATAAAGTACCCAAAGTGAAGCTAACAACTTTTCCCATCTCTTCCTGCCTGTAGAAACCTTCCTCAAGAGAGCGCATAAATGCCAGCCATCCTGCAGTTTTGACATTAACATCTCATGATCAGCAGTATGATTAAAATTTTAAAAGGATCAGTGGCATACAATATTCCCCATTGATCACCAGACAAAAATCATCAGTGGCAGCATGAGCTCAAGCTGATACTTGGTTAAAAATAGAAATTGCTAGGGCCAAAAAAAAAAAAAATTTAGATCAAGACTTGTCTTGTACCTCAGATGAAAGCAACTAAGCTGTTTACTTCATGCAGGTTAAGTTGTTTTGCACATTATTGAAGACTCGACCATGGATATGACAGCTTCCTGTGTTCCTAATGCTAATGTTTTATGTGCAGGTTTCCTCCCCTTTTCCACAGTATTTACTGCTCTCCTGCCTTTCTTTATTTTCCTTTCAGTGTCCAACATTACCTGAAGAGTTTGCTGTGTAATGCAGTGCAGCAGATCATAATCTAATACCACAGATCAAATTGTCTGGATAAGTCAATATTGAAATGTTATATGATGTCCAACATGATGTTTGCACGCATTTTTTTTCCATTTGGTTTTATAAGCTTGCAAAATCTGCTCTTCAAATTTTTCCAAGGAAACCTTCAAAATGAAAATTTTGTTTGGCTTCCCACAAACATATCATGGGTCAGATATGGGAAGCTGTGAACAGGAACTGTATTATATAGCACTGTATCCATTTCTGTATAATAAAACCATAATCTTTTTGACAATCCCATTTAATCTTCTTGGCTAGCTATCAGTTTCGATGGTGTGTCAAAACAGGACAGCAAATAAACCAAAAAGGTTGTAGTAGTCTTTGAGCATGTTGTATGTAACTCCATGATGAAGCCTGTCACTTTCCACTTTCTAAGTAGTGATTCTGTGGTTGGAAGAAACACTGCAGAGATTAATGGGTTGCCCTGGTGGTACAAGTTGTTTAGTAATATTCATATGTGTGTTATCAGAATGGATACAAAGAATCACACAACTACACATCTCAATTCTCTTAATTCCAAGGAATGGTCAAAGTAATCTTTATCCTAAGTAAACTGGAGCAAACAGGGTTTAAAGAGCATCTGCGTGTATCATGCCTGTAAGGGAAATATACATGTTGGATTCCATTTTATTCTCACAATAATCCTGGGAGGTAGGGTAGGTTAGACAGAATGAATGATTTATTCCAGGCCCTTTCTTGCACTTAATGCTATTTGTTTACATTAATGCAGCACTTTATTTACTAACATTTATGGTGTACCTGCCTTTCCACTAAGCATATGGTACTCAAGACAGATAAAGAGCCCTGAAGGAGTGTACAACAATGTAAAACAATTTAAAAGAGTAAAAATTGACACAACAAGAAACAAGAATATTGAAAGCAGTAACATTTCAAACAGCTTCACAAGATATAAGACTAATGTTACCAGAAGTATCTTCATACCTTAAAAGACAAGAAAGTGGGAGGCCACTTTGTGGCTAATTAGGGATTTAAATTATTCTATCCCAGGTCTTTGTTCAGTATATTGTCCTGAATCTCAGGCAGGGACCTTGCAAATACACCCACAAAGGAGATCAGTCCAAAGCAAATATACCAGAGCATTAGGAAGGGCATAATTTTCTGTAGGAGAGCAAGTGAATTCTTCTCCTGTGGGAAATATGATTGCTTCCTACTTAGGTGCGGCAGCCTTCCCAAATTGGTACCCTCCAAATGGGTTGGACTACAAATCTTGCTAACTCCTGGGTATGGATGATGGAAGTTACAGTGTAACCTGTCAGGAATGCATTGGGTTGGAGAAGAATGATCTACAGCTTCAATATATTTCCAGAGAGCCAGTGTGATGTAGTGGTTAAGAATGCAGGACTAGAACTCAGGTGATTTGGGTCCTAGTTCCTGCTTGACGATGGAGTCACCTGGGTGACATTAGGCCAGTCACAGACTCTCAGCTCAACCTACCTCACAGGATTGTTGTTGTTGTTGTTGTTGTTGGGATAAGATTAAGAGCAGGAGAAGTTATTCCATGCATGGCATTTCTTCACAACATATAGAGAAGTATTTCTGAACACCAAAATAACAGCCATAAATATATTTTATGATATTCTGAAGTCCATTAATACTGGGTTGTTTTTTTTTAAGAGAGCTATGATTTTACACACAGGGACATTATTTTTAATGTTCTTGTTTCCAGTGCCTCACTTCCTTATTAAAGTGTACATTGGGCTGTAGAATCATGTCTACTTGAAGGTCACAGAGCATTACCATAAGTGATATCATCTGGCTCTGAGTCTTTCCTTACAGAAATTAGAATCTTCATTTCCTGAGCTTTGCTATGATCCCTTTGGCCTCTCGGGACAATAGACATTGATTGCATTAAATGGTGTAATCAAAAAAAATGTTGACTTGTACAGTTTCCTATTGGTAGTATTGTTATTTTTCATTACAACATTTCCTGAAATTACTAGACTTCATCTCTTAGGACATTTCAGATATGAAACTGAACTGCCACTTGCTAATATCTGCTGTCTTGCATCAAAAAGATTGCTTTGTACATACACAACCAACTAGTTAGGATCTGCAATTGCTAGAGAAAAAACTGAGGATCTAAATAGGATGCGTGGGCACTATGGATGTTAACTTCATTTCATTGCTTTCTGTGGCATATTTGGAACTGCAGCCAAATTTGTGATCTTTTTGGCCCCAGATTAAGACCAGTTGCTTTGTGAAGGGCTTTAAAGACTTCCCTGGCCATTTGGGGACAATTATACAGGTGCTTTTCTTTTATTGTTGGCCAGGTTTTTAAATTGTCTTTTAATGTCTTTTATGCCATTTTAAATACATTTTAATTCTCATTAATGTTTTATCTATTGTATTTTATTGTTTTTATGCTGTGCTGTAGACCACCCAGAGAGCTTCAGCTTTGGGTGGTACAGAAATGAACCAGCCTTCCCCAACCTGGCGGCCTTCAGAGGCGTTTGGACCACAACTCCCAGAATTCCCATCCAGTAGGGCCATTAACTGGTAATTCTGGGTGCTGGAAGATACAAGGTTGGGGATGGCTGAAGTAGACCAACAACTGTTCCTGAAGTAATTTATGCTGTAAATTGCACTTAGTAAATGACTGTCTGTATTTATTCTGTATGATCTTGACATCATTCCCAGTGCTGAGCCTTTGTTTCATCCTGCTGTCAGGCTAATTCAGCACTGAAATACTTGGATGGGTTCACTCAACCTCCTAAGACACTTTGAAAATTAACTATGTGGTGTGGCTTGTTAATGGAACAATCCATGGTTTGTCCAACAGACATGGATCACATAACAGTTATCATATCATTTGACCACTTCCTGCAGGGTGGCTTGTTTTTGGCAACAAAACTTGACAACTCCTGCCACTTTCTAAGAGATGTTCAACCCACATCTAGTGTTGAGCCATGTCTGTTGAGGCTTTCTTACTTGCTGCTTATATGTAGGGTTGTTCATCCATAGCTTATTTGTAGAATGGCTTATGTTGTGTGAACCTGCTCAAGTCTTTCAGCGCTGAAGCAGCCTGATCAGACTGATGAAAAAAGGGCTATTTACATATTTTAAAAGATTTTTTCCTTTAGAACTGTCAAGAAACCACGATAATGTTGTTGCTCCAGAAAGGAGCAAAAAGAATGAGGGAAATTAATATCTCCCTTTTTTGTAATAGCTGCAGACTCAGGGAAGTAGAGGACACTGTCAGTTCAACACTTGAAATAAAGAGGATCACATTGGCAAGGGGTAGGTCCTGGGTACCCATGTGCCTGTATACTGTCTCTTGTCAATCTCTGGCAGTTAAAACAGGCCAGGAAATTGACCAGACAGGCCAGCAGAGATTGAGCAGTTACAAATGCACAAAAATTTAAGAAAACACACCCATTGCAAACATGATTGTGTGATTCATTCCTCCAGTTGCACTTTGTGGCTCCACATTTTTTTTTAAATGGTGGCAAATGAAAAGGAGGTAATGATCGGAGTGAAGAGCAAAGATGCTGTGACTGACTGGCATGCTGGCTGGAGAACTGAGAGGTAAGGAAGGGAAGAGTAAGCCATGATGAGCCCTATCATCTGCCAGGTGCCATGACCCGCACATAGCTTCTTTGCAAAGGGAAAGAAACCTTCTGTGACACGTTGAGTGTAGCCATGTCTTTAGCTGAACTGCTCTTGTTCCATGCAGTGATAACTAAGGATACTGCTTACATCTATTTTAGCAAATTAAATGAAATGCTTAACTCAAGAGGATGCATTGTGTATGCCAGCTTCCATGGAAAAAGCTAGCCAAAGGTAACCCACAATTTACATGCACGTCACATCTCTTTTCCCACTTAGTTTAGATTATGGACAATTTATGCTACTTGTTCTCATGAGTCATATTGCTCAAGAGCACCACTTAATGCCGGTGACTATTGTCCCTTTTAAATCTGCTTCTGGCTAATTAATAACCTCTAACTCTTCCAGATAGAAGCATTACCTTTAAATTGGATTTACTTTCAGTATAGTCAAAATGTATCAATTTCTCAGAAACAAAATTGCATTGGTGGTGTGTGTTGATATCAGCGATGCATCAACTCCTCCATGAATTTGCCTCTCCCCTTTAAAGCTATCCAAATTGGCTTGTTCATGAAATGACACTGGATTCTAGTATTATGAGAGAGAGAGAGAGAGAGAGAGAGAGAGAGAGAGAGAGAGAGAGAGAGAACACTCCCTTACCACGCATAGTCCATCTCTACCATGTCTCCCCATATTCACCTTTTTTCCAAGCTAAACAATCCTGCTTCCTGAAGGAAAGCTGCTTTAAACCCTTGGTTAATTTAGTTGTCATTTTCTGTATTGTTTCCAGCTCTGCGTTTCTGGTTCTAGTGTGGTGACTAGAACTTGAACATGAAATTTCATGTGTGGTTGCACCATTGATGATGATATTGGCAGTTTTATTTTCAATTCCTTTGCTAATTATGCCATGCATGGATTCTGCCTTTCACAGTGACTATACACTGGGTTGACATTTTCATCATTTTCATTGTCCACCACAACCCCAAGGTTTGTCTCTTGGTCAGTCACTGCTAGCTGAGATCCCATCAGCTTATACTTGAATTCAGGAATTTTTTCCCCAACATGCATCACTTTACACACTCCCAATTTGGAGAGGTCCTTTGGGCCTAAATAATTTGGTGACATTAGAAAACTTGGACTCCTCACTGCTCACTCCTAAGCCCAGATGATTTATGAATAAGCCTGTGAGTTGGTTTTGTTGTTGTTGCTTTGATTCATAGTGTAATTTAATATGAAATGTTAATCTCCCTTGATGCTGAAAGGTGAGATAGTGTTTTAATAAATATATAGATACTGAAAGATGCAGAAGTCAATTATTCATAGCATTTTATGGTAGAGTGAACATTTTTTTGAAACTTGGCACTTAAGAGGTAAGGGGTTGATTCTGTGTACACAGATTTGCAAAGGAACAGTGGGATTAAGGTCTTTTTCTCAACTCTGTTTATTTTATAACATTTTTGCTGTGAAGAAGAGGCACATGATCTCCAAAGACACAATTTCACAGCTTTGAGATCTGCAAAACCAAGCATCTGTGATAATGTCTTTTAGATAGAAAAATTGTCCAATAACCTTACAGAAAGCTCTAGAAGAGCATGACATTGTGAATGGATTAATGAAATTCATTTACCAAAAAATTTAAACATTGCATGAAAGTACTGCCTCAACTTCATAATTAAAAACTAATGCTTATGCCATGATGAATACCCTTTGGACTTTATCTTAAATAGCAAACTATCTTTAGATAGATTTTTCCTCTAAAAGCATTCTATTTAAAAAATTCCATTTAAAATTTAACAACCCAATTTAAATTAAAAATCTGATTTAAATGAAAAACATCCAATTTAAATTTGAAAAATAATTGATTTTTATTCACTTTGTTTTAAAGTATAGAAGCTAATCCAGAATGCATATTGGCAGTCAACAAACAGTAGATAGCATTAGTTACGCAGATAATATAACAATATGAAACCCGTACAGTTGTAGAAGAATACAAGGGGATGCATTCCATTTCTGCTGTATATGCCCTAGTACCTCCTTCCATGTTGGTGGGGAAGCTCTGAAATGGAACTGAAGCTGTGTTCAGATGAATATGGTTCCAGTATACCACATGATCAGGAGCACAGGGTATTACAAATACTATAGAATATTATAATAGTGTATTACTGATATTGCAAATGTTGGCAAGAAATGATACAGTCCAATGAGGAATTTAAATTTTAGAGGTAGAAAGTTAGAAGCATGACAGAATTCATACATATAGAAGCATGTATATTATATACATATATAGTATACAATAGAATAACTCTATTTCATCTGAATGCAAGTTTTAAGAATGTTCAGTCATATTTTCAGAATATCTTTTTACTGTCTCTGCTCTTTCCACTCTTAACCTTTATCTTTTTTCCACAGTGTGAGAAAGCTGTTTTACACCTAGAATTTTATATTGCATTTCCTCAACTGCCTGGTTTAAAATAGGTACATTTCAAACCCACTTGTTCTTACCAGGAACAGATATTTTTAAGAAAGAATAAAATTGGCTTCGACCAGGGAAATGAACAGTCATCTCCAACAGATTCTTTTGAACTTTCCCATTTATCATCAGTATCTTGGGTGTTGCATTGTTGTATTATTCCAGAAATACATGGAGACTTCGGACATATAGCAAGATCTGACCATAATCATTCTTCCCTTGATTCTAAGTTGAGAGATCCATAAAGCAGTTTATCTGTTTCTCATTTGAGAATATGTCTATACGACTTCCCATTTTAAAAAATTTAAAGTAGCATACAGCAAATGAATAAAGCAGTACATCATTAAAACATGATGTTTACACAACTTAATTATTGGGGACAAGCCAGAGTATCCAGTTTGAATCTTTGGCTTGTTTAGCTACTTTCATTTAAGGATGTATGAAGAATCCGGCGGGGGGGGGGGGCAAGAATCCATCAGATTCCCTGGACTTAGCCTGCTTTCTTGCCACCATGAGTCCAACTTGAGCACCCATCAGGAATCGAGCCCAACACTGCACTGCTTTTCCATGTACGTGACTTGCAGTCTTTGTGCTGCACCTGATGAAGAAGAAGATTGTCAGCTGTACAGCCGGACTTCCACAAGCATCTGTGGACTTCTCAGACTTCCTTTTTAAGACAAGGCTGAGCTTGACAAGATGTCCATGAACTGAAGAGTGATGCATTCCACAGACCTTTGTTGCAGCTCTACTCTTACCTGCAGGAGGAGAGATCAGGCCCTTCACAATAGACATTGCGAACGTGGACACACAGCCCTAGCAACTACCAAGCCTTCTTGATTGCGAGCTCATAACTATTGTGTGTTGAAATGTGTAATTCTGAATATTCTGGGGAGATGATGTGTGAGCAAATTCAAAACTTCAGAACATGCACGAGCTCTATTAATTACCAATGCTTCCAAGTTTAACCAATGCAGGGAACAGGATTGTACTGAGTAGCCCCACTTTTGATTACACACATGCTAAGTCGCTTCTTTGATCACACACAGCAGAATCAACTTCTGGAAGCATTTGTGTTTTTGCATATGCCCTTCAGATATTCATTCAGCAGGTAGGGCGCCTGGTCTGTATAATGTTACAAGTGAGGCTAGTTAGCACAGCCCCACTTCATTTATTGATTAAATTAACAATTAATTACCATTAGTTATGAATAGGGATTCAGTGTGAGAATATGGTTTCTGCATTGTAAGTAAGGGTGAAAATTTTTCAAAATTCTTGGACAAAGCACATTGAAGAATGTTTCCTAGAGGACTTTCATCCTGCTGTAAATGAGGAAAAAAATTCTTACAAATGTAATGTTGTTCAGTAATGAATAAGATAGAAGGGGGCAAATAGCTTCGGATGGTGAGCATTTAGATGTTACTGGAAAGGCTCCATGGGCAGTGTTGAAGTATGTAATTCTCTGAATCTCTCCCCCAACACTGAGCCTTTGGAGGGAATAATAACTTGAATCATTTTCCTTCTTAAATGTAATTGATTGCGCTTTCTTGACCTCAAGGAAATGTTCTCTTTTTATGAAGGCCTCATTAGTTTTAGAAGCAGACACTTGTAGAAATAGGTTATGACAGAATAAAGGCTGCAAAAGGCAAGACCAGGTTTGCCTTCTGGGAATGAGAGTTACTAGGGCTGAAACTGATGCAGTTTGGGCCTCATGTACATCCGTGCAAGCATTCTGTGTGCAGCTCATCTGATTTCAGTGTTCTTGCCATATGCATCGGTGTGTTTGGTGTGCAGTATTAGCACAGGAACCATGCGCATGCCTGGCTGTTAGCATTCTGAGACAAGCTAGGAGGCATAGTTGGTGCCATGGAGTCAGGATGAAGCCAAAGCCTGTCTGCAAACCAGGAAAGAGATGCAAGAAGCCAGAACATAGGACCCTAAGAGGAAGTGAGGGCCAAGAAGCAAATCGGGACTGAAGGACAACCAAAGGCTACAGGAGTACACCCAGGCTCTGAAATATTGTATTGCTCAAGCTCAAGGCTCAGAGAAAAGGTGGCTATAATCTACCTGCTTAGAGAATTATACACATTTGCCAGGGAGACTGCAGTGGCTACCCTGAGTAGGCGGAGGCTTGTCTTGGCCCTGAGGGTACTTTACTGCCTATAGATGCTGCAGCCTACATGGATTCAATGCAAGGAATCCATGGATTCAGCCCACAAAGCTGCCACCCATTAGCATCCAAACAGCTGCTGATACTGGGTTGCCCATTATGGAAATTCTCATTGTGGGATGGAGAGGCTGATACCCTGACCGCCTCTATTGTGGAGCATTCCTGATCTTTCTCCTCTAGGAAGAGATACTCCTATCTACATTGTACGTATAATCTGAGCCTTCATCATGACAGGGAATTTATTTATTTATTGCATTTATATGTTGCCCCATAGTCCAAAGGATTCTCTGGGTGGCTTACAATTGGGACAGCAACAACAGCAATAAAGACAACGTAAATGAATAAAATCCATTAAAACAACACAAGGTCTGCCACTCAGGGTAAAGAAAAGCACAACAAAGCATGTGGCGATAAAAATTAGAGAAATATTAAATATGAGTTCAACTACTAAAACACCTGTTAAATTAGAAAGTCTACCTGATGCTAGAAAGAGGGCAGCAACAGCATCAGGTGCGCCTTCTTGGGAGCATATTCCATAAATTGGGTGCACTCACAAAGAAGGCCCTTCTCTTAGCCATTTCCCCTTCACTTCATTGTGGGGTGGTTCTCAGATGAGAACCTCCGTCAAAGATCCTAGTGATTCAGTAGGGATATATGGAGGCAGGCTTTCCCTCGGATATCCTGCCCGGACCTGTTTAGGGCTTTGTATGTTACTATCAATGCTTCGAATTGCAAAATGGCAACAGGCAGCCAGTACTCTTGAGAGCCATCAGCAGATTCCTAGGAGTTTGCAGGTGCTAGCAAGTTAGCATTGTATGGTGGCTACAACAATCGGTTAAGGCTTCAGAAGTGTCCATTATTCCTGGTGATTATGTGACACAAATTAGAGTTTTCCTGTTTTGAACTCCTCTTTCCCTTTCATTTTGGGGCTCCTGTAGTTAATTTATATTTGCCAACAATGTGGCTTGTGGAACTCTCTTTAGAGGTTTTATTTTTACTTAAATAATAGTACAGTTCTTAATATTGAAATACCTAATATTTTACCAGTAAGTTTGCAGCAGTTTTGTTCAGCGCACTTGATAAAATGCATATTTGTGTAATAGCAAGTACTTCTCTAACTTTGTTATCATATAACTTTAGGAAGACAAATTTCTGCATTTCCTAACTATGCTTATGGTATTATAATCCTTTCATTTAAGCATAGTACTTGGTTCCTGAGGAGTGGAAAACATAATGAAGGATTGGTTCCATATTTAAAAGGTCACTTATCAGCTTATAATTTAAGATCTTTCTTGTGAAGGCTTTATTACCATATAAATCAAAAAGGCATAACAAGTCCCTGGAAGGGTCTGTTGTAAATGTTTTTCTGTGTTATTCCTCCAAACCTTCTTCTTTCATATATTACAGTCTGATTTTGTGTTGGCTGTAGGTAGAAATGTTGGAGAATTCCGAAAGAGATTCAGATGAGCTTGAATTTTTAGAAGTACAACCTGCAGATTTTGTAATAGACTATCTTTCCCAAGTTTCATGGATTCCACGGACCAGTTTTTTTTACTTTCTGGAATGTTATATACTTGCAAAAAATATGGAAAGTATCTAAAAGCACATTGCTCACCAATGGGTTAGAGCATGAAAATCTACATGGGGTAAACTGCATTTTTGTGAGTATAAATTTGTGCAATTATACAGTTGCACAAGTTTGGAAACTGGAAAAATAATGTGATTCTGTGAATAAGAACATGGTAAAGCAAAAGGCAATCTGTAAAATGCAGACAGAACATTTAATGAAAGCCATACAACCACAATAATTAACTTGCTAATAATTTATTAACAAATTAAAAAGAGCAAGTTCATACTGGAACTGTTCTATAAGATCTAAAGCTGGGCATTTTGCACTATCAGTCTGTTGTCCCTCAGGCCATAGTTTCTACAGGGATAGGAAACAGTCTTTTGCTAGGCCACCGCATCGGTTCATCTGCTTAGGAGTGCAGACATTAACAAAGTAAGGCAGGACTTTGGGATGGGGTTGGGGTGCTGGGGGTGGGGGCAGGTGGCAGGATACAGCTAAAGCATCCCTGAGGCTACCTTTGGGCTACTCTAGGTTCCTCTTCTGTCAGAGGCTGGCTCTCTGGAAGTTTCAGTAGTAATAATAGCAACAGCAGCAGCTATTATTACTACATTTATATAATGCCCAATAATCAAAGATGTCTGAATGGTTCACTTTGAAACCCTAAGAATACAAGATAAAATAAAAGGTATGAACTATTATTTATTTTTAAAAATAAGCAATAAAAATCCAGGAGCCAGTTAACAACTTATCATATGCTGGTAAATGCTTGGGATTAGATTAAAATCAACCATAGAATAGGCTTTAGCTGTCACACCACACTGTGGCTAGGCTAGCAATCTCACAGGCAGAAGGGAAGCATATGGGCCCCAAACTCCAGCAAGCTGCTTCTTGTATTACTACCCCATTGTTAAGCATTATTTTTAATACATTAGCTACTACTCATTGCTATATATTTGCTCAAGTTATCTCCAAAAAGGGCTTATAAATTGTTGCCAGGTGGTCTCCCCATACAGGCAACGCTAAATAACAGATTGGTTTCTGTATAGCCTAAGTGCCTGATCCTGCTTAATCTTGGAAACTAAGTGGGGCCACACCAGGTTAGTATTAGAATGGGAGACTTGACTCCTGCATTGAGCTGGGGATTGGACCCAATGGCCTTCTAGGCCCCTTCCAACTCCGTGATGATGATTCTTTGAATTAAGTCTCATCAGGTGACTTTACAACATTCTGTATCATGTAATCTCTAAGAAACTTAGAATGCAGAGTTGTAACCATCATGAATGCCCTTCCTTTCCCATCGTACAGCCTCTGACAGTAAATTAGAGCAGTGTAGTACATGTACTGTTACTGCTGCTGAATAAAGAGCTGTGGCCTGAAAAGGTTAGGCAACCTTTGAATGTATCACTGAATAGCAGAGACAGCTGGAAGTTGTGATTACGTTTATCTTCTCACCCAGACACAACTTACACAGTTTCCCCTTGATATTTGCATCAAACCCCTGCAATTTAAAATGAATCAATCAGTTTTAAAATGTGTTCCCTTATTAACATTTCAAAGGGTATCTCTGCTTACCTAGATCTAGGGATATGGCACAGGCTTTCAGCTATCAAAGGTATTGGAAATGTAGACCTGCTTTCCCTTTAGGTTTGCTAACTTACAACAGTATTTGCCTCAATTTATTTTTGCTGCAGTTTCCTCTTGATCAAGGAAGGGTCCCTTTACTATTCAGCTTAAAGCATGGTTCTGTGTTGCTGTGTTTTCAGATTTGAGTGGCCAATAACATCACTCAGGTAATGGGATTTTGGAGGGATTTTAGTTAACCGTGCTTAGTCTTTCTAGATGAAACTTCCATTTTTTATTTCTCTTAGATGTCAGTCTCAGCACTGGGTATCCTGTATCCTTGAAGTTCTACACTTGAAGTCCAATCTGCCTAACCCCGCCTCACCCCCACCTACCCTACATTAGTGAAAATGGATAGCTTGGTGCATTTGAATTACCTACAAGATCCCAGACCACTGCTGTAATATTCCAGGACACTTTAGGAAAAGTAAATGGCTGTGCCAAGCTGCCAAGTTCTTACTTGAGTGCTTTTGCTGCTGTTTTCAGGGCCAGGTAAACCTGCCAGGGATGGAGAGGCTGCCAGGGGTGGAGGCCTGTCAGAGCACTGGTTGCCGCCTCAGACTTGGAACTGGTCCCTGCTCCTCTCTGTTAGCTTTTTTATTAAAACAATGCCTGTATTCCATTTTTATACTTCCCTGAGGCTCTCTGGGAGGTTAACAAAGATTGTTTTAAAAAATTAAAACATCCACACGGTCATACAAGATAAGATTAACTTAAAACGGCAATACCACAGTAGCCATTGTAATCAAATCAGCAAAGAAGCATAGCAGTGATAAAGAATAAAATGCAATATTAAAAGTGAAGTTAAAAATTAAACTGTTAAAATGAGTTGTGAGTCGGGGGGGGGGGTTGTGAGCCGCCCCGAGGCTTCGGCGAATGGGGCGGCATAGAAATGTTTTAATAAATAAATAAATAAATAAATAAATAAAAATTCAGAGAGAATAAAAAGGGTTTCACCTGGTGCTGAAAAGCATACCAGATAAGCACTAGGTACACCTCTTCGCGGAGCTCATTCCGCAATGAGGGTGCCACCACCAAACAGGCCCTTCTCCCAGTAGCACCCACTGCACTTCCATTGGAAGGGGCTACCAGAGAAGGACTCCCAAAGATGACCTCAAGGTCCAGGTATCTGCTATGTAGGGGGTGAGGCTCTCCTTCAGATAACCTGGCTCCCAACCGTGTAGGGCTTTGAATGTTGGTACTAACACTTTGAATCAGGCCTGGATTTGAAGAGGTGTGACTGCCACATTTTTGTGAACCAGTCCCCATTAACAATCTTGCTGCTCTGTTTTGGACCAATTGGAAGTTTCCAGACTATTTGCAATTCCTAAATTAAATCCTTTCACTCCAGCATTCCCCAGTCAGCATGAGTGCAGGGAATGCTGGGGGTTGTATGATTTCTTCCTGTCAAAACATGCATAGGATTGTACCCTCTGCACAAAACATGCACAGGGCACTTCTGTCAAAATTCAAGATTTGCACGCTATCACATGCCAGAGCAAGCACATTCCACATCTAGAACTTTTATGATTCAAAGTAGTTGTTTTCCATGCATTGCTTCCTTGTCCTTTTGCCCAAGGGGAGCCATTGTTCTTTCTGAATTTCAGGAGAGTTCCTCAAGTGTGTGTATTGGCCCATGAAGCAGAACAGAGCTTAATAGGGATCTTGTCTGTCTGTGATGAAAAGCTATGGTTCACAGACTATAAGGCAGGTGTGGAGATAACTTCTACAATAATGCTGCTCGGGAACCTTCAGTGAGTTACTGTTAACTCTGCTTAAATCTTGCCAGCCAGATGCCTGTCTATTCTGTCAAGAACCTTCAAAGAAAGTAGTTTTAAAACTTTTTTAGATGATTTTAATTATTGGCTGACTTCTTCTGCAAGTTAAATCCAGAGCTAGGCTTATCTGATCTGGGATTCCATGTACTTTCCATTAACATAAGGTCAAAACAGACCTTATGATTACTCAGTATCCAGCAAATACGGAGAGCTTTCTTTCATTTCCACTATCCATTGGGTTCATTGGAGCTGGTGTACAGCTGGAGGGAGTTGTAGCGTTGATTTCTATTATCTGGGCTGGCCTTCTCTAAATTGAAAACAAAAAAGAATGTCTTTTCAAGTAATGTCTGTTCTGACCTTTGATTGCCATCAGTGGGCTGCAGGAGCAATTTCCAAGGGGATCACAGTTGAGGAGGGAGAAGTTTACCCCTTCTTGAATGCTCCTCTCCCACAAGCTCCTTTCAACAATCTTCATTTTAAGAACAATTTTCTTCAATATTGTTCACTCCATTAGTAGTAGAATGGATTTGATTTCTAAGATTGTCAAGCCTACTTCATTCCCGTGCAGATTTCTGTGGAACTATTGATGTGGCTGCAACTTGGGCCCTTTTACCAAGAGCTGACTACCCTTTTCTCTGTTTAGTTTATAATGCACTGGGACTACTCTCTCCGGCAAGCCCAGACTTGCTGCCTTGGGGAAAGTGGCAGTGCTGTTGTTCATTCACTTCCCTGGCCAGCTACTCCCCTACTCATCTGCTCAACAAGCTGTCCAAGACCAAGGCAAAAGCCTTCTGAAATACAGTCCTTTAGTGAGCCAGGCTGGTTTTGCAATCTACACAAATCTGGCTGGCTGCTCGCTCTTGCTTCCCCAGCTCTTCCTGCCAAGAGCTTGGCTGGAGTCCCATGAGAGCTCACCTAAGCACTTGCAAGAGCCCCACGTCTGGGAGTAGACGAGTGGGCCCAGCATGGTAGGATGGGTGCGGCAACAGTGGTAGCCCCCCATGGTAAGAAAATGCAGTGGCCAGCAGCATGCTCAGCAGGCCTTTCTGAGTGAAATGGCGCAGCTGGAGGGTGGCTGGCAGGGCTGTCCAGAGCAGCTGCTGGCGGAAGTGGGGAGCCATGGTAGGCCCTCCAGGTAGGAGCATGTGGGAGGAGAGAGTAACTGGCTCGCTCTCCTCCACTGTCTTATATAAGCACAACCACCTGCATAAAGGTAGGGCATGTCCTGGTTTCTGGAGCAGAGGTATTGCCATAAGGGATAGATAGTTTCCACTGGGTGCAGAGCGGATGGTGTGTCCTAATAGGGAGAGTCTGTACCTAAAAAGAGCAGTTCATTTTCTACTCTTCCATGCAAAGTACCACCGGGAGCAAAAACTCAAGTAAATCACCAAAGCTAACTTCGGAGGCTATTTGGACTGCAAAGCTAGTAAATCACCAAACTAACTTTGGAGGCTTATTGGAATGCCCTGTAGACTTGCACCTGTAACTATATTATAGATTTTGTTTTATGCTGTTGCATGTTGTTTTTTGTAACATTTGCTGGGTTTGCTTCTGCATTTTTAAATATTATTTTTGCGTGCTGCTTTGGGAGGGTTTCTGTACTGAGAGGTGGCCTAGAAATACCTTGAATCAATCATTTGATTGCTTTCATCCAAAACCTACCTGATTCTACTGTGTGAAATAAATTGCATGTGGCAAATGCCAGGGCCACTCAGCCTTGGCCTCCTCAAAATAATCACTAGAGGCATGGCTAGGCTACTTCATTACAAAAACCTGGTGAAAGGAGCTGTCATCCATGAAAGTTTACGCCTTAAATTTGTGAGTCTTTCAGGTGCCACAAGACCCTTCCTTTGTTGTTTCTAAGTAAAGAGATGTTACAAAACTCAAATAGGCTAGAGGAATAAGCTATTTAAGTTTGGAGAAACACAAAGATCTCCCTTTCCAGGTTTCCATGGTTATGTGCATTTACAGACTAATCAGCGACCCAGTTAAACTAAAGCACTCAGATTTAAGCTTATTTAGTTCCATGAAAGTCAGTGAGTCTAAAATTCGCTTAAATCAAAGGACTTTGACTCAAGTTAGCTGTGCTCTGTGTTGCTGTCAATACAATCAGTTTAAATCCATCCTCACCAAAGGAGGTCTAAGAATTTCTAGGAGAGCATGCTTAGAGAGCAAATGAGAGAAAAATAAAATATGTCAAGGCAGGCCAGGTCTATAATTCCAGTCTAACTGCTGTTGTATATACTTTGTTTCAGAATAAGTTTCACTGATCAAAGTAGGGGCTTACTTCTGAGTAAGTGTGATAGTTCTGCTTGTGCTTGTCCCACAGTATCCCATTCCACTCATCACGACTGATGGTAAAATTATAATTTAAATAAAGGTAGTAGTATCCACTGGGGTTCCTCAGTCAGTTTTGGTGCTACTCATGGGCAACTTCCAGCACTGTCCCCCAGCACCTATATACAAAAGGAGCTGGTTGCTCTGCAAAAATGTCACCAAGGCACCGCTGGCAGATAGTGACCCTTTCCTTCTCTTTTCACCAGTGCCATGGCAGTGAATCTTGCAGGTACAGGAAATAGCTGCGCTCTCTCTGTGACTCTTGGTCGCCCCGATACTGAATAGCAGGAGTGCGGCTGCATGACGGACTGGGAGATGGGAGTTGTTCTGTGCTCAGTGTTTATATCACACCGTCGTCAGCATGCAGTACTGGAAATAGGGTTTACAAGGAAGCCAGTTTCCATTCAATGTTGAGAGAAATGTCATACCACTCAGATGTTTGACAACAGTGAAATAGGTTGCCCTGGGAAATGGTGGTGCTCCTTGCTTGGAGGTATTTGTGCAGAACCTTGAACAACTTCAGTACATCAGGGTGCATTGCAAAGCCTGCGCTGAGCAGGGGTTCATCCTGCAAGTACCTGCAGAACTAGGAATGCCCTTGCAGGTGCTTGCAGGGGACAACAGGGGGGCAATTACGCAGTGCAGCCGGAAGCCCTGGAGAGCAACATAAAAAGCTTCCTTGCACTGCTGCTCCTTGCCACAGTAGCACGAGCTGTCCTAGTGATTTGCTCATGCTCTGGCTTCCTGCACCGCCTCACCTGAATCCATGTGCCTGCTTGCCTTACACCTGCCTTCCTCCCTACTTACCTGCCTACCTGATTCTGCCCAGGTCCAGCCTCTTCCTGCTTGTTCCTGCTTCCATCCTTGTCTCCAGCCTGACCATGCGCCCATTCTGACTGACCCCTTGGTACTTGACCTTTGGACAGTGCTCTCAAGCTGTGTGTTACTGGACTGTTTGCCTGAACCTTATTGTCTCATTGGCTTTTGACCCCAGGCTTTTCAGAGTTGCACCTCTTGCCTCTGGCCTTCTGCCCTGCATCTGTGCTCTTGTCCCAGTGTCTTGTCCATAAGTGCCTGCTGCCCATACTCTGGACCCTACACAGGGCGTCCTCAAACACCCTTCTTGGTAATCACGGAGGTGCCCTGCCTCCCCTCCCCCAGTGGCTCACCACCTTTCCTTGGGCTATTGTGGAGGAAAAATCTACACAATTAAAGCAATAATAAGCTTATTCACCTGGTGGCAAGCTCTACTGATTTCAGTAAAAAATGAACCATAATCCCACTGAACCATAAACCTCCATATCTGCTGTTTCAATTATTGTGCTTTCATTTAACTGCAGTCCAAAAACAAGACGGAATGGTCCGGAGCATAGCCCACTCCAAGGGTACTTGTCCTGCATCACATCCAAAGCCACCTATATTGAAATATTTGAATTTTTCATGGATTTCAATGGGCAGGTCTCCTTTCTGTCACTGGAAACTGTATGAACCAGGGAGTGACTTCTGCAGTCCATGGAAGCATTCTTTTAGAATCCTTTTTCTCTTGATGCATTCCTCATTCCCTCCTTGTTTTCCAGCCACTCTCCCCTCCCCTCCTACTCAGCTTATTTTATTACCCCTCCTGCTGAATTGTCAGTCCCCATACATGAAACCACTGGGAGAGGTAATCAGGAGGCGAATCAGGTTGAGGTATCAGCAGTATGCTTATGACGCAGCTCTCCTTCTCATTGACGTCAAATCTGAGTGAGGCAATCTCTGTGGTGAACCCATGTCTGAGTTTCGAAATAGACTAGATGAGGGCCAATAAACTGAAACTAAGTCCAGGCAAGATAGAAGAGATTTTGGTTGATGATCTGTCTGACAGATTAGATGGTCAGTGTCCTGTCTTGGATGGGGTTGCACTTCGCCTAAAGGGTGGGGTCTGCAACTTGGGAGTGCTGAACTTTCATTGGAGTCTCAGGTATATTCGGTTGCCAGGAGTGCCTTTTTCCAGCTGCTGTGAATATGACAGCTATGACCCTTATCTGGGTAGACAGAGCCTGGCCACAGTTACTCATGCACAATACATGTGTTGTGTATCAGTTTGTGTGCCCACGTAACACCCGTTCCATATAAATTACACTGGTTGCCAGTTGAAGCCCAGGCCTAATTTAAAGTGCTTGTTTTAACGTTGTTGTTGTTAGTCGTGAAGCCATGTCCAACCCATCATGACCCCATGGACAACTTTCCTCCAGGCCTTCCTGTCCTCCACCATCCCCCGGAGTCCACCTAAGCTCACGCCGACTGCTTCAGTGACTCTATGTAGCCACCTTATCCTCTGCTGTCCCCTTCTTTTGCCTTCAGTTGTTCCCAGCATTAGGCTCTTCTCCAGTTCCTTCTCATTGGGTGGCCAAAGTATTTGAGTTTCATCTTCAGTATCTGGCCTTTTAAAGAGCAGGTGGGGTTGACCTCCTGTAGGACTGATTGGTTTGATCACCTTGCAGTGCAAGGACTTGCGGGAGACTTCTCCAGCACCACAATTCAAAGGCTTCAGTTCTTCAGCGCTCAGCCTTCCTTATGGTCCAACTTTCACAGCCATACATTGCAACTGGGAAAACTATAGCCTTGACTATACGCCCTTTTGTTGGCAGGGTGATGTCTCTGCTTTTTAGTATGCGGTCTAGATTTGCCATAGCTTTCCTCACCAGGAGCAAGTGCCATTTAATTTCTTGGCCGAAGTCCCCATCTGCGGTGATCTTGGGACCTGGCTACTTGAAGGACCATGTTTTTTCATACACTCTCACCCACCCATTGAGATCTGGGAATAAGGTCCTGAAAGAGCCATCCCTAAAGGAAGTGAAAAGGATGGCAATTAGAAGAAGTGCCTTCTCAGTGGCTGCCCCCCCCCCCCAACCTTTGGAATGGGCTACTTAAAGTGGTCCACCATCAATACTTTCATTTTGGTGTCAGACAAAAACTGTAGTCTTTTGAAGTTTTATCAAAACCTGACTAACACCTGATTGTAAAAGCTCACTTTGCTACCAATAGTTCCCCCGCTCCTTTCCCCTGTACTTATAATTGTACTGTTGGTCTGTCTTTAATGTTGTTAGCTGCTTAGAGAGAGAGCCCTTAGAAGACTCTTCAGTGGACTATACATTTGAAAATCAAATAAATAAAGGAATGATAATGATAAGTTCTATTCAAGCATTCAAGACATAGTTTAAAGCAATGCATGAGAATCCAGGCTGCTCCTCTTGTCTGTCATTTGTGTTGCGTTTTACTTGTGGAGCTTAAATGTCTGAAGAGGCTTTCCACATGATTGAGAATGCTGCAAAAATTGCCAATTTTTGAAGTATTGTGAATCCTTCATATTGCACAATTCAAAATGTCCAATTTATTGATTTAAGAATTATAGTGAAAAAAAAACATTTGCCATTCTAGAATCTTCACATCCTACTGAAATATTGAGACTAAACATCATAGAACACAAGCATTTTCCAAATTATTAATACCACAGTATGAATTATCTTAAACCTTTGTCTTTCCTCTTTTTGTTCCCATTGAATGCTAGTTTGTTTTGGGCTCACCAGACTAGCAGCAGTAGTATTAGTGGTCTTTAATATACCACTTTTGAGTTTTTGGAAAGCTTTATATACCTAGTCTGGGTTCACACATCACAATAAGCAGTCCTGTGTGGTTTCCATGGTGTGCCCAGATTTGACTGACAGATTATTGTTTCCTGCCCTGGTGTGGTTTTCATCCTCCTCACTGAGTACTCCTGCTATTGGCATGTATCCCATCAGCCTCCATGCCTGAAATTCAATCTTACTCTGGATGGCCAGAGCAGCTCCTGCAGCAGCTGTTGCTCTTTCCAGGGGACTCCGTGGTTGCAGCGTACCAGGACTGTGGAAACCATGACACTGGGTTTGGGTGATCAGAGAAACCTTGGTGAAGCATGAAAACCATAGAACAGGTTGTCTCTTCTCATGGTTTCTAAAACCCAAAAGTGTCATGCCAAAATACCAGCAATATGATAGACCATTCTGCCCAAGAAACCACTGTGATTTGTCCGTTTGTGTGTACCTGCCTATTGACTTAGCAATCCTCAAAACAGCCCTTTGATGTGGGAAAGTCAAACAGGGTAGTCTGCTAAGCAATATTCATTGAGATCATAATGCAATAAATGAAACCTGAACCAGGTAATTTTCCAGCTCATGCATCCTTAATTGCTGTGCTACAATATATATTAGAAACCCAGCATAATTCTATGCTATGCAGGGATGGGACTGAGGTAGACGGTAAATTGAGTGAAAGCTATGCCTGGGCTAGTTATATAACCTTAGTTTGCTATCAAATACTGTTTGCATGCCATGTGCTTTCAGATGCAACACTTGGGCTACAGACACGGTAGTTCTATAAAAAAGCTGCACAGTTTGACCTTGATACAGCAATTGTGACTGCTTTTTAGATCACACTGGAAACAGTGTTCTGTTTTTCACAGCAACTGATTTTCAGCTCCTGCCTTAAAATCATCTAAATCTGTACTCTTCAAGCAGCAGTGAAAAAACAAGAAAGTGCCACGTGTGTGTGTGTGTGTGTGTGTGTGTGTGTGAGAGAGAGAGAGAGAGAGAGAGAGAGAGAGAGAGAGAGTCATTATGAATATTACATTATGGCTGCCTTTATAAGGCACAGTTCTGCTCAGACTGATCTGTGAGCAGAAACCAGGCACTGCATCAAAGTAACTATACTTTGCTGCAAGAGGTTCATTTTGATTTAATACTTTAAGAATGATGCCTCTTCTGTTGTCCTGACTGAGGCAGCAATAGACAACCTGATTCCCTCCTGATATTTTGGGCTTCAATTTCCATAAGTCCCAGCCAGCAGGGCTGATGGTAACATATGGTGGAGATGTAGTTTGACACACCTGGAGGGCACCAGGTTGCAACCCCCGACTTCAGTTATCATAATGGTAAAGTTATACAGTGTCTGCAGACTTCTGGGAGCAGGAGAGGCTGACAAGCAGGACTAGAGGGAGAAGGTAAGGTGCGAACTGAGCATGAATCATGGTTCCTGTGACCATTCAGAATGAAGGGTATCTATATCTCTATTGAGATGTTCGAGATGTTCAAGATTTAAAACTGTGTGAGTAGAAAGGAGACCTTCAGCCCTGCTGCTCTCTTCCATTGTGTTCATTAACCTCATGGCATGTGACTGTCTGACAAGGAAAGCTTTCTCTATATGGAAGCCCTTCATATGATTAAGAACTCTGATTTTTACAACATACAATCCATGATGTACATGATGTGCATGGAATATTTTCCTTTTTCATAGCAGAAATTCCACCAAGCAAGTTCATTCATGACCATAAGTAGATGCCATTTCCAATAAAACATACTTGGTATTTCTACATAATTTGGTATTTAAATCACCATAAGTGTGCAGTTTTACGCATGTTTAGGCAGAAAAAGCCCTACAATTCCCACCATTCCCCAGGCAGCATGAAGTGGTAAGATTTTGTTTCTGTCTTACATGCATAGGATCATGCCCGAAGTGTGCTTTAATTCCCCACCCCCTGAAATATGTCATGTCAAAAATCTGTGTATTCTGAGAGAGAGAACCAGAGTACTTCTTAAAAAATCAAGTAAAATAAATGTACTAGTCAATTATTGCTTGGCACATTAAAAGGGTTACCCAGTCTGCTTTTGCTACAAGAGACTAATGTGACTGTTCATCTTTAGTAATATCAGTGGAGTATTTAAGTTGTTTCTGTGTTATTTCCCAAGTTTATTATTAAAAAGAAGAATCCCAAGGAAACCTGATGCTTCACCAGAGTGATCTATCTGCACTACATGGGACTATTTCATACCTCACCTTACTTTTTAAAGTTTTCAATTTCATTAAACTTTTCATGTCCTTAAACAGACATGAAAGTTATCTATAAATTGTTATTCCTTTGCCATTCACATTTGATGAAGAGAAGATTCTTGAAGCTGTCCTTTCGGATGGGAAGTAAAGGCAGCTTAATGGATCTTTTTGGTTCTATATTTGCTGACCATGCTGAAGCAAGAAGAGAACATAAGTAATGCTTCTTCACTGGTGTGCCAGTGAAACTGGGTTTCGGTACATTGAGCTTTAGGTTATTATTAGAAACTCATAATGCTTAGGTTTATTTATGGTTTCTTGGATGTACCTTTAATGGGCTTAAATAATAGCATATAAAATGATGGATATACTTCACTGCACTGACCACTTGGTTGCTTTCCTTCCTCTCACCCTTTCTTCACACCCCAGGTTCACAGTGTCAATTTGTAGGGTGATAGCATGCAGAGATAAAATATTTCTGTTCTCTTTTTTGGGTGGGTAGGATAAACATAGTAGCAGCTTATAAATAATATGTTTATATTCTGTTTATTGCTGTTAAGCAGTCTAGCAGAGCAGGTTTGCTCCTATCCTCTTATCTATGTAGTTTCCTTTTCAGAAGAAATGTGTGCAATAATAGCTTTAATAATGTTTTGTCCTCTTTACGTATTGTACTACTTTTGTTGAAGGTACTGATTGCAGTCTTGATTGTACAATGCAAATTACTTGCAAATATGTTTTGAAATATGTTGTGGCTTTATTCATTCATTTATTTGCACAATTTATATTCCATTAAATATTTTTAAAATTCATAAATACATTTGTGCATGTTAGAATGCTAACTTTTTAAAAATTATACTGTGGTGTGTGTATCTGTGTGTGGAACCCAAAGTGTTTAAATAGGCATATATAATCAATGTTGCTGATTTTCTGTACAGAAAATCTGCATAGACATCAGTGAGGGACACAGCTCTCTCTCTCTCTCTCTCTCTCTCTCTCTCTCTCTCTGTGTGTGTGTGTGTGTGTGTGTGTGTGTGTCCAAAGTGGTTGTGAACAGTCAAGGAATATTCCTTAAAAGTCAGAAAGCAGGTTGTTTCTGAGTTTTGTTATGTGTCCAACCTGAATCTTACTCTTCATATGACATCACTGGGAGTGTGACAGGATCCGAATCCACCCACTTACCCTGTGCCAAACCTGCTCCAGCATCAGCAGGACCATGAAGCAAATGTTTGCAGCACCATGGAGAGCTCCAAGTGAGCAAGTTCATCCAAGGCTGGAGGTGGACTAAAGCCTTTTGATTAGTCTAAAAAGTGTTGGCCTAAAATGTCTCAGTCATTTCTATAGATCTACTTTAAGTAAGATTAACATTGGATCTATTATCTGAACAGCAATCATTGTTACTCCAATGAGAGCATCCCTTGTGAGACAGACTGCAAATTTGGGGAAGCCAACTTTTGGCAGGGCTGTGACGGGACCATGACAATTTTAGTCAGAGCTATCAGACCCATGAATCTAATTTGTCTCCCTGCAGAAGACTTTTTTAGTACTTTTTTAGCATGTAGTATGGTTCTTGGAATAGACAGACTTGTTGGGACAGTAAGATAGCAAATAAAACGTGGTTTTTGTTTTGTGTTTTTGAATGGAGGCCCATGGAGATCTGCCAATTCTCATTTCAGGATTCTGTATGTGAATCTCCATCCAGAACTATGTGTGATTTGAGAAAGTTTCTGGAAGATGGATCCACTCTTAAAAAAAAAAAAAAAAGGCATATATGTGCTCTGTCTCCAGGATCAATGACACAGATGTGTTTGTCTGACAGAGGGATATAGAGAGGAGGCAACAAAGAAATCTGAATTAGTGATTCAACAAAGCACAACATGATTTTCTTTATCAATCTTTCCATCATAGCTGAAAGAGACTTTTTAAAAAGTTAGAGCAAGAACCACAATGATCTCAAGTGGAATAAATAGCAACCCCAGAACTCTTTGCTGTTCAAATGTCATTTTCTAGCTGCTTTATGTAAAATCATGCCATTCTTTCTTTGCATGGTAATAGAAAACATAACCTCATATTGTGCTTTTTCTGGCCAATATCTTTTCCCTTGTCAGTCACAATCTAGGATAGTTTTCTTATCAGTAACTTAGCAAAAGCCCCACTATGTTTTATTTTACTAAAATGAAATTTGAACAGGAAACAGCTGCAGAGGGTAAGTTTTCAAATTGTGTTGGGCAGCTTGTGGGAGGGAAAAGTCCATGCAGTAGAAGTTACTCAAAGTGAAATAAGAAGAATGTTGCTATGACCACTTCACTTCACTGGTTTTCCTGTGGAAGGAAATAAACATTTCCATTGTGCTTCACAGGAAAATGCTGGACTACTGCTGGTGGACTTGTGCTTGCACCTGATTATGCCAAAGATGACTTTGATCCAAACTTCATTTCAGTCTGTCTATTATTGTCTGCATCTTGATAAAACTCAGTTTGATTCTTCAGGATTCTTGAAAGGAGATTTGCATCTGAGTTTGGCTGTTACCATCCTTTCTATTTATATAATACCATTTTGTAGAGAATGGTTTATAACGGTATATTCATTTTTTTCATTTCATTTCTCTACTGCCCCTTAAACAACTATCTCAGATTGTTCCACACAAAAAAAAGAAAAGAAAGAAGAAGAAAAACCATAGCACACCATTCCAAATAAAGTAAAATAAATATAAAAAGCAGCTTTTTAAAGCAGAATGGTATACTTCCAGTGATACTGCATTGATATTATGGATTGGACAGAATGTTAATCCACAGTTAAGCAACTTGGCAAGTCCACTGCCTGCAGCAGGCACAGAGTGCATGTATGCCTCACCAGACATTGCTGGGCCAAACTATAGCTTCCACATAGTCTGAAGTGCCTGATCCTGCCTATGCATGGATGCTGAGCAGGATCAGGCGTTGGCTGAAATCTGGATAGGTGACTTAAATGTTGTAAACTGCCCAGCTACTGGTGGTATAGAAATGCAATGTCTATTATTACAATGTAATGTAAAATAGCAGCAGCAGCAGCAGCAATTCCCCTTAGGCCTCACCACTGACTGTGTTGGCTAGGGCTGATAGAAGTTGCACTCCAGTTACATTTGGAGGGATATACATTCCCCATCCTTGGATTGATTGTGGGAATATTCTAGATGATTCTTAATTAATGGCCTCAGTACAAGAAGCCATGAAAGAAAGTCCTGTAAGTTACTTAAAGTTTCTTTAAGCTATCTTGGGAGATCTTTGCCCAGAAAGGTGGGTAATAAGCACTTTAAATAAACGAATAATTGTGATGTACTCTTCACATTCCTTTCTTCAGGAAAAAATGCTCTGATTCTCTGCCAGATACTTTCAAAACTTGTAGGAATGTCAGGCGTGGTTCCCACTCCACTGTATTAAAAAGTGTGGAGAAACTCGGGGACAAGCCCTGCAAGATCCTTAGGGAGAATTCTTTGGATTAGACCTTGCATATGTAAAATGGCTTGTGTGTTTTTTATTTTTTGTAATGCAAGGACAACATATAAAACTCAACTTTAAGAATAGGAGAACTGAATTGTGTGGGTTTGCCTTTATTGCTTTAGGGCCAGAGACTTATTGAAGGCAATTAGAGCGAGAAGTTTGACAGCTCGCTCAAATGTGTCATCTAAGTATTTCTTAAGAGAAGATAGGCAGAGATTTAGGCAATGGATTTTTGACGGCTATGTGGGAATGAAAGATCAACTGATGCTGAGAGACAGGGCCAGCCAATTCAGTATATGACTCATATCTATACTGAACTACTTGCTGAACTAAAGTGACACATTCTTTCCTTCACAGTGTGCTGGAGAAGAGAATTGGGTGGACAATCGGACTATTTATGTTGGGCATCGTGAACCCCCTCCAGGCACCGAAGCATACATTCCACAGAGGTATCCGGATAACAGAATAGTCTCCTCAAAGGTAGCGTGTGTGTGTCCCCCACAAGCATTGCTGGGGAATTTGCATAATACATTTGACTTCGCTCAGGTCACTTCCCATTTTTCACCAACAGTTCTATTTATGCCCTTCCTCAGCTACCTTGTTTACCAGCAGCTTGGAAAAGACATCATAATATAATATAAACTTGTTTTCTGTCTTTAAAATATGCTAATACTCAAATTGTCACTTGCCTGTACAAGCTAAAATTCATGTTGTTCTGTTTATTTGCTGCTACTGTGCACCATAAAAATCTGCCATAAGGAGATATTTAATAAATGGGATAAACAGAATTTAGATGGATGATAACTTCCAAGAGACTAAAAGAACAGCTTGTCAGTGACCAGCTTACCTGTGATGAGCAAATAGCTTTATGGAGGCATTCACCTGTTCATGTGAAGGGGAAATGTGGAAGGGGAGGCAGATGTACACACAAACCCAGCTCTTAACATCTGCATATTCCCAGCTGCCAGTTTGAGCTTCATGCGTTGAGCATGAAGGTCTGTAACACACTCTGAAAGTATATTTGTATTTCAGAAGAGAAAACAGATAAAGTCTTCAGCAAAGTCTTGAGCAGAGGGAGAAAAGGAGCATGTAAAGAAGATTGTAACTCAGAATAAAAAACAGCAGCAAAAGAAATGAAAATACCCCAAAGTAACCATGATAGAATGCAGTGCTAGAATATAACTTACTTGTGATGCCTGTTGACAAAAGGAATATGAGTTAATAAGCCAAGAAGGTAGTTATCCAGTTTTTCTAAAAACATCCAAACAGGAAAGTTCCATAGGTAATGTTCTGTTGTTTTTTGTCCCAGTTCAGTCTGCAGCACACTACATTTCTCTGTCTCTCCCACAAACTGATGGATGTCACCTTCTAAAGATAGGAAGGATAAATTTCTAGGCTATTGAGAATCTACTGGTTACATCCCTCATCACCCATCAAATTTGTTAGACAAAACCACAGGATTCCCATTCATGTTTACTGAGACAGCCACACGGTCAATTGTAATTTTGATGTCTTACTTTTTTTGTCACATGTAATTGTTTTGTGAAATATTATTTTCTGTTTGCTATATTTAAAAGCATTTTTTGTTATATTTCAAAATAAAATTCATAGCAGTAGTTCATTCTGGCAATACATCAGGGCATGTAAAGGTGGCATATCATGGCCTAGTTAACTCTCAATTTGTTGCAGCATCTGCTAGGCATATTCTACAGTCTTTTTAAATATTCAGCCCCCAGTTAGGCCTATTGGGGCTTGCTATATAGCATCCAAACCCAGATACTATTGATTAATCATGGGTTAATAACCCATAGTAACATAATTGTGAATTGTAGGTTAAATTAACCTGTGTTTTACCATCATTACATGCAAATCAGGTCTTTGCCTGCATGTGTTGGAAAACCATATCAGAAGAGCTGTCTGACTGTGTTACTGCCTTAACATTTAGAGGAAATGTCATTTGCAGGTCATATGAGAGCTCCCTTGCTCAGAGGCATGTCAGTAAATCTAGATAGATATTAAGAATAGCTTTTTGGAATTTTGTTGCATGCATTCATGTGATACTGGCTGATGCTGCTGTATTGCCAATCCAACATTTAAGCTGCTAATTTCTAGTAGACAGAAACATTTTCTCTTACTGTTGAAAGCTGAATGAAAATGCAGGCATGAATAAAGTGTTTAACCAGCTACAAAGTTTGTTAAGGAATGTGGCAACTCAAATATAATAATGAAAGGCTAATATTTTTGTTCTGTTCCTATAGAATTAGGCATGCCCATGGGAGGCTGGTATGGAGAGCAACATGTGCTTCCTGTGATCCAGACCTGGGCCTGTTGATAAGCCCCCACTTTTCTAGGCAGCCAAATCCACAGTGGGAGAGATTGGTCAGAGGCGGAGCCTTTTTGAATTGCCAAAAGACCTTCCCAGTTATCTGCAACAGGGTGACAGCTACCACCCTAGACCTCCTGATTGGGTGGAGGCCACATGATCCCCCTTTTCAAAGAGTTGCCTTTCACCCAGCCAGTTGTGAGATATTTGCTCCCTGCTGATTTTAACACCAGGTCTACTTCTGTGTGGTGGCCTAATGGACCATCAAAATGTTGACTTTTTTCTTCTCCAGAGCTTGCAGGTTCAGGTGTTGGGAATTTTTGATTAGCACAGTCAAATTGGCCTCTCCTAGGACCTTTCTGTTCCCTCTGAGTTCTACTGCATTCCTCATAATAGCAGTGGGGAAATGGGTTTTCCCAGCAGCAATATATACTGTACTACACTGCAAAGTATTTTGAGATGTCTTTGTCTTGAATGGGCAATTAAGACTAGCTGGCTTTACAAAAGTCCTGCTGCTGTTGAAGAGGAAAACAGCTAGAACTGCTGGATTTGAGATCAACTTTTTCCCTGGTAGTGAAAAAAAGAAAACCTTCTGAATCATGAGCTGGCAGCCTTATGTTGTTTGAGGATTTCTTATATCTCACTTTTACCCTTTATCAAGTCACACCAACCTAAGTCCAAAATGTTGTTACAGTGCCTCATTATTCTGTGCTTCTCCATTCTCACTAGTCTAATCTTACTGCCGTATGACTACCAGCTGATCTTAATTAATTGGGTGTTATTATATTATAATTATTATTACATTACATTTCTAAACTGTAGCTGAAGCTCTCTGTGCAGTTCACAGCATTTAAAGTCACCCATCCAGATTTCAAGCAGGCCCAACGCTGCTTACCTTCCAAGATTAGGCAAGATCAAGCACTTCAGGCTATTGCTGCTTATGGTGGGACACACACAGAGAGCTCAACACAGCTGTCTGCATTTTTTACTTTTCTTGAGAGTTGGCATGAGGAGTGCCTGTATTTCAAAAGTTTACCACTACATCATGACCTACATACCAAAACCAAGCTCCTTCCAGACTCCCCAAGTTCCTCAGATAATCAAATTCATCTCTTTTTAACAAAGCTTCTTTGTAATGGCATTTGGTGTGTCATATAGGCCTCCGTGTATGAAATCTCCTCATGATCAGGAATTATCTTTGTGGATGTGTTGTGTGCTTGCTCATCGTAACAAATGTTATGTTCTGTCAGATCCAGATAAAATTAGTCATTCTTAAGTCCTGTGTAAATCAAGATTTAGATTTGATTAACTTTCTCTGGACTGTAATTTATATGTAATTACTTTGTTTTTCACCATCAGTACTAAATGAATTGTTAAATGCAGCATATAATCATAGGCACTCCTCTTTTACTCCTCTTACTTTTATCTTTTAGTACACATTTTGGAACTTTGTACCGAAGAATTTATTTGAGCAATTCCGAAGAATAGCAAACTTTTATTTCCTCATAATTTTCCTTGTACAGGTAATGTATACTTGCTTCTTTACTTTCCATTAAAAAAATGAGTATACATGACTGAAGGGACTTCCTAGATTGAAAGTTTCAGTCTTCAGTTAGGACTAATTTTGGGAGGAATAGGCTAGGCAACTAAGATCTGACACAGTATTTTAAAAAGTATTGGCATTTATTTTGAAAGCCAGGTTGCTTTCCTAAGCATATCTAATAGGAAGTACATCCCATTAAAGGGAGAGTATTTACTTCACATTAACATTACCTCTTCTTCTGTCTTCAAATTTCTGTAGAATTATTGTCTTCATCATGCTTTCTCATGATGGACAAGTCTTGCCGTTCTAACTATGACAGCCTTACCCTTGTCATTTTTGCTTACAAGGCAAAACTGAGTTAAGATTGTCTAAATGTATTAAATTAAAATTATATGAAATAACTCTTACTTGATTAATTCCATATTAGATGTACTGCAAAACCAATATGATATGTAGGTTAAATATTAGAGAATATTTTATTGCAAGTTGGAGCTGTAATGAATACATCCTTTGCCAGGTCCAGCTATATTATGTAGCTTTAGCTATTGTGGTTCTGTCCGAATTACTGTGGGTAGTAATTACAGTAATGGGCAATTACTCTGCCCATTTCAAACACTGCATCTTATATCCACCTAAAAAGTTGCACTCTGTGTGCACCAAACAATTGTTTGCAAACACATGTATTAAATAGATACATTTGGCAGAGCCATAAATGGTTGGTGCTCCCTGTGTAGTCACTGGCAAACACATTTCCATGCAATATGTAGTGTCTTGCCTTCTATTAAGTTAAACTTTGTGAGTATAGCTGAATTTCTCCAAGTTGTTACAGAAGTGATGTGTTAATCAGTGCTTATTATGTTTATGTTCAAGTTGTTGTTCCTATGAAACAGGAACTATTTTTAGAACAATTATTGCTTGGGGAGCAGTTTAATAGAGCAACTTGAAAACTCAAGTTCTTTTGTTTTTCAATTTGTTCTTCCTGTTCTGTAAAAACTTGTGCTAATTCTTTGTTTTCCAGTTAATTATTGACACACCAACTAGTCCAGTGACAAGTGGACTTCCACTTTTCTTTGTCATCACTGTAACAGCTATAAAACAGGTAAGGGTCATACTTTTAAAAAATGAGGATAGCATAATATTTGCATCCTTTGTTTTTAAATTGCCTGATTTATTCCCTATCCTGTCCTGAAATCTAGAAGAGGTTAACAATGACTTGGTTCAGATGACACAGTCCTTATGAGTTAATTAACTCACCCACCACTATGAATATGCAGCCCTTGGCTGAAGGTTGTTATGTTGTGCAAACCCAGGTTCCAGAGGTTATTTCAAGGTTAGACAACCCTTGCAGAACCCATGGTTTGTTTGAAGGGTTAGGGTTTATTTATTTATTTTATGTATTTATAAAATGTATATGCTGTCCATTACTTGCATCTCCCCCTTGGGTTGGGGGTTATTTATCCCTAAAATAACCCTGCTGGCTGAGTTTGCTGGGGCAATAAGCCACAGTAACTCTGTGTAGGGCCTGCATACTCATAATGGCAGCCGTCACTCATTGCTGTTCCTTGCAATTAAATGAACACATGTAGTTCAAATTGCTATAATGGATTGCATCTTAAGATAAGCAAATAGAAGGAACATTTGCTGTTTCTTCTTCCTTTTCTGAAGCTGCTTACAGTCCATTCCTCAAAACCTCTCCAGAGCATCAGGGCGGTATTCTTGAATAACGCGGGACTTGCACAGTGTAGCAGCTATTTGAGGCATCTTTCATGTAGTGACTTTATAGACTGTGGCTGTAATGTGGAAATTGTTCACCTGACCCCAGTAACTTGGCCACTTGCAGCCTGGTGACTTCATTTGCAATGAAGGAAGGATTCATTGCAAGGAAATCCATGTGATAAGCTACACATTTTGCTGTGGAAAGTTTGTTTCGAATTGGCATCCATATGGAGAGACTGGCTTTAGGGAAAATCTAACTTGTTTGAAGGAGGGAAATATACTTCTGATTCATTGGCAAATTATATATTTTATATTAGAGTTTTTCTTTTAAAAATGTGTTTTTTGTCACTAGCTCCAGCCACTTTGGCAGGAGCAGGCTGCACTGTATGAACAGATAAACAATAACATGCTCAAACATCAAAATCTTGGAAGAGTATTTTTCCATTTTATCCTTCACTATAGAGAGCTAGAGAGGTGTGGTGGTTAGAGTGTTGGCCAGATCCAGGAGTTCCAGATTCTAGTCCCCACTCAACCATGAAACTCAGCCTAACCTACCTTTGCAGGGTTGTTGTTTTGAGGGTAAAATGAAGCAGGGGAGAACTTTATAAACTGCTTAGGGTTCCTTACATGAAGAAGAAAAGGAGAATATAAATGCAATCTAATAACAGCAGTAAAAGTAACCTGTAATCACTGCGGTCTTCCAGTGACTTCAGGAAAGTTTCTGCTAGATTTTCCTGATCCATCAATGGTAGACAGGCCTGATCCACCCCCTCCCCCCCCCAAAAAAAATCAAATGCCAGAACGTTTGGCTTTCACAGTATGGTTGTATTTAATTTCACACAAATTATACCTAAACATTGTGAGGAATACAAGAACTAGCTTACTAGGTGTATCTCTTCCCACTCTGAAATATCATTCATGGTATTAATAGGTATTTGAATCTTAGTCTATCAGCCAGTTTTCAAATTTACATTTTTTTAGCCTGTGCAGTGTGTAAAATTTGATTGTTTGTTTGTATGCTTGCTGCTTTGGAAAGCAAGTACTGAATACCAGGCATGCAATACAGTAGCAGTAGAGTAATAGTATTCACAAAACCAGGTTGTTTCACTTTTCATAACTGTTTCAGTATCTGAAATGAATTATTGTAGAATGCAATAATTAAGGTACAAAGGTACTAAAACTGCATGTACGTGATATAAATAAAAGAATGAAAACTAATGTTAAAGAAATATGGATTGAGCTGTTTAGGCCCTTTCTGGAATTCTGTTCACCAAGCTTGACATCAATAATTATTATAATATTACAGTGGTACCTCAGCTCACGAACACCTTGGTTCACAACCAAACTGGGTTGTGAACAAAAATTTCATGAAAATTTTGACGTGGGTCGCGAACTCTGCATTGGGTGGCGACCAAGATCGCAGCCATCTCCCCCCCCCCCCCAAGTGGAGAGATGGCCACGATTGCAGTTGCATTCTTGCAGGAAAGACATGCGTGATCACAAAAGCACTCCTGTAGGAAAGATGGGCTCAATCTTGGCCATCTACCCACCCCGCCGAGTGGGGAGATGGCCGCGATCGTGCGGCAGGGGGGTAGATGGCCGAGATCACACCCGTCTCTCCCTCCCCCAGCGTACCCCATTCACGCCTGTCTTTCCGTCTCCCAGAATGGTGGTGGTGGTGGGGGGGAATGGCAGCAATCTTTGTTGTTCTTTGTCACTTTGCTTCACATTTTTCTGATTTAAAAAACTGATCTGTAATTGATTAACCTTATTTACATTGAACCTTATGGGGAAATTTAACTTGGCTCACGACCAATTTGGGTTACGACCAAAGTCCTGGAACAGTTTTAGTTTGTGAGCCAAGGCACCACTGTATTTTATTCTTTATTTCATTTCTAAAATACTCTATAATCAAAGCTCCTTGTGTTAGGTACAGTAATAGACTAATAAAGTAATAGGCAAATAATAAAGTACAAATACAATCATTTACAATATTTCAATTTACAATATTTTAAAAGTTTGAAAAATGAACACAACTTCAATACCAATCTGCTAAACTACGATACGAGGTGGAAGAGGATATATTCCAGTATTCTGATACCCTTGTGAACACAGCCTGTTATGGGTATATCCACATCAGCAGTGCAAGAAATGTAGTTTCCTGGACTGAGCCTATGATTCCAGCAAAAAGTTGCTGTCAGATCCTGTACCAGCCATAAATCTGGATAACCAAGGACAGCAGGATCCTGGGTTGTCCTGATTTTTTTAAAAAATTTGATTTTAAAAAAATGTGCATTACAGCATCCGATTTTAGTTCTACCAAGAGTAGACCAATTGAAATGAAAGCAACTTAAGTTAGTTATGGTCTGCTCTACATAAGAGTAACATTGGATGCTACCAATAGTTGTTTCAGCTGGTATAATCCATAGGAAATCTTGGAATGTCAGAAACAACAAATTTCCTTCATGTTAAGCCTTCAGAAGTTAGAGTTATAGAAAGTTTTCAGCAATCATTCAGCACTGCTTTTCAGTTTCTGCTTCATAATGAATATGTTTATATTATAGTTTCTCAAACTTCGATGTGCGTGGCTAATAGGCTAAATCAAAAGATCAACTTTTAAGTCTAGAATTGTAAACGTTTAATTGGTTGTTTTGTTTCAGGGCTATGAAGATTGGCTTCGTCATAAAGCTGACAATGCAATGAATCAGTGCCCCGTTCATTTCATTCGACATGGCAAACTGGTTAGAAAGCAGAGCCGCAAACTAAGAGTAAGTACCAAGTTATAATTATATAGATAGATAGATAGATAGATAGATAGATAGATAGATAGATAGGATGGAGGTTCCCTTGTGTGTGAGTGTTCATAATTTTGATTGTGCAGGCCTTACAAATGGCAGGCAAATGTTGCATAAATAGATGCAGAATCTGCTCCATACAGTTCTAAAAATTATCGGATTGGCAAAGCAAACTGTTATGTTGCTTGCTTGTTTTTTGCAATACGAGTTCTGTTCTCTTGTTTTGATTTGGCATTTACTGAAGTCATAAGCTCTTTCAACTCTAAATTGAACTTTTCTATCACCATGACCTTGTTTCATTAGCTGTTATATGTAACAACAAAATGAGGAAGAAGTATTTTCTTCAGTGGTGGATCAGGCTGCAGGTTTAGCAACAACTAACATTAGCATTTGTTGCTATGGTATTAGCATTGGTAATATGCAACACTGGTAGCATACAACAAAAGATACTTTATAAGAGGGACATGTCTTCACTTGTACCCTTTTAGTGACTGACCTGATATACTGAGCACTCAGGTTCAAATTATAGGAGAATGTTGCATAAATTCCATATGTGGAGAATCTATCCATTCTCCATTCTGGAGAATCCATTTCCTCCCATATGGTGCAGCTGCTGTTGCCAAATATCCACTGCATTTTTGCACTAAGAGTTGGATTTTCACTGAAAATAGCCAAGGCCTGTCATTCCTAAAATACAACTTGTTCTACATTTTATCCCTGCTTTAAACAGAGGATGGACAAGTTTACAAATCTTGAAATGTCCTACCTTCATGTTGCTAAAAATTAGAAGGTGTTTACATGTTTTGAAATGCCATCAAAATGAAGGTATTTCAAATGTGATATGTAGAAATGAATAAGCTTAAGTTCTGTAGTCTGTAATGCCTTTTTTAATTGCATTGAGCCCCTGTCTTGCCTTTAAGGAGCTGCAAGTGGCATATAGAGATCATCCCATGTTTAATTTTA
Source organism: Varanus komodoensis (assembly GCF_004798865.1). Classification (NCBI taxonomy): domain Eukaryota; kingdom Metazoa; phylum Chordata; class Lepidosauria; order Squamata; family Varanidae; genus Varanus; species Varanus komodoensis. The sequence continues at coordinate 35,177,987 of NW_025335568.1, read as the reverse complement.
TCCTCCCAACAATCCCATGAGTTACATTCGGCTGAGATACACGTGGTCTAAGCCAGGGTGCTTTTGTCAGGGTAGCCTAGGAACCAGCACGGGGAGGCAGTGCATGTCAGGACTGCTCCCTCCCTCTGATTGGCAGGGATTCCTCATGAACCAGTGGTGTGCCAATGACAGGTCAACAGGGATACCTTCACTCCAGTTCGTGCAGGTCCCTTGCCAGCTGGAGTGGGGAGTTTCTTCTGGGACCCCAGCAGAGCACTGCTTGGGTCCAGACAGAGAGGGGTTTTATATAAGTGACCTTTCCTGCTGTGGTTAGCCCTGCATGCTGTGTTGGGCCAGCAGCAGGAAGAGGTTCCCAGGGCTGCCTGTTACTGTGGCCAGTCCTTATGGCTGGGTCTGACGGCAGGCAGCACCCATCATTTCAACATGAGAAGGCTGGAACAGTTAATGTTGCCCATCCATCCAACCTACTTTCAAGTGGTAGTAGGAAGGGGTGAAATCTTGGTGCCCCCACAGTGTCCCCCAAAATATTGCAGGAACTGAGCAGGGTGGAGGAGGGATGCTATCCTGATGTACTTGATCATCTATCAGGTGCACTGGGATAGGGTAGCTTGAAAGCAAAGCTTTAGTTTTTTGTGCAGGTTGGCTTACTGTAGATGATGGGCCAAGAAATTTCAAAGAGGTAAAAATAAACCACATAATTGACCATTTGTTCTCCTTTAATAGCATTACAGAATCTGTGGCTGAGGCAGGCTGCATCACTCCATCTAATGTTAGGTAGGCTGGCCCAGAATCCGTCTACATTATCGGGAACCATAATATAGAATTTTGTAAATCCACTTTGGATGGATTCCACTTGCACCACCATTTTTGATTTCTAAAGCTATTGGGGATTAAGTTGTTGACAAGGAAGACTTGATGGGAAGGCAGGAGACCAAAAAGGCTGGTTTTTCTATGGTCTCTTAATTGTACTCTGTAATTTGAACATTGCATCTCTTGGTGATATTGAACCAATGGTTATAAGGATTTATTTTTGATCTAACTTTAGGTTCACCCAGAAAATCTTCACATATTTATGTTGGTCATGATATGCCTAGGCAGGTGGCTATCGAAAGCAGCTTTCTTGCTTTTCTAAACTCTGTTTTTCATGGTTGGTTGTAATGAGTTCTGTCTTTGTGTTTCATATGATATAAGTATGGAAGTGAGATACAAACTCTTATATATTAACAGAAGTTGCATTATCCCAAAGTTCATTCCTACATAGTTAAAACAATACCACCCACACCAATGAGAAAGGATATCTTTTGGAAAATATTTTGGGGGGTGAAACATAAGGGGGAGGGGACCAAATAGCCTAGTGAGAATTGAATACACTTTGTGGAGATAGACTGCTAAGTATCTGTTGAAAGGAAAAAGAAAGCTGGGGCAGAGGAAGGGCTGTGGAGCACAAGTGTCATGGCTGGAACTCTAAACAAGAGCTCACCCCCTTTAAACCATTTGTTGCAGGTCCTGTCTCTGATATTCATCATGTCAAAAGTAGTTATGATGGTTTTCTGCCATGAGGAACTGGTTTAGCTTCTGAAGATGGTCTGCATGTTCATGTGCCTTATAGCTGTTTGTTCTCATGTGCCCTACTTTTCTTAAACCAGACACACAAAATATACATCTTGGACCAACTGCAGTCCAAATGCATATCAGCAAAAAACATTTTTCTGCCCTAAGTTTCTGTCAAGCTCATTCATTGTTTGACCATATTTATACTAGATTCAGAGAAATCTAGCATGTAAAAGACCATGCTGGCTGCAATTCTGTATACATTTCTTAGGAAGTAAGTCCTTTTGAACACAGGGGACTTACTTGTGAATAAACATGAGTATGGTTGTTCTGTTAATTAAAGAAGAGGAGTGATTCACAGTTCATTCCTTCCTGAAAGTGAAAAATATTCTGTTTATTTTGCAAATTCTCTTTCATTCCAGCTTAGGAACAATATGCTGGCTACTAGTGTGCTTCAGTTACCATGTAATCCTCTGCATGTCTAGTGAGTTAAGTGGGAATTAATCCCAGGTGGACTGAGCTTCCTAAGACAAGCACATTAAGATAGCTAGCTAGCTAGATGATAGATTTGTGATCGCGCCCACACTCAAATATCCTATCCTAGCTTTCCTCAACCATCAAAATGGAGCTGCCTCCAAATGTTTTGGTCTTCAACTCGCATCAGTCCCAGCCAACATGTCTAATGATCTGCAGTCCAAATGGGGTCTGTAGTCCAAACTGTCTGAATGATGCCAGATATTCTATATGGAGGAGATTCAGTGGAAAAGGATACTAAGAACAAAATTGCACACCTGCTAGGTTAAAAGAATGATACGTTCTAGTTCAGCTTCTTGTTTCTGTCATGATTCTTCCAGGTAGCCCACAAACAGTGCAGGAAGGCAACAATATTCCCCTGTTTTTATCTCTAATACTTTATATTTAGGAGTAGCGTTTCTGAACAAAGGGGTTCTGTTTAGCTGCTGTGATCAGCAGGGTGATCAGTCTGACTGTAACTTCTGAATATTCACTTCCCTTTGTAAATCATGTCATTTATATTCTCCAAAAGTTGCTTTGTTGGCCAAATAGGTCAATCAGAGTCCCGTGCTTGCCAGATGATCCTTTCTCTTTTCTCTAGAGAGTTTTGCATATTGTTTTACTCCAGAAAACCTTGAAAAATGATTGTATTTTTGTGGGAAAGTGTTCACATTATTCATCCTGTTCTACTTTAAATAGAGCTAAAAACAAAAACCCAATACCTAGACGTGCTTTTTTTTTTTGAGGTAATGTTTATGCAATAACTTGAGGCATTCGAAGTATATTTTCTGATTAAATGTGCATCATCCTAAAAGTAAAACTTGTTGACAGGTTATCTGTGTTCACATAAAAAAGTGAATTATTTCTATTATTTCATGCAGATGTTTTGTATGTTAGTAGTAAATAACTGGTATCAACTCTTTTCACAGCTCAGATTAGGTTTGCACATCTCAATGTAGGTTAATCGTAATAGAAGCTGACAGGACAGTACCTGGTTGCTCAAATATATATTCAGTAGGGCTTACTCACAAGTAAGTGGGTATAGAATAGCAGCCTTCAGCCAGCAGAACTGTAAGGAAGATGACAATGGCAACAGTGTGTGTTCCTGGGCTGAAAAGTTTACAGTTTGTAATTTAATACTGATTCCCTCCCTTCTCCATACACATGCCTTCTAGGTTGGAGATATTGTGATGGTGAAGGAAGATGAAACGTTCCCTTGTGACTTAATATTTTTATCAAGTAGTCGGACCGATGGAACATGTTTTGTTACAACAGCAAGCTTGGATGGCGAGTCTAGTCATAAGGTAATTGAACGGTGAACATTTCTATTTCTCTGCATATCTGTTCACCCTGAGTAGAGTAGCTTGGGTAACTTAAACATTTTAACTCTACAACAAAATTTCCCTCCTTTTTTCTTACCTATGTTGGAAGTAATGAACTTGTAAGAAGATATGAATTCATACTTTTGTCAAAGGCAGGTAGAGCATTTCTCTTAGTCTATGGAATGTCAAATTTTGAATGCAACTAGAAAAGAAGTTACATACAATTCTGTGAAAATATGGGCTTTCTGTAACGGTTTAAGATTTGGCAAGTATATTAATACTGGGCATATAATCATTTACAACAGAGCTACTTGATTTATGCCATTTGGTTTTGTCCTGTCAGAATTTTGAGGTACTGAGGCAACATTCCAGTAATTATTTAGATTTGCCAAATTTTACAAGGTAAAAACAAACTTCTTAACTGTGGCACTCTGACAGAAGCCTTTTTTCGCTTTCTTCATAAATAAGAAAAGGTACTTGTTATTTTTAGCTTTCTTGTCTATTGCAGACTTATTATGCTGTCCAGGATACAAAGGCCTTTCAAAGTGAACAGGATATTGACACACTTCATGCTACCATTGAATGTGAACAACCTCAGCCTGATCTTTATAAGTAAGAATGCATTGTCAATTCTTATCGATGGTAATTTACTAAAATAACTTTGTGCTGAAACTCAAGTATATGCTGCACATTTAAGCTCCCACCTCTTTGTTTTCCTCTTCTGACTTTGCAAAGCGTGTGGGGTTGTGGAGGCCGTGCTTTGTACGCAGGAGGTCCTAAGTTCAGTTCCCAACAAGAGTAGGGAGGAGAAGGAATCCCACAGTAAACCCTAGAGAGCCATCCCTGGTCAGAGTTGACAGTGCAGTGCTACAAGGACCAGTGGGCTGAGCATATTCGATATCTTACTGTGTGTCTGTGGGCACATTCACACTTCATACTAACCCAGCCTGTCAGTAAGCCATAGTGGGTTGGTTGTTGTATAAATAACCAACAGTGATCCTTGCAGGCAGTTGGGCTCATGGTGGGTTGTTGGCCCCAACCCACCCGTCTTTCCCCATCCTGCCATGGATATCTTGGGGCACTGTGAGAGGACCAAGTTGTGTTTACATTGCAACTGTAAACCATTTTGGGCTTGCTGCAGCCCCTTTTGCATTTACCATGTCTTTTTCCCCACCAGTGACTGAGACGTCAGACCAGGGAGCGAAACATATTTGGGGCTTGGAGCTGCACTTCTTCATTTTGTACAGGGCTGTATTGTCACCTGTTCTAATCCTGATGCTGTATGCGTGCGTGCACACTATGTGTGTGCAAATAAATTAGTACTTAACTTTTAAAATGTACATATGCATGGTGGGATATATAAAGCATTGTAATATCTCCTTGTGCATCGCAAGCATTAGGATTTTTGGATTGTACAAATGCACAACCACCTCTGGAAAAAACAAATATGGATATTGATAAGCAATCTGAGAAAATGTTTAAGAATGAAAACACAACTCTCTTTCCCCATTCCTTTGCTCTCCAGCGTGTGTCAGCATCATTCTCTGCACACCATTTGGGTATTCAAGAAATGGCTCCTCTTTACTGTCCAAGGTTCCCCACTCATCTCTCCCACCAGCTATTTGACAACTCATTTGATGCAACATCCTCTGGTCTCCTGTCATTACGTTTCTCATGGCTCCACAATGCTATTTTTATCTAGCGCTTTTCCTGAACACTAAGACACTTTGTGACTTTGTGAAGGGATATTTGATCCGTTAAACTATCACTTATGGTATTTTTGTAGGACAATTTGTTGAGATACCGATGGAGGACATATTACTCAGATGATGAGTATATAAAAAAATGGGGCTTGTAACGTAAAAGCTTGATTTTTATTTAAATAATTAAGAATGTGATGTGCATTGCATACACACTATTTCTATAGAGTGCAAATTATTGGTAACTAAGTCTAAACCCTGTTAACCATCCTGTTGGCACAGGGACTAACCAGTCTTATAAGCAGGGCTTTTTTTGTCATAGAACACACTGGAATGGTGTTCTGACACCTTTTTTTGACAGATGTTTCCAACAGATTTTTCCAAGTGATTTTGAATCGCCCTGTCAGGTGTAGCAGGTCGGCGGCAAAAATCATTAAAATAGTGCATGCGGACTGCTTGTGTGTCTGCGCTGATTGTGAGGGCGCTGCTCGGCTTGGGATCGGTCGTGTGGTCGCGCACTGAGTGCTTACTGCCGGCGGCGACCATTATGTTTATGTGTGTGTAGAGTGACTGGCTACGTGCAAAAGGTAAATGAGTTCTTTATTTCAGAAAAAGTTGGTGAACTGAAAATCTTTCTTAGTGTAAAAGTGTGACCCCAAGATGTGAGTTCTGGCACCTTTTTTTTTTTTTTTTTTTTTACAAAAAAAGCACTGCTTATAAGTAACTGAGAGTTCTAATTAATCCTGGGTCTAAAGTTACTATTTTATAGCTGGTTTCAGAACACAGTTAGCACTCACCATAGTGGATAAAATCAGTTCTGTCATAATGGTTAACATGAGTTGTAGAAGGATAGGAATTGGAAATCTAACCTACTAGCTGTACCATGGTTATGCAGTCAGGAACATTACATCTGCACAGACTTGTGATGTTTCTATTTTTGATTAATTGTCATTAAGGAATAGTAGCTTTTTCATTGATAAGTTGGTGTGGGGGCTGTAGCTGGGTACAACTGAACCACATTTTCCTGTGTTGTTGCCATGATGTTCCAGCTACATGTTCCCTTTCTACTTATTTTCTCATATGCATTTGTATCCTTGGTTTTGATACTGTCCAGTGACTGTTTTTGAAACTGCTGAAAGATGCTGCTTGTAACCTATTTCAGAGAATTACCTTTGATCAGATGTTAAGCAAGTTCCGATAAAACAGTCAGTTTTCTTACTTTAATTCTTTTGGGGAAAAGAAAAGTCAGAACTCAAGAGAGGGAAACAAGAGTTCCTTCCTTCAAGACAACTAGAAATCCTGAAAATAAATGCCCAGAAGCCAAAATGACAAATGTACCCATTTCAGGGAAATTTATACCGTGTTTCCCTAAAAATTAGACCAGGTCTCATATTAATTTTTGCTCCAAAAGACACATTAGGGCTTAATTTCAGGTGATGTCTTATTTTTTCTTACAAAAGCCAAATGATTCTCGGCCTGTTAGTCCTCCATGATTCCTTTCTTGTACTCAACGGAATAGCTCTTTCTTTTTACACTCACCGTGTGTGGGGGTCAAAATATTATTCCCTATAAACCTACCATTAAATAAAATGTTAATTGAAGACTTACGAGACAGGAGTGGCAACACAAAAGTGCATTAAGTACATCTGTTACAGCACATGATGTATTGAATTATGCAACATGTCTGTTCATTATCAAGTGTGCACGTTATTCGTCATTGTGTCTGTACTCTGGTTGGTCATTCGGCAATAAGTCTCAAGTTTATCTGTTTACATAGGCATTTACCTCTTGTCCAAAGGTGCCTGCTTGGATATTTACAAATAATGATAATGTATATTATCATTTATTTTAAGTATTAATGGCAATAGTATTTATTTATATTTAATATATTATCTTATAATTCAATATGTCCATCGTGTGTTACAACAGACGTACTAAATGTGTCCATCTGGCTGACGATCTTAACTGGGGCTTATTTTTGGGGTAAGGCTGATATTACAAGCATCCTGAAAAATCCTCCTAGGGCTTATTTTCCAGTTAGGTCTTATTTTCAAGGAAATAGGGTGGAAAGATTGCCTGTGCCTTTCTAAAATTATTTCAATAGTGGCTTTCCTATATTTTTTAACAGGAGGGGTTTATATCAAGAAAGGCAAGTTAAATTGGTTTATAACATGATGGTTGTTTTTGTTTGACCATTTCCCCCATATCCTGCTAAGAAGAAGCGGTACATTCTCTTATTCATGTGGTCAGGAACTAACTGCTTCTGCCACTATATCATAGCTATTTTCTGAACGAACATTGTTTGCCAAGCTCATGGTATGGAGCCAGGCAGTTCTAGTTTCTGCCAGCTCTTCTTTCATCTCCCACTATCAGATCATGCTTATAACCCTGACTTGAGAAAATGCCAGACTAGGATTAAGTATCAGTTAAGTAACTCTATGCCAACATTCATTCCTGAATTTGATACTGAGAATTTAGGTCTGACTGCTGTATGCTGTGTATCTTCAAATAGGAATTCAAAAAATACATACAAATATTGCACATTGTGTCTATTTCCCCTCAAAGGAGAGGATTTGTAGCTCATGAGTTCTACCTGAGCCATCTTTGTCACCTTTCTACTGGCTATAACTGTCATTTAACAGAAGTATAATACATCTTTCTGTAGTGAGAAGCAAGTGATCAGATGAACAACTTAAAGCCTTCCCATCTTATGTTTTTTTTTTTCTTTAAACTGGGCTTAGACTAAAGTGTTTTTCAAATATAGAATGAAGTCAAATAGATGACTTTCCTGTGCAAAGTGTGACACATGATCACCCTAGTTAGATAGCCACATATGACCTTTGAGGAACAATTAGTTTTTGAGATAAAGTAATGGAAGAGGGAAACGCACACACTGAATTTAAGAGGTATTGAATGCAGGATCAAGATAATGGAGTAAGTGGAATTCCAGAAGTGGCAAAAGCCAAGTAGAAATGAAGGAATAGGGTGGAATATAAGAATTTGGGATTGCTTTCTATATTTCCTTCCCCACTGGTAAATTGTACTTCTCTTACATTTTTGATAGGCTCCATGTTAGCTTTTTAACATTAGACTTGAGAGAAGACAAATGTAATTGAACCAGTAGCAGGTGAAGGTAGAGAGAGCTTTAGCAGATGTAACTAAGGGGAGGGTAAATTACCTCAAGCTACAAAGATGACTCAGGTAACACCCCCAAGCTACAAATCTGCTCCTTCAAGGGGAGTGCAACCGCATGTAGAACAGGTTGAATTCTCTCCATCTGGTCAGAAGAACCACCCACCAAGAGCATCTCAGGCTTGTCCGGATTGAGCTTCAGTTTGTTAGCCCTCATCCAGACCATTGTTGCAGCCAGGCACTGGATCAACACATCCACAGCCTCACTTGCTGAAGATGAAAAGGAGAGATGGAGTTGCATGATATCAGGATATTGATGACAGCACACTCCAGATCTCCCAATAACCTCACCCAGCAGTTTCGTATAGATGTTAAACAACATGGGGAACAAGACTGACCCCAAGGAACCCCGTACTGGAGGATCCAAGGGACAGAGCAGTATCTGCCAAGTAGGAATGGAACCACTGCAGTGCAGTGCCTCTCACACCCAACTCAGACAATCGCCCCAGAAAGTTACCATGGCCAATGGTATCAAAATCTACTGAGAAGTGCAGGAGAACCAAACCAAACCTCACTCTCTCCCTTTCAGCATAGGTCATCATACAGGGTGACCAAACCTGCTTCCATGCCAAAACCAGGCCTAATTCCTGACTGAAACAGAGCCAGATGATCAGTCTCATCTAAGACTGCCTGGAGCTGTTTGGCTACTACCCACTCAAGAACCTTGCCACTGGCCTAAAATTGTTAAGTTCTTCTGGGTCCAGGGTGGGTTTCTTCAGGAGTGGTCTCACCACTACTTGTTTCAGGTGACCTAGGATCACTCCTCCTCATGGAGAAGCATTAACCACCTCCCTGGCCCAGCCAGCAGTTCCCTCTTTATTGGCTTTTACTAGCTACTTAGAAGGGGCAAGAATCAAGTACAGACATGATTGCATGAACCTGTCCAAGCACCTTGCCAACTGGAACTCATCCAACATAACTAGACCAGACTGTGCTCTAGATCTCTCCCCTGGTTCCACTGCTATAACATTGGAGGTGTCCTGGAAAACACAAGAGACTATGTCCTGGAAGTGCCTAGTGAACATATAACAGCAGGCCTCAGATGGCACCAAGATGTCCTTGAGGCCAGCATGTAATAGCCCCCAGATAATCCTGGAGAGCTCCACTGGGCAGCAAATGGAAGATTGAATGGAGGCAGTCAGATATTACTTCTTTGCCTCTCTCAGTACCTTGAAATATGCTATAAACACATACCAGGACTTGATTGTATTCACTAGGAACTTTTCTCCATCTGCACCCAAGCTGGTACACCAACACAGTCCCCACTGACAAGTTCCACTGACCCTACAGAAGATGCAAACACTCTAGGAGTCATATGGAGAGGGAACCTGGAGAGAGGGTGAGAGAGAATTCCATAAGCTAAAGGAGAAAGGAGTGCCATGAGTTTAAAAGGTGCATCTGTGATTCATCTTCCTCTAGTCAATAGCTGAAACTGTTTGCATGCAAACTTATGCAATTATTAGTATATTCTTCTTTGCATTCCTGTGTTGATACAGAGATATTTCCTAATGTTTTTCTTCTTGCAGATTTGTTGGTCGAATAAATGTTTACTATGACACAAATGAGCCTGTTGCAAGGTAAGACTTAGAAATTCACCGAATTCACATGATCATGGAAAGGGAAAATAAGCCGGGGTAGCTGAATTGTCTGTTAAACCAAAGTTCATGATTTAACAAATTCTTTCTTTTCTGAACTTTTCTTTCTATTTCATTTGCTCCCCTCCCCAACACCAAATTGGAATAAGTAATCAATATTGTCAATATTTACCTTTGCAGGCCATTGGGATCTGAAAATCTGCTTCTTAGAGGAGCTACTTTAAAGAATACAGAGAAGATCTTTGGTAATTATTGCAACAGAAAACAGTAAAGGTGGCAATTCAGTGATGTACATGATAAGATAAGCAACTTAAGCAAAATTATTTAAATTTCTGCAGTGTCTTTTTAGAATACAAGAAGTCTTCAGTTCAAAAAAAGAAAGTAAGAAAGATCTACCAAATAGGATTGTTAATTGTATCATATTGGGGACTGAAAGAAGTGTTCTTGAAGAGAGACAAAATGATTCCTGAGCAACCCTTAAATTAAGCAAATATTCACTTTTTTGCTTACCAAGTTTTTCATTGTTACCCTTTTACAGCTGTTGGCTTGGTGCCAGTTTTTCTGGGTTATCTTTTTCCTTGAATTGGGTATTCCCAGTCAATTGGGGAATATGCAGCCAGTCAGATAGTGAAGGGGGCAAACAAACCTAGTTAAGAATAAGGGCAAGGTTTCATAGATCAGCATTGCCCTCAGTCTACACTGCTGAACATCTTTGCATCCTTCTGGAGCATTGCTGAAAATGGGTTTAAAGTGGGATGCTTTCAAAATTCTCATAAACTGGAGAACCTAGTATCACCACCACTAAGCCAGTCTCGATTCAGCCTTGCTTCTGAATGCATGTGGTTGTCCCTGCCTACCCATTCATGAACTCATTGCTCACAGCTACAATTGTGCTGCCAAAGAAATCACATGCTTTTAACAGCGTTTGTACAAGCCAAGTGTATGTTTAAATGTATAAGTAATACACATACAGAACGTCTGAAGAAGTATTTTTGTTCATTTCAGGTGTTGCTATATACACTGGCATGGAAACAAAGATGGCACTGAACTACCAATCAAAATCTCAGAAACGATCTGCTGTAGAAAAGTAAAGCTTTTTCTGCTTTCCTAATATATGTATGTGATCGGTGATAGAGAAAGGAAAAAGGACAGAAAAGCCTTTATATAATGTGAACAGGGGAATGGAATCAAACCATGCTTTATTTTTTTTTATTTTTCTAATAACCACATGTGTCTTCCACCTAATATGGAGCTTGCTGGGGGGATATTCTCATTTATTATTAAGAATTTAGGTGCAGCTGTCAAATAGTCACTATTTTATAATTTCTAGTTTTGTAAAGGTTTTGATGCCATTCCCTGCTTGTTCTTGTCTTGCTCTTCCAGAAAACTTGACTTGATATCTTTGTGTTATACAAAGTTGCAGGCAATCAAAACTCCTTTATCTGGGTATCTGTATTAGAGATGCCAGAAAAACTCATAATTACCTGGTTTGTTATGCAAATTTCCTTGCTTATAATACTTGAAAATAATAGAATTCACACCTTATTTCGCTAAATGCTACTATGGCAAAGATGAAAAAAGAAAAAAACCCCAGTTTTTTCCAAATACTGATAGGGCAGTTTCTTTTTAGTCAAGACCCTGGGAATGCAGCACTGCTTACCCAGAGCGAAACTATTAAACTGTGCTTATGAGTGGAATTACTGCTCTTGGGACTGCTGCAGAAAGCCACTGACATTCCAAAATATTGGGGAAAAAATAATTGCAGTAACTGACCAGATTTAAAAACAGACCCGAAATATATTACAGAATGAAATATAAATATCATCGTCAAATATCAGCTCAAAAATATAAAAACAGATGCCCTGTAGCAGCTCCCCAGAAACAATCTTCCAGTGTCAAGAAGATAGTTGTCTCTTTGTTTGTAATGCCACTGCAGCATTTGACCGCCATAAATGATACTGATGGAATTTTTTCTGACAGCAGATACTTAATGTAAAGTTTTATATTTAGCCAACAAAACCATATTCATTTGTTGACTAGCTCCCGTATAATAATTACAAAGCAAGAGAATATGTTTGACCATCTCGTTTTGACATAGACCAATTCTCAAGGCCAATAGACCTCCTTCAAATCTTCTCCATAACTTTTATGATGGAATTGTACTAAATCTAGCCCAAGTGAAAACACTACATGTGTAAATTAACTTAGCTCCTTCCACTCACTACCTTCTGAGCCCCTTCCCTCAAGCCCCACTTAATGGGCCCCTAGTGTAGGCAGCAGTAGTAAGTATCCTCCTCTCCTCTCCTCTCCTCTCCTCTCCTCTCCTCTCCTCTCCGGTGGCCTGGTCTACCATATTGCAGTGCATGCCAAATCACAGGTCCTAGAAAATCCGACCATGTTCCAGGAAGTACCATGTTGCATTGCACAGTGTCAGGCACATATCGGAAGGCAATGCCTCCAGAGGAAGGAGGAGGAAGATAAGTTCCTCTTTTACTGCATTTGTTAGATCTGTTCAGTTTACATAGACTACTCAAAAACGTTGTTATACAACAAACTAACTTATTTCACTAATGATAAAATGGTTTTCTCTCATTTGCTTCAGATCAATGAATGTATTTCTTATTGTATACCTCTGTATTCTGATCAGTAAATCACTCATAAATACTGTTCTGAAATATGTCTGGCAAAGTGAGCGACATCGTGATGAGCCTTGGTATAATCAGAAAACAGAATTGGAAAGGAAAAGAAATGTGGTATGTGGAAAAGCTTCACATTTAACCTTTTCTAATAAACATGAAATTGCAATGTTGCGGTATTTCTGCCCTTTGGTGAGAGATAACATCACAGGTGGATGCAACTGATTTTCTGAAAGGAGGGCTTTTCTTTCTGCTTGTGCAAGTGAATGGAGGAGTCATTCCACTTGCAGGCAGAGAGGGAAATAGCTCGGTAGGCCCCTCGCACTGACCTTGCAGGGGCAGTGATGTCTCTGGGGACCATATTCAGAACCTCTGCAGCAAACCAAAGTTGCTGGCAAATGAATGAATGGATGATGAGCTGTCTAGAAACTTGGACTTCCTGTGTACCCTCCAGGAACTTTAAATCCTCTTTTGTAGAGAGCTCTTAGACCTCAGTTTTCTGGTTTAGATGTCCTGGGAATCTCTGGTTTAAAAACTGAGATCTTTTTTGTAGCTGGCTACATAAAAGCAGGCAAGGAAGAACTTGTCAGTTGCTCCTGTGATAAACCTCTCTGGTTTCCAAGACCAGCATGTTACTCCTGAATTGGGCCTAGGTTGACAGCTTTGATTGATTTTGTTTTTCTTCATTATATTCTTACACATCAAAAATATTTTCTTCCTAAATAAGGGATGGTATCATAATGATAACAAAACTTAAACATTAATATTGCATGCTAGATCATAGGAGCTCAGTGAAGATTGTGGACGAGTTTGAATTTTATGGTGGGATGTGCTGAATCCACCACATATATCAAAAATGTCTAAGAGTGCAATACTATGCAAGTTTACACAGAACTAATTCCAACTGTATGCAATAGAACTTTGCTCCCAATGCTTCTGCATAGAAGTTCAGCCTAAGATACAGTTTATGAAAACATATTGAAATCAATCATTTGCTTCTGTTTTTTCTCCTTTGGCAGTTTATTACAGCGTTTACAGATTTTCTTGCCTTCATGGTTCTTTTCAACTATATCATTCCTGTGTCTATGTATGTCACAGTAGAAATGCAGAAATTTCTTGGTTCTTATTTTCTCACCTGGGATGAAGAAATGTTTGATGAAGAAACAGGTGAAGGGCCGCTGGTGAATACCTCTGACCTCAATGAAGAGTTAGGGCAGGTAACTATCATGTATTAGGTGTCATAGCAATCCAGCATCTGTCTCTGGTATATCCCTAAAGACAGTGATATGATCACCTGACGAGGACTAATTTCCTTGGGAGTATGAGCACCTATAGCGGTAGCATTCACTGTCATCATTCTTGTGAACTAGGGCATCATCTGGATCTTTTTTATCATCTAAACTTTTGATAAACCAGATTCCTACATACAGTTTGATTCTTGTATTTGGATGGGAAATGATTTCTTCAAAATCACAAAAAATACACTCCAAACGTCTTGGCAGTATGCACAAAGAAAAAGAGGAGAGAAAGAGGAGCTTGAGGCTTTTGCCTGTTCATCTTAAACATTACATCAAGAATGCAGAACTGATTGCTTGTTTGGTGGTTTCCTGGCTTTTGTGCAATTTTTTTCCTTATTGTAAAAGGTTGAAGTGTCTGTCCTAAGGTTTGCTTCCTTGTAGTTACTGAACTTAAGGTAAAATGTTTTAGTATTTTTGAACTGCCTCTTTTGTCTTTGCCTACTGAAACTTGTTCCTTGAGAAGGTCTCCAGCATGGAATTCTAAGGCTCAAAGAGATTCTGCAGCCAAACCAAGCACTAAACCATGGTTTAGTATTACATCTGAACTAGGTCTTAACTAGGTTAAGACAAAGTCTCCTGGTGGTACTGATCTCTTTGTTGTTATTTCAGGAAAAATAATAGTAGTACAGTATTTAAATAATAGTAGTACAGTATTTGAACTTGCTATGCTAGCATTTTAAACCAAACATTTAAATTATATGGCAGGATAGTAGATTATATGTAAAAGATAGTTGCTTACACTAATCTGGTTTAGTATTCACATAGTATTGGCCTTTTTGCATTGAAAAATTGCTTGGTGTTTTGTAACTTACATAGGTAAACTCTCCCTGAACCAACCTACATAATATTCTTAATGAAAACAACATAGACAGCATTCTGCTTTGTGTTAGATGCATTGACATTATTGTAAATGTCATCATTGAAAGGACAAGTTCTGTGTTGTCTCTGAAGGCCAAGGGACAAAATCTTAAGTCACACATAATAACTTCAGCCATCAAGAAAGCTGACTTTCCCCCGCAAGGTCTGTCCTTGTTGTTTCAGGCCTTAATTGCTCTGTATGTCTCTTTTCAGGTTGAATATGTCTTCACAGATAAGACAGGGACATTAACAGAGAATAATATGGAGTTCATAGAATGCTGCATCGAGGGGCATGTTTATGTCCCTCATGTCATCTGTAATGGACAGATCCTCCACGACTGCTCTGGTATTGATATGATCGATTCTTCTCCAGGAGGAAGTGGCAAAGTATGAAGCAATCTTGAAAATGAATGAATAAATGATGATGGAATAACAACTGTTCCATTTATTGAAAAGACATGACACCTGGAGGATTTGCTTAAACAAAGCCGTTGTAATTGTATTAAAAATGACTTTCAACACATTATCTAGTCAGAGGGCTGCAGCTTAGTATGTTAAATAGTTTCTAATACAGGTCACTGTTCCAAGATAAACAAGCTTCCAATCAGGCAGGCCTAGAGACATGGAAGAACTTGGGGAGAATTGTAGGATTAAATAACAAACCTAGAGGCTGGCACAACATGTGTATCTTTTGTTGTGCTGTGTTTCATTCAGAATTAGTGGGGTGGTCATGGTAGTGTAGTGACGGTGGCAGGCACAGAAGCACATTTTGGCTGGTTCCTCTCTCAAAACGTGTTACTTTAAATTCTACTGTTTCTTTTAAGAGCTTACAGCAGAATAGATGGACTCTGGCATCCTTGGGGCATGAAGCCAGATCACTATTTTGTTATGTAAATGGAAGGCATGGGCACCCTGATTTGGATCAGGGCTAGAGCAGAATATGGAGGAACCATTGTTTGTCCCATAAGGATCCCAATCTTGTCCAGGCCCCATGTGCCGTGCTAGGGTAACAACAAAGAAATGTCAAGGTATTTTTAATGTTTTGGCCCACACCACCTGTGCTGGTGGACTTGGGTTATAAATACCTGATACAGAAATATAGGAAAGCAATTCGTCAAATAGCTTTATTCATAGCAAGTGGCCTCCTAAGATAAGCTTTGAATAGGTTAGCTGAAGAAACGTTCATGTCTACCCAGGAGCCCCGTGCATTGCACTTCACATTGTTTAGGATGTCCCCTGACTTTCCATAGAGGCATTTTGGAGGTCATAAGTAGGTGCTGTGGAGAGACAGGGAAGGACAATGATCCTTCTATGGACTTCTTTCGGATAATTTAGCTTTGAATTCAAGCCAGCACTTATACATCAATGTATTGCATTAAACTGTCTTACACTTTCCATAAAAATAGAACTTGTTTCACATGGAAAATATTTAATATTGATGCCATGTCTCTTAGAGATTGAGATTTTGTACTAGCAGGGTTCCTCTTTTATTTATTAGGACAGAGAAGAACTCTTTTTCCGGGCTCTGTGTCTTTGTCATACTGTTCAAGTAAAGGAAGATGACAATGTGGATGGATTAAAGAAAGTTCACCTGTCAGGGAGGTCTGCTGTGTATATTTCATCATCCCCTGATGAAGTTGCTTTAGTTGAAGGGATCCAAAGGTATGTGCCATAATACTATATTGCTCTTGCAAGCTGTATGAGAGTAGAGATAAATCTCATTTGATAGCATCTGCTCTGAAGGGAAATATCTCTTGTGAAACTTTCCCTGAAGTTGGAGAGGGACTGGGGTAAAAACAAGCCTGAGCGGCTCAGAGAAAATGACAGAAGTGAGATAGGTCAAGCTTGGTTGTGTATAAAGTGCTGCTCTTGAATCAAGGCCCGTTAGCACAGATGTCTCTTAATTTCTTAGAGTGCAATCCTATGCATTTTTGGACAGAAAAAAGTCCTACAACTCCCAGGTTCCTTAGCCAGCTGGCTGGAGAATCTGTAGGACTTTTTCTGTCTAAACATGCATAAGATTTTGCCCTTAATCTCTACTGAAAATAAACATTTCTTCTGCTTCCATAGACTCTGCTTCTGTCCTTTCCAAGAGCATCTGTGTCTCAGAACTTGTACGCTTTAGTAATACAGTATTTTTCCAAAAGCTAGGTGTTTCCCTCCCAAAAGTAATGCAGTGGGCCCAGAGTCAAACTAGAAGAGTAGAATTTCAATACAAAGCACAGTATGACCATTTGGCACAGTTCACCTGTGCATCTTTCTTGCCCACATGAAATAAGTGCAGGTGGCCAATGTAAGTGTGATTTTGCATCAGAGCTTTAAAGCATATATATTTTATGATTTAAAAGCCTTTGTTTTTTAAAGATGGGGCAATTGATGACAAGTGAAGTATGGCAAAAAATCTGCCTTGTCAAGAGACTTAGGATCATAGGAAGCTTCTTACACTGAGTCACACTCTTTATCCTTCTAGTCCAGTACTGTCAACATTGACTGGCAGCAATGATAGTCCACGGTTTCAGGCAGGAATTTCTCCATCCTTGTTTAGAGATTCCAGGAACTGAACCTGGGGCATTCTGCCTGCAAAGCAAGTGCTCTGCCAGTGAACTGTGATTGCACCTGAATCAGAAGTACTTAGCTAGTTGGTCCCTATGTAGCAGTATCCCTGTGCCTATTTTTGTGCTGAATGCTGTCCCTGCCATATGGGGAGGAGAGTACTGATCTGGGGGTGATATTTCAAGTTGGCATTCCATGGAGAAGGGATTTAGGCATGTCTGTACAACCATATATGATGGGCAAGAGTGCAATTGGGGTGGCTGTGTTCATTGGCAATTGAAAGTAAAGGCTGTGTTCATTGGCAATTGCATTCCAGTTGGGTGGGAATAGCTAAGTTGGAATGGCTGCTCTCCAAAGACAAAACCAAAGGAAATCTTGCATTAGTGTGAACAAATGAGAATGGTTGTGCTTTGTAAATGAAATAAAAAAAGTTTGTGCCTTGTAAATGAATTCCTACTATATGCAATCCATTACCCGGCTCAGTATATTTCAAAAGCGAATGAATTAATGTGATTCTATTAACCTCTGTGTATCTCTGATTGAATTGGCAGACTTGGTTACACTTATTTAAGACTGAAGGACAATTTTATGGAGCTTTTAAATCGTGAAAATGACATTGAAAGGTATGTTGTAATTTGTATGAGGTAGGGCTACAGCACTCATGGCATATATTGTACATATAACACGCTCTACATGGGGCTGCCCTTGAAAACAGTCTGGATACTTCAATTGGTACAAAATAGAGCTGCCAGGTTGTTGGTGGGGGCCAGCCGTTATTCTCGTATAATGCCAGTTGTCTATCAGCTACACTGGCTCCCAGTTGAAGTCCGGGCCCAATTCAAGGTGCTGGTACTAACCTACAAAGCCCCAAATGGCTTGGGACCAGGATACCTGACGGGACATCTCCTTCCCTATATGCCCTCATGCCCCTCAAGGTTGGCAGAGGAGGCCTTGCTCCAGGAACCCTCTCTGAAGGAGGTACGGAGGGTAACTACTTGGAGGAGGGCCTTCTCTGCGGTGGTGCCCAGATTATGGAATATGCTCCCCAGAGAGTCCGCCTGGCGCTGACTCTCTACTCTTTCTGGCACCAAATAAAGACCTTTTTATTTGACCATCATTTTAATAATTAAATTAATAATTTAATAAGATAACGTTTTACAGTTGCATTTTCTTTGTTCTACTTTTCTTTTTTTCTTCTTTTAATCTGGATTAATTATTATAGTCGAAATGTTTTGTTTATTATTGAACATTTTAATTGTATTTTTTGATTATTTATTGTTGTACACTGTCCTGAGGCTATGCAAAGGATGGGTTATAAATTTTTAAATAAATAAAAAGTATAACTATTTTTTATCTTTAATATCTTCAGAATAAAATCCATGCAGAACTATCTTGTTCTGTTGTTTATAGTCAAGAATAATCTATAGGCCTGACAGGTTTGGATTTTTAGTCACATATAGTGTTTCAATAATGTTGTTATTATATACCAATAATGGAACATGCATAGATAGAGGAAATTGAATTATTGCAATTCATTCTTATTTTTTCCTTCAGGTTTGAACTATTGGAGGTCCTTAGCTTTGATTCAGTAAGGAGAAGGATGAGTGTAATTGTTAAATCAGCAAAAGGTAAAATTTAAAAGACAGCACAACCTTCTTGGGTCCTTGGCAATTAAGTCCGAAATTTAACAGATGCCCTTTTGCAAGCATTTTAGATTTTTCTGTCTCCTCCTGTTCCTTTCTGTTTTAAAATGCTTGTAATTTTTACTCTTTAAAGTCCATTAAGTCATCTTAAAATAAACCTGTTTGGTAAGAAAATGTGGTTTTACTTTTTCTTTTTGGGTGGGGAGAGATGTTTAAACTAGCTATTAAAATTTGCTTTGTTTACATTTTCAGGGGAAATATTTCTCTTTTGTAAAGGAGCAGATTCTTCTATATTTCCTAGAGTAACAGAAGGCAAAATAGAACAGATTAGATCAAGAGTTGAACGTAATGCAGTGGTAAGATTCAGTGCCTGACAAGCATTTATTATGTTGTATGCATTCAGAAGTTGCGAAAGTTGTTTGTGAGTTCAGATTCACCTACGGTGTGGGTGGGATCAAAAGTCTGAAGACAAAGTAGCCATTGGCCTGGTTTGCATGATCAAACCAGCCTGGTGCTGCTCATTTAAGCAATGGCTGCATGCAGCATTTGTTGGCACATGCCAGCCACGATTTTGAATATGGAAGATGTAGTCTACAACAAGGCTCGACATGCTGAGCAAACCTGGACGGCAGGAGTTAAGTGAGAGTTAAATAAGTCAAGGGTTTTTCCCAGGTTGGGTGCAGATTGTTTAACCCCTGCACAACTGCCACCAGTTGGTTTTGGATAACATGACAAAACACAGGCTGTCCATGCAAGTTAATTAACCCATTGTGTTGATATTCCTTCAACTGATGTTTTGCAGGAGACCGTTTGCGCAATATTTGGTATGAGAGATGTCAGTGAAACCTGGTTCTGACACGTTGTTGGTGGTGGTGGTGGTGGTGGTTACACTTTTATACCACACCAAAGCCCATTGGGTTCTATGAGTGGTTTCAGATTTAAAAATATACATAGGAATAACAAAATAATCATATTTAGAAAACAGTAAACAATACATGCACCAACACATCAACAACCTGCAGCCAAGAGATCCAGCCCCAAGCAGTCCCAAAACAGTACTGAACAGGTGCCTAACTGATGGTGCCCTTCAGCACCTCCCAAGGCATCAGACCCCTCAAAAGGTCCCTTGATGGGAGGAGCCACCTCTTCGGGAAGCAGGTGTGGCACAGCATTGCCCTTTTTCCCCACACCCCCATCTGCTCTCACCAGGGTGCTTGGGAGCGGGTGGTCCGTGATGTCTGGCAGGGATGCAGCAGGAATATGAACGTGAATTTCAGGGGCTTGAAGAAGAGGTGAATATTATGAGCCCTCTATTTTTATTTCCGCAAGGACTGAAACCTGGATTGGAGAAGAATTCCTTTCCAAACCTCCTCCCTGCTGATCTGAAGGATGCAATGCCCAGTCCTTCTGCTGTCTTGGGGAAATTATATTCCTCCAGGGTTACCAGAGGCTTGCATCTAGTTGGTATGGCACTACATGATGTGCCAGCCACCAGAGAGGGAAGAGCAAGATGACACCCTTCTGTCTTTCTTCTGTGGCTGGCAGCTGCACCAAGCAAAGAAGTGGAGGTTAAAGGAAAGGAGGGAATGTTTGGGATGGGGGAGGGGATGACAAAGGGTAGATGGAATAGAAGGGGGCAGGAGAAGAAAGGAAATGTAATTTTGGGAGAATGGCTTGGCTTTTTTCCAGGCCAATTTGACAGAATCCATGGATGCTCACCCATCTCTATCAGGAGTAATTCTTTCCCCTCCCTGCTTCCACCCCCCTCCTTTCCATAGCAGTGCAAAAGGCACAGTAGGAGGTTTAATTCCCCAAGGTTTCTCACAGGCCTCTTGTGAAGATTTGCCCTGTTCAAGTTACTTAACAAACCTGCATTCTAGATTTAAGTGAATAAAGATAACATATGAAGTAGAAATATTAATTGTAATGTGCTTAAATAAATGTAAATTCATTTGAACATCTCAAGAAGGTGAACATATTTTTGTGCTTTTACAATAAATTATTCCAGGAGGGTCTGCGAACATTATGTGTTGCATATAAAAAATTCACATATGAAGAATATGAGAAAGTTCAGGAGCAGCTTCAGGAGGCAAAGCTGGCCCTGCAGGATCGGGAAAAGAAACTGGCAGAGGCGTATGAGAACATAGAAAGGGGGCTTATTCTACTTGGTGCTACAGCTGTTGAGGACCGGTTAGTACAGTTCTTTCAATTTAAACCTCTGCATTAAGTTTATCAGTCAACGGGGGTAGGTATTCTTCCTTGTTCAGGCACTTCTTTTGTTTTAAAAAAGCTCTGACCATGTGGTAGGTAGATTGTGGTAGGAGATTGAGGGTTTATTTGGATGATCACATCTCACTGTTACTAGCTGAAGCGCGGATGTGCTGTCCAGCTGTGTCTGCTGCCACTTTCATCCTCACTTTATAGTATGCCTTATCAATAAGCCAGGAAGTTCTTTTCTAAACTGGGAAACTATAGGCACCAACTTTAGAACAATATGGAGGTTAAGCTTAATTCCCTGGATGCTGAAGATGGACTTGTATTCTATTATATATGCACAGAACATCATGCTTTAGGAAATCTAGCCATTTATTTGTCTGCCACTCAGGTCATTATGATGTGTTGCCAGATGGCTGGTTTCAGTCGTACTTCTTGCCCAGCAGTTTCATTTGACTAGAGCCCTGCCATTTTCCTAAGAAGCAATCTTGCTTTTGCCACTGTGAAGTGTAATGACTTGGGCTCAGCTTTCTACTTGCGTCAAGCATTGCCACTTGGATGTCAGAACTTGGGCTGATGTGGCTTTTGGCAGAGCAGTCCGGTCTTCAATTCTGGCATGTCTTCTCCTTTCTCCAATAAATCTCTTGCTTTTCGGACTCCCATATGTGTGAGTGATTGAGAACTTGAAGAAAAAGGACAGGTTGCTTACCTGTCACTGTGGTTCCTCAAGTAGTCACCTGTGATTTCATACAGGCCATCTTGCTCTCCACTTCAGTGCTTTGCTTTCTTTATGTCTGCACTGAAAAGAATTGAGAAACCACACCTGAAACATGCACAGAGGAGGTGGGTGGGACTCCCATTTAAAACTTGGCTAGCACTAAAATACTCCAAATGCCTGGTCCAAGTGAGTTTATAGATGAACCACTTGAAAAAAACATAAGGAACTTGTGCTTTCCAGGTTTGGACAACTTAGGAAATCATGGTTAGTTAGATATTTCCTGGCTTATTGAGGGAAGATGCAAAAGGGACTGCATCACAAAAGCTCATTCACATCTCAACATCATAAGCCAAGATATGATTGTCTGAATGTTGCCTTTGAGATTTTATGTCACTTTTATTGGTATGTTTGTTTATATTACACTTTTCTACGATGTTGTTGTTGTTAGTCGTGAAGTCGTGTCTGACCCATCACGACCCATAGACAACATTCCTCCAGGCCTTCCTGTCCTCCACCATCCCCCAGAGTCCACTTGACTGCTTCAGTGACTCCATCTAGCCACCTCATCCTCTGCCGTCCCCTTCTTCTTTTGCCATCTATTGTTCCCAGCATTAGGCTCTTCTCCAGGGAGTCCTTCCTTCTCATTAGGTGGCCAAAGTATTTGAGTTTCATCTTCAGGGGTACTTAAAATGACTCACATATAATGATAATTTAATGTCATGGAACTTGCATAAAATAGATTTAAAACCAGTTAATGAACGGGAGCTTGGAATGAAAGAGGCATGGAAAAAGGTGTAAGAAGAGAATTTTCTGTGCTTGTGTAACCTGTCTTCCTTTAACAGGTTTTGCTACTTCCCCAAAGCCATCTTCCCCCTCCTGCTAAGACATCACTTGCCCCATCCTAACCCGTCATACCAATTAACCTCTGCTGGACACTTCTGACCCAGCATCAGTTTTGTGGAAGTACAATAATTAGTGGTTAACAATTGGGCCTCATGGTAATTAGTAACACAACAAATTGATTGCACAACAGAATTCATTGTACAATTAAATGGCTACAAACCTTTACGGCACTGGTCAGAAAATCTCTAAAAGACAAGAAAATTAAACACATTTACTGGCTTCAGTTACTATCTGTCCTCACCACAATGAAAAGGAAAACAGAGAAGAGAAGAATAACTTACTTTTACTGGATGAAAATGGAGCTATATAAGGTGCTTTGGATTCCTCACATGAAGAAAATAGGTGGGATATAAATGAAATTTAATGATAAATCTCAGTATATCTCCTGTAGTTTGGTGGTTAGAGTGCTGGACTGGGGACTGAGAGATGTGGGTTCTAGTCTCAGCTGGACCATGAAGCTCACTGGGTGACTTTGAGCCAGTCATTCACTCTCAGCCTAACCCACCTTACATGCTGGTGATTGTGAAATGGAGGAGGAGGATGTAAACCCCCTCAAGTTCTTTGCAAGAGGAAAAAAGGGTGGGATATAGATGCAATAGGATGATGATGACTAATAAAGTACAGCAAGTTGACCCAGGTTCAACTATATACATGCTCAATAAAACACTCGGGCTCAGGCTGTTTAGCTTGCTGTAAAAGAAACAAGTTTTCATTAAAGATGGGTAGTAGCAGATAGCTTCTTAGGTATGTAAAAAAAGTACAAATTCCAGAGTTGCTCATGGATGCCCAATGAGTGCTGCTAATGGGCAACCCAAAGGGTTGATCATTATGATGTCTCTCTTTGGTAAAAGGCAGGGGACTAGTTCTTCAAGTCATTTTCTTGCTGCTACGCAGAACTTCAATGGAGACTTTTGATTTAATCAATGACTCACTTCTGAATCCAACAGCATCTCCATCCCCTTCTGTCCTGACCTTTTGTGGTCAGGACAGAAGGTCAACTCCTGTAAGTGGCATTTATTGGAGGAGAAATTATAAAGTCCTTCTCTCTTGCTGCTATTATTACTGTCACCACTTCACTATTAGCCTTCAGCAGCAGCATTATATGCTGTGGCTCATAGAGCTGTATAAGCAAAAAAACAGAACAAAACACAAACCCATTCCTGAGAGGGTTAAACAGGATGGGCAAGGCTGACAAGGAGAGAATATGAGCAGGTGCAATTGTACATGATCAACCTATTGGAGTGGATTAGCTTTTACTTAGCACAAAAGTTCCTTGTGATTGTTTTAACCCTGTTTGTGTAGCCGAGTTAATCGAGCCTTCATAGGTATTAGCTTACAAGTCAAGGGAAACAGGTTGTTTGGCTTGGAATAGACAGCTGTTTCGTGTTTTGCTTTTGCTTCTACTTTTGTCAATATGATCCTAATTTTGAGAAGAGCCAGAGAGCATATTCAAATTCAAATGAGCAACAACATTTTATGTTGCTTTTCAAGCACCTTACTGACTTACAGTAGCTGAAAATGGCAACATGCCACCAGCCTACTTGCTAGTAAATAGTAAGTACAGCTGGAGGCATAACATAAAAGTCAGGTACAGGCAGTCACCAAGTTACAACTGTCTGAGTTAAGAACAACCCACAGCCTACTTTGATAATAAGACATGGTGGGCTGGCTGTCTTGTGAAGAACCCATGATGACCCTGACAGATGACCAGGCTCACTATGGGTACTTAGTTCTCTCCCTGTTTCCCCCCCTTGTTTTTCCATCTCAGAGGGATCTGTGGAGAAGAAAGCGTCTCCCCTCTCTGACAGCCATTATTCCAAGCCAACTTTTGTTCACTGTGACTGTCCCTTAAATATCCCTCCCCCATGGCAAAATCTGATTATAGAAGCAGTTTTAATTACCCCTTTAAGGGGGAGGCACAAACCACCCCTTCAGAGTGCCTGCCCATTGTTTTTAATGATTGTTCGTACCTACAAATGGCTGCAAAATCTTTTTACCTAAGTTCTAGTTGTATAAGCAGGGATCATTCCCTGACATGTGACGGCAAAATTCCAGCTTTGCCTGGAACAGTGCAGAGCAGTGTCCACCCCACAATGTCTTCCTTCCCTTGCTTTCAATGACCAGCTCTTGGAAGATGAGCGACCCATCGAAAGCAAAGGTGCAAGGGATCTTTTGTCAAGCGGGCCCTTCCCAGAAAGATCGTTCCCTTTTTCTGGCTTTTCGCTTTGTTCTCTGTTGGGGAACAACTTCTTCCTTTCATTCCAAGGTTCATGGGCTCAGGAACGGTCAAACTGCTCTTCCCATCATACTAAAGGAAAATGAAGCTTGACAGTTAATCTCTGTTTCCCTTTAACAAGGTGGGGAATGGAGAAATCTGACTGCTGAGCCACAGAAGGTCAGGACAAAGGGAAAAAGTTTTGTTTTTATTTGCCTCCTAACATTGCAGGATAAAACATATAGTCATTAGTGTGACTTTACACTGATATCTGCTTTGAAACAAACAGCCAAAGTCACTAAAGATAAGTTGAGGCAGCTTCTCTGGAACAACACATCTCAATTCCTTTCAGTCAATAAAGATTAAAACCATTGAGCAATCTGATATTAACAAAATAAATAATATATTTAATGGCAAGAAAGAGTCCTCAAGTCTGAACTCCTTTTACCAGCATGATTTCCAATATGGAAGAAACCTTTTAGAAGTCTACTAAATTTTTTATTTCTTATTCTGTCGATAATTATTTGCAACTGTGGTATCTCTAAGATTACAGGAAAAAGCTGCTGATACAATTGAAGCCCTGCAAAAAGCTGGCATCAAGGTTTGGGTTCTGACAGGAGACAAAATGGAGACTGCCGCTGCTGCCTGCTATGCCTGCAAACTGTTCAGAAGAAATACTCAAATACTTGAGTTAACTACTAAGAAAATAGAGGAACAGAGTTTGCATGATGTGTTGTTTGAATTAAGCAAAACTGTCCTAAGGCACAGTGGTAGCTTAACACGGGACACCTTCTCAGGGTATGTAGAAAATGCACCTTCCAAGTCAAAGCAGCCTTCCTTTGCTTTCTGATATTGGTTCAGTAATGAAATAGAAAAGAGCTTTAAGAAATAGTAAAATGAAGTTTATATCCATAGTGTTAATTATGCAACACTGAGCTGAATAAATGTTTTAGAGACCATTTTATTAGGCATATCTTGCAAACTGCTCCTTTACTGACTCGAGGTGCTGTCATCAATTGGGTGTTTTTTCTCCCTCTGTGAAATGTATTTTTGATCTTCTAAAGTGCTATTCCATCCAGTTATATTCCCAGTATCCCTCTAATTACAAACTGTAATATCTGTCAAGACCAACAAGGACTCTGGAGCATTAGCTGCAGAATTTCTTTAGCTTAATTTTTCACTGGATATCCCCATGCTTCCCATTAACTTCTGTTGCAGTGCCCAAGTGTCTTATACTTAGCACCGCAGGAACTTACACTGCATCCCGAAATATGCAAATACTTATTTCAAATTCTGTGTTAAACAACTGAGAGCAAAGGAAAGTGCTTTGTGCCTTACAGGTCCACATTTGGAATGTAGGATGTAGTCACATATAATGTTTATGAGAACCTCTTGAGAACCAGAAATATTTTATTTTTATTGTTTTACTGCATGCCATTTATATAACATTAGCCTTCCATGGAATTTAAGATAGTGTACATGGAGGTTCCCAGATGGTGTCCTATTTAGGCACTGGGCCGAGCTGTACCAGTTTAGTTTCAGCAAGGTTGAACCAGTACTTTCCTACAAGTCACACATCTTTTCCTAGAACATGGAAATCCCGATTGGGCTAGTCCTCTTGACAAGGCATCTAGGTTGATCTGGCACTGCTAAAGTCTAAACAGAATACTAAAACAATGCATCCCTCCTGAGGGTTCCCTGTTTGCTTAGCTGCTGGCCTGACCCTAATGTTTGTTGGGGTGTTTTGCAATCTGCAATTCACGCAAACACTCAGTACAGTAGCCATGCTGATCAGCTGGTGCCACCCAGAAATTCCAAATGTCCATCTCTGCTTCTGTGCTTCTTATGAATGTTGGCCACCAAAGCACAACTAACAGTAGCTGCTCAGCTTGGCCCCACTTGCTCCTTGCCTTTTGTTTTGTTTTTGTGGCCGTTTCTCAGCATCAGAAAAGAAGCAGGTACATCCCATCAGAATGAGGATGCTGTGGTGTCTGCTGCTCAAGTGAAAGTGATACCAGATGATTCCATTGGCAGAGCAAATGTAAAAATAGCTTGGCTTTATACTGTGTGATAAAAGTAGGAGAGCTGAGAAAGGATATGCCTTCCGAGGATGACCTTAGGGAGTAGAGGATTGCAATCTAAGGGTAATGCTTCTTCTCACCACTGTGATAGTTGCCAGAAAAATAAATCTGCTTTGCCCTTACTTAAAATGGCAAGATTTGTAAAATATCTGAGTGTGCTTTATATCTGCCTAGTTTTCGAAATGATAACTTTATAAAACACGATTGGTTAAACTGCAATGTCAGCCTTAATTTGTGTATTTTTGTCACTCAACAGGCTTTCAGCTGAAATGCAAGATTATGGTTTAATTATTGATGGAGCAGCATTATCATTAATAATGAAACCACGGGAAGGTGGGAGCTCTGGTAACTACAGAGAGCTCTTCCTTGAAATCTGTAGAAACTGCAGTGCAGTTTTATGCTGTCGCATGGCTCCTTTGCAAAAAGCACAGGTTTGTGTTTCATTTGTTCCAATTACAAGACAAATGCATGTTTATGTAAATATTTAAAGCCTTCACATAATGTATTTTGGTAATTTTAAAATGTTGAACACCCACCTTGACAGTGGAAGCAAAAATCAAAACAAGTAGAAATGAATGAAATGAGAATTTCTGTAAGAAAGCAATTAGTTAATGGTACATTAAAATGACATCCTGCTGTGCCACTGATTCATGTGTATTTCCACCAGATTTCAAGGACTGACACACCACCAAAAATGGGCTTATTTAATTAAGGAACAGTGTTGCTTTTTTAGCCTAGCTTGAACCTCATGCGGAAGCTTTTATTTCCTTCACAGAAAAATAAAACCAAAGGAAGGCAAGGATAGGTATAATGGAAATTCTTTTTAAAATCATCTGGCTGATTAGGGTTTTATGAACTGTTGATATTAGTAATATAGCTGTGAAAATATCCTACTGAACACCTGTTAGATTTTGGGCAAATTTTCACTGCAATCTATTTTTTCCTCTTACTTTGGGAAATAAGTAAAAAGTTAATTGTGTTTTGTTGTATATATTGAATGCTGTGCATCTCCCTGACCAGTTCAACTGTTCCTAGAAAAATAATTTTTCTGTCAGTCTTGTCAAATAAACACAATGTAGTTCCATTTACGTTCTACTCATACTAAGCAGAGGGGTAAGGGAGTTCCCTGAAGAAGTGAAACACGAACAAGCCCAAATATATGTTTTGCAGTGTATCTTTCACCCCATCTGGAAAACTGAATGATTCTTTGGTGCCATCGTCTCTCCCTGCCCACTACAGTCACTCACACTGTGGTCAAGTTTCAAAAGAAAACAAAGACTTGTTGCTGTTGTTATTGTTTAGACCACCAAATAGCTGAAACTCTCTGGATGGTTTATCACACTTTGTAAACAGAATTTTATTAGAATAAGAAACACAAATATTCAATAATAGGTTTTTTTTTAAGTTTAAGAATTTTAAGACAATATTACAGAAAAGCTTTTGTAATGGTATTTCTTCTTTCTTCTAGATAGTAAAATTAATAAAATGGTCAAAGGAGCACCCCATCACATTAGCAATTGGTGATGGAGCAAATGATGTCAGTATGATCCTAGAAGCTCATGTTGGCATAGGTAAGTGGACTGCTAGGTTCCACTTCTAACCAAGTAAAAGGGCTTAGAAGACTTTATTTTAAAAAGCTGTGCTATTGAATCAGACTGCTTCTGGAAGCAGCTGTCAGTTTATGTTGATAAGGATGCAGATCTGTATCTATTGTGGAAGAATCTGTATTTTTTCCATCAGTGGCTTAGTCTCCATTTCACTTCTGCATAGAAGATGGTGAATGGCCTACAGAGTGCTTTGTACACATTGGAGGCAAATGAAGCACGGCTCTTGTTTGCTGGTGGAGGAGGAAAATACTTGGGAGTAGCCTTAAGAAATGTTGGACTGCAACTCCAGTCATCCTCAAATGGTTTGGCTGGGGATGATGGGAGCTGCAGTCTGGGGAAGGCTATTTTAGAGTATTAGAAATATCACCATGAAGCTACAAGGCTTAATGAGCAGCCAAGGCACAAATATGAGAACTTCCTAGGTCCAATGCTGAGACTTTTGTATAGGACAGGATAGAAATGCCTTAAAATAAATAAAGACATACATTCTCTAACACTAGAGGGGGAGCAAGAAAGAGAATGACTGTTTGGATGACCATATCTTCGCTTAATAAATTGAGATACCTATGAGCCTTGAACCTGCATTCACCAACCTCATGGTGCCCCTTAATCCAGGAAGTCTTCAATTAATCAATGTTTGAAGTTGGTTAAAGCTCCTGCCTTATTCTGAACAAAATGGGAAATTATGGTTAATTGAAGACTTCCTGTTTTTGATAGCAACATACTGGTAAGTGAGGAAGGAAGGCGGTTAAGCCTCTTTCATATTTTAATTTATTAAACAGAGACATGATAATCCGAATAGTGTCTGTCCATCTGTTTGTGCATCTCCTGTCTCTGTCTTTCTTTCCTTTTGGGCACATGGAAAGGTTTACCAGAATAACAAGTTTGCCACATCAGTGTAAGTAGACAATTAAGACTTGGAACATAAAAGTTGGATATCGGTGATTTAATTTAAAGAATTCAGAGCTTTTTCTCAGTGTCATGTTTTCTCGAGGTACATTGTATGTAATTGAATTTACACCATGAGGAAATCTAATTATTGGTATCATCAACTCAATTTCACTGCATCATTTCACATTGCTTCATCAGCTTCTATCACTTTCTTCTTCTAGGCATTATTGGAAAAGAAGGCCGTCAAGCTGCAAGAAACAGTGACTATGCAATACCCAAATTTAAACATTTGAAAAAAATGTTGCTTGTTCATGGACATTTTTATTATGTCAGAATATCTGAACTTGTGCAATACTTCTTTTATAAGGTAGGTCAGCATTGCTTCTTTTTGTCTTGTACTAGGTGCAAGCACCGGGTGATATATTGTTCTGGCTCTTGTTAACAGAGGCCCCTTATTTTCACAGTATTTGCTTTGTTCTAAAGATTCCAACATTTGGCCAAAAGTAACTCCTGTTCATGCAAAGAAGCATCAGTCTCCTGATATCCACAGTGTTCTTTCCACACACAAGCACATGTGCATGTGTGTAGGGTGTACCTGCATACGATTATCTGGAGGGTCATCTAACACTCTGGAGTCAGGTATTGGGGATTGGCAGAACTTGTGAGTCAGCTTTCTATGCATTGGGGTTTTTGAATCCAAGCCATACTGACAAAATTTGCTCCTTTCTTCATCCCCTTTTCTGGATCTTCTGTGATCTCATGTCCAGTAATTTCAGTTTATTTCCTTCTGCTCTGCTTCCTCACATCAGACTTAAGGAGCATTTCAAATGTAAAGATGACTTAAGCCCCAGCCCTGAAGATTTCTGCGGATGATTCACTCATGCTAAGATGTTTTGTTGCACATGGTGGGCCCATCCCATCCTTTGCATTGATTTGCTGGCACAGCAACCTTCAGATTGGGTCACAAAAAACTGCAGTCCTGAAACCACTTACTTCTAGAATATCTATTAATGCAGTAAATAAAAGAGCAAGCAATCCAATACCTGCAACATGAATCAGCTTCTAATGTCAGTTGATGAAGCTAATCAAAGACAGATCATTTGTTTTTATGTCTACACTGATGGGCCATATTGTACTCATGAACACTGTTATCTGTATTTTGCTATGCTTACAACAACAGAGTCCTTAGCCTTGCAATCCTGTAATGTAAAATAGAAAGCTCAGGTGTGTTGTGCCAATAAATCAGCACCTTTCACATAAATGTTTTCTTTCCCCCAGGGGGCTGTTCATCTCAGCACAACAGTGATCCTCAGCCTGATTATTTTTATTTCGTCCTTTGTTCCATTGATATGCTAATACATACATTAATACATGGAATAAATAAAATACCTAATTTGCCCCATGCATCTGAAACAGCAACATATGGGGCATAATAAGCAATATACAAAACAGGTGCAGTCCAAAGTCAAGGACATATTTCTCCTGTGCCACCACATTTAGAATCCACTCTCAGAATAGTGTCAATATCCTTTGGAACTAGCCTAGGCTAGTACACGGTTTTCATAACAACAATGCTTAGAGCAACATCAACCTGCGAACAACCTATCTGAACAGCAAGCTCAAATGCAGCACTGAAACATTACTTGACTGAGTATCTTTTGCTCTAGATTGCCCTAGTGCAATACCGAAGCTTCAATACTGAAGGAAGTTACTTGGAAAATTAGAGGGTTGCAGTCTACTTTCTAGGACAAGAAACAGCAGGGAATACTCTATGTGTTTCTGGTTATCAGCCAGTTAGTACTGGTACATTAGTGTGACCACATTTCTTTACTTATGTGGGCATTATAGAAAGACAGGTGCACAGTATTGCACTGTGGATGCACAATTGCACATTTTTACAGCAATAAGAACAAATGCAGTGCTTCCTCCACCCTTCCCCACCATTCTGTTTCTGCAGCTGCACCCTCGTACTGGGGGCCACATTGGCTGCACTTTTTGCACTTGCACATTTATTGCCACTTTTGACCTGATTCTCCTCACTTTTTCCTCACAAATGTTTTTATTTTCTCCCAGACCCTATCTTTTACCATGCATGTCTGCAAAACCAGTTTATCTCTCTTTCCAGGGAGAGAGAAGTGGCACACAAGCTACTGCAAACAAAATCAGTCACCACTTGTTTTTACATATACAGCTTCCAACAACTGCCATAATAATTAGTATAGTACAGAAAAGTTGTGATTTCATAAGTTTGGTTTTACCTTCTTATTAAAAGCTATATTGTATGTTCAATAGAATTAAAACTTTGATTTAATTTCATTAATATAGAGAGGAAATGGTAATGATGATCAGCATGTATTGCTTTTGTCTTCCAGAATGTCTGCTTCATTTTCCCTCAGTTTTTATACCAGTTCTTCTGTGGGTTTTCACAGCAGGTATTTGAGAACTCTCTTTCTCCCTTTAAATCACTGAACCAATATGAAATATGTTTTTATTTGGTTAGGAGAATTTTAACTGTACCTTGATCACTTTTTATACTTTTATTCTATACCAACCAATAGCCAAACCTTTCTAGGCAGTTCATAAAACCTATAAGATACAATAACATAATAAAACATAATATTAAAATGTTGAAAGTTTAAAGCAGAATAAAAACAAAGTAATAATTATGACAGCCAGGCCTCTGAGAATAAAAGGGTCTTTACCGGATACTGAAAAGACCACAAAGTCAGTGCTCGACAAGCCTGTCTGGAAAGAGTATTCTGCAACCAGGATACCAACGGAAAAGGTCCTCTCCTTAGTACCCATTTCACTTCATTTGATGGAAGTACTCAGAGGCAGGTTTAAAAAGCATTGGCTGAGGGGCCCAAGAGAGTCATTGTGTCTTCGTTGGTACTGCTGGGCCTTCTGGTAACTTTCAGTACCATTGACCATGATATTCTTCTGGCCTATCTGCCAGAGATGGGACTAGGAGGCACTGGTTCTTCCTGGAAGGGCAGTCTCAGATTGTGGGCACAGGCCTGTGGTCTCCCTCACTGATCCATCTTGGCCCTTGTTGTTTAACATCTACATGAAACCATTGAGACAGATTGCCTGGAGTTCTGAGGTCTGGGGCAACCAGTATATTGATGGTACCCAGCTCTGTCTCTCCTTTCCAGCTAAGTCCAAAGAAGCTGTTCTAGTTCTAATTCTATGTTGGATACTGGTGTTGGACTGGATGAGGGAAAATAAATTGAAGATTAATTCAGGCAACACAGAAGTGCTTTTGGGTGAGTCAAAAAACAGATCAGGGAATAGGGATACAACCTTTGCTGGAGGGGGTCACACTTGCACACAAGACTCAGCCTCACAATTTGGGACTGGACGCCCAGCCATTTGCAGTGGCCAGATGTGCATTTGTGCCTATTCCTTGATGTCTTGATCGGGCCATGGCTGTGCATGCCATAGTCGTATCTTTTTTAGGCTACTACTGTAACATGCTCTATGTGGGCTTCTTAACTTAAATTCAGAAACTTAAGCTGCTCCAGAGCACTGCAGCCAGGAAGTTGACTGGGGCCAGTCACTGGGAGCTACCTCAGCTTTGCTTTGCTACATTAGCTTCGGGGATTATTGGTCTTTTCCTGGCTGGAATTGAAAGAGCTGGTTATGACCTGTAAAGCTCTACATGGCTTGGAAGGTAGCAGGCTTCCCGAAGGGCTTCCTTCTCCCATTTGGGCCTGCCCAGGGCTCAGGATCCCCAGGAAAGGATTATTTTGAGACTGCTGCCTTCAGAGGCACATTTGATGGTGAGGTGAGAGGCCTTCTCTATGGCCTCTCTCTATGGCATGGGTCCTCAAACTGTGGCCTGGGGGCCGGATCCAGCCCGCCATGCCCATTTGGACCCACCGTGCACGTGCCCACACACACACCCGCCGCCACCCACCTTGCCCCGCACGTGGGGGGGCAGCAGTTTGCTTGCTCAGAGAAAGCAATCTCCGAGTGAGCAAGCTGCTGCCTTGTGCGCCCGCCTCTCGATGCGTGCCCACCCCCGCCTCACCTCACCTTGCTTCCCCCGCCGCGCACGCACACTTCGCTGCGTGCCCCCCGCACCACCCCCACCCCCTTGCTGGCCCACGCACACCGCCGGCACCACCTTTCCGGCCGCACCCAGCCCCGGCACCTTTCAGCTGGCCCCCTGGTGGAAAAGTTTGAGGGCCCCTGCTCTGTGGCCTCTCCCTGCAAAGAAACAGTTGTTTGCTCGTTTTACTATCAGGCTAAGAAAATTTTATTCAGGCAGGCCTTTGCCATATAAGTGAATCTGCGGTTGGATGATGTTTTGTTTCGCCACCGTTGTGCTTTTCATTGTATTTTAATGCATTTGTTTTATTCTTTTAATTATGTTATATTAGTGGTGGTAGCTGCCTTGAGTGCATTTTTTCTTGGAAGAAAGGCAGGGTACAAAACAAACTAAACAAGCAAATTGTATCATACTCTCCCGGTTCCTCTCTCACAAATCCCACTCAGTCCATGATGACTCATATGATACCCAACATAGAACTGCCATGCTTTGTGTTACTTGATGATTTCAGTCGCTGCATGAGAACTTTGGCTTGATTCAGTCAAATGCTAAGCATTTAATGTCCTGTAGGTTTCAATGGAAGAGTGAAATAGATTGCCAAATATTTCCCATTAAAATCAGTGGGACTAATACAGCTTCACTTTGCTTGGCTTGTGTCCTTTTGGGACTCTGCAATGGACTTATTTATTACTATGCCTGGTGTTCTTAGCACACTGTTTGCTAATCAGATTTTAGGAATTGGGGCTGCATAAACAGAGACGCATTACCTTAGTGAATAACTAAGGAATTATTATTGGATAAGGAACATTAATAAATACTATACTGCATGATATTACTGTATATCAGTGGAAGATCTTCAAGGTTATTTTGCTATTTTCTTCCTGTTTAAATGTTTAGCATTACACTGCCAGAGTTATACCTGGTTAATTATAATCTGTTTTCCCTTTGCAGCCTTTATATGATACCGCATATCTTACTCTGTACAATATCAGCTTCACTTCTCTTCCTATCCTGTTGTATAGTCTAATGGAACAACATGTCAGTTCAGATACACTCAAGAGAGACCCTTCACTGTACAGGTAGTGTTAATAACGTTGTTTGAACAGGCACTTAAGACAAGTTAGTAGCACCTCACTCAATTTCCATCCCTGAGGGAGGGGCAAGCAATGAAATGTTGGGGTAGGACAGGGGTGGGCAATATGCACTGCATGGGTTACATGGCTGAGTCCTACAATCCCCTGCAAATTTAGGGGGGGTCCAAAAAGGAAATCAGTGCCTGAAACTACTTCAGAGCACAGAAAGGTCAATATTCGCTTGTTTGCAAACTACTTGCAAACTAGGGACTCTCTAGTAGCTACAGGGTCCTCTTAGGAGGGAGAGAGTTCTACAGTTGAGGTGCTGCTAACTGTTTCTTCTGTGACACTGTTTCTGATTTGATATACACGATTCTTCTTCATGGTCTCAGTGACTCACGCATATGGGTTGTGTGCCTGCTCAGAACAGGCCTTTGGAACATGAGCTGAAGCAGGAGATTCACCCATCTCCTTTGCAAACACTCCAGGTATGGCCCCTGCTTGCTTCTCAGTTCCTTTTTGTTCAACCATCAGCATTTGGAACATTCTCTCACCTCACAGCTAAGTAAGAATCATCTTGCCCCTCGTGGGTTCCTAAGCAGAGTGATCTTTTACTATTGCCCCCCCCCCCCACTTTCTTCTTATGTGTCTTTCTCTCTGATTTTTTCTTCCTTTCTTTTTTCATTAGGTTGAAATTTTTTGCACCTGTTGTGGCAGGAAAATACTGTTGACTGACTGACATTCCCAACCTCCGCCTTTGCCTTGGCAAGGCACACAAAACAGACCCCAGCATCTGCTGTCAGGCCTTCGCATAGGCGAGGAGAAGCAAAATGACATCTCTCCATGCCTTAATGCTGACACAAGCCCTTCTTATGCTGCTTTGGCCCTCATTTGCAGGAAACTGGTTCTGCTTCTTAGTTTTTTCAGGGGCAAAAACTCCAGGGCAGCTGTCCTCACTTTCTAGCCCCAGCAGCACTGATGGTTTCATGCATCCTGCTGGATCAGCAGCTTGAGACCAGCACTTTGGTGCCAACAGTCAGTACAAACAGGTCAAACAGACCAAGCCCTGAAATAAACATTTTGCTAACCCTGAGATTCCAGGATTGACTAAAAAAACAAAACCCTGAGTCCTGTGTCAAACTGAAGCCTACTACAGCCCCAGTCTGGCATCCTTTGATACAGAATGCTCTTCAAACTCCCATGCACGCATGTCACTGATATTAGAGAAACTGCAACTCCCATAGGACTGGTAATTCCCTGGACAATATCCAGTGCCGAGATTTGGTATAAGAACATGATTTCAAATGATTTAAAAAAGTATAGCTCTCCTCAGTACCAACACACATTGCCATCTTCCTTATCTTTTTTGGTGGCTTCCTGCACCTTCATACAATATTCATGGAAAAGCCGTAGATGAGCTCTCAGGACCAGTTAGTGCTGATAAAGAAAACTTCAGCTGTTGGGCCGGTATATGAATTAAATAAATACATGAATACAACATTAAGACTGTAGCGATAGTAACTAACCACACTATCATCCCCATCATCAGTGCTCCCATTCACCTCATAATATAGAGCAATCTCAAGTGACGTCTGCCCAAGCAACACCTTGTTACACTGTAGCTAAACCACCTGAAACCTAGTTAATAGAACCTGACACAGGCTTCACAAGCTTACCACCTAACTCTTCTCCCACAGCCAACTTTTCTTTAGGATGCAATCCTGAAAACACTTCCATATCCACTAGCTGCCACACAGTCACTTCTGGCGTGCAATTCACCCAGCCATTCTTGGCTTCTAGTACACACCGACTGACTGCTGCTTAGACGCATCCTCTACCTCTTCCATCAAGCACCATCCTTTTCACCAGCCGCTGTTGCGGGGATCAAATTCCTCTTTCTGCATTGGACAACATCAGGTCATATGGTGAACTAATCTTGAGAATGGTGCCTATTATTAAAGTCCCACTGATCCCAATAATTGAGCTGGTCTTTAAGTGCAGTCAGATCTAGGTCCACTGACTACCATACTGATGCATTTTACATCATTCCACATAAACTATCTGGGAGAAATCTTCTGCCATCCTTATCTTGGAAAATTGAGATCCCCTGCCTAGAGTGTATACAGAAGAGGTGGGTGAAGCTCCCATCTAAGCTCCATTTAGCTCTAGAATGTTCCAAATGACTACTGCACAGACAGATAATCTTATATGTATAAGTTCACAGGTGACCACTTGGAAGAATCACACTTACCACACTGCCTATTTTTCTTGTGTGTTTACTGTGTATTGTCCTAAGAGCTCTTAGCTATATAATAAACCTCATGGGGTTGGAAAAAAATATGAGCAGATTAACTTTTTAGTGATGGAATCTGTAAAACAAATTATTTGCAGACACCACCATTGGAAGAATTCTGTATTCTTTCTGTGAAATAAGTGACAGCAACAGTGGACTTGCTTCTCCATTTGCTGTGTGACACTCTTTTTTTGCAGGAAAATGTCCCAGCAAAGACACTTTGTGCAGGCTTTGTTAATTTGCTTAAACCTGCAGTAACTGAAGTACCATTATATTCCATTTATGAGAAGTAGCGTGTGGCACGAGTTACTCAGTATAAAGTAGTTGTTGGAACCAAGGAAATGTTTCATCAACCACAAAGCTTACTGGGGGTGCAGTTCTATGTATGTTTAGACAAAAAGGCCTGCAACTCCCAGTATGGCTGGACAGGGAATGCTGGGTATTGCAGGACTATTTTTTACCCTGGATAACCTAGGGTGAGTCACTGTATCTCAGCCTAGTCCTATTTCACAGGGATGAAGCTAGTTGAATCCCTGATGAATAACTTATCTCAGTCATGTAATTGACATATACAAAATTCTTGTTAGAATTCCAAGACCTGCTGCTGTATAGCAAATATTACAAGAACTGTATGTGTTTTTTGTCTAGGTTTTTAAATCTGCAGCTTTTTCAGTGTACAAGAACTGCATCTTGAAATGAAATCAAATCTTTTGGAGACCTCTAGTGTTGCTTTTTATTACTTAAGTTGGGGTCATCAATGTACAGAATGTTCCCTTTGAAAAGGACTTCAGTATAGTTTTCCAATTGTATTTCCAACACAGGGAATTAGACATCTGGATACCATCACATGGAAACATTTAGACCATTCCTGTCACTCAGGGAAACATTTGTAATTCCATATTTCTTTATTTTAACACTTCAGAATTAATCTCTCTGTCATTATTCAGGGATGTTGCCAAGAATGCCCACCTGCGCTGGCGTATATTCATTTACTGGACATTCTTGGGAGTATTTGATGCTGTGGTCTTTTTCTTTGGTGCCTATTTCTTGTTTGACAACTCAACTGTGACCAGTAATGGACAGGTTTGTATCTAGCTTGAGTAAAGTTTCCTTGGAAAGATCAAGACATTATGATTGTTGCACCCAAGTGTTCATTGTGTCCTTTTTTCTTTCATAAGGTATAAGCTAGTGTGGCATAACCTAGATTTAGTTAACATGGCTATTTGTAAGCAGGAAAGTTTGTTTGACAATGCAATGTTGGAAGGGAATGGTAAAGTCTTGATTCAATATGTCAGGGACTTAATTTGAAGGACTGGTTTTGAGTTTTAAAGTCCTTAACACCTTCAGATTAAATTTCTTGAAGAGTTATCTCCTCCCACATACAACTACCCACAATTTGTTATCATATTCAGAAGCCCTATTCAAGGGGTGTCCACCACATAAAAGAGGGCTTTCTTGGTGGAACCCATTTTATGTAATGTTCTCCCCAGAGGGACTAGCCTGGCATCTTCATTATGGTCATTTCAGCACCAACTGAAAACCTTTTGCTTCTCTTAGGCCTTGTAAAGTTGTGAACTTAAAACTGAATTTAAATCTACTGACCAGGGATGTACATAACAATAAACCAGGATTCCTAGCCTACTGTGAATGATCAGCAGCCACTCTTGCTTCATGCAGGAAGGTAAAGCAAACCAGGAAGAAGTAGCTTATTGTGAAGTCCAAACCCAGGATCCTTGTTTATTGCTCCCAAACAAGTAGAAATTAGTGAAGGCTAGCAAGAAACTATCATGACATGTCTGGGAACGAAAAACCAGGAGTCCAGGTTTGGGCATTGCAGTAAGCTACTTTTTGCTTGTTACTTTTACATGTTTTTAGGAAGGATGAAGCCGAGTGGGAGTAAATGTACTAAATGCTTGATAAACCAGCTTGATAAACCAGTGATGCTGTAAAACTGGTTTTATTCCTCTCTGCTGTATATATTTTAAGCTGTAATTTATTGTTTTATGGGATTGGGGTATTTTAATGTTGCATGATTAAACTTTGATCTTTGTGAGCAACCAGTGTGGTTATATGATAGCCTAGAAATGTCTAAAATAAATAATAAAAAGGAGCTATGGTAAGTAGCTTTAGTACCATTAGGGAGAAAGAGTTTCTTCTTTGAACCATATATTATTTATGTGGTTCATTTTGTCGTTAATACCTACATTATATTTTCAATTGTTTGAGTTACTCATAGCTTCCATTTTAAGAAATGGATATTGTGAGTTCATAGCAATAAGCTTCATACATTCATTCGGAGCCCTTTTATGTACTTGTTAAGTGACACTGAATCTAATTTTGAGGTCCTTCAGCTTTTTATTTGCATGTTAACATTTTATGTGGTCTATTTTATTTGTGTCTTGCTTTTTTCCCTTTTTTGCTACTTGCTTCTCTTCCTATCCTCAGCTAATGACAGCCAACACTCACATGGTAAGCCTGCTGTGGTTTTGTCATGCTGTGTGTTTTCCTTTTGCCTCATCCAGTCCTAGAACAGATCATGTATGTACAGAAGGAAAGTATTTTCACATTTCTACTCTTCCCCATCCTGCTGCACAGAAACAATAGAGAAGTCTTTTTTAATTTGCTTTTTAAGTGCATAGAATGAGAGGGTTTGGGTTTCAAAAACATTTCTTGCTTCTCATAAATAGGTGTATGCTTTACTTCTAATCTTTCAATTAATTTCTCTTTCCCACCCTACTAGCTTTCAGATTGATATAATTTTGCGCGGTGGAAGGTTGTGTATTTTAAGAGAAGTATTATAGGATAAACACATGTACTATTTAGCTGAAGTCAGTTTAGGAACGAAAGCTACAGATATAAGAAATAAGTGGCTAGTAACATTTTAAGATGAGCAACTTAAGAAATTGAATAGGGGATCAAAAGCTGCAGAAATATGACCTTGGCCACTCCATGTTTTGATGGAACACTCAAGTTCATGTTCTGAAGCCCTTTGCTGGGTGACATCCACCTTTAGAAATCAGGTGGAAGGTGTCTGAAGAAAGAGCTTTCCCAGTTGAGCAACCACCTCTGTGGAATGCTTTTGCCAGGAAGGTTCACCTGATGCAGTTCTCATGCAAAGGCCTGCTTATGTACTTGATCCTTTTATAATGTGAGTTTTGTTTTCATCCTTTCCAGCTGTTTTTAGTAAAATTTGGTTTTGTTTTATTGTATTATCTGTTGACTTTTTTGTTTGTTTGAAAGTACCCTGAGAATGATAGAGCTAAAGAACTATAGAACTATTATTTGAAAAAATAAAATAGAAGTATGAAGCTCCCTATACTTTAAAGGGACCAGATATTGTTGTGAGTGATCCGTGTTGTAATGCAAAGTATTTTAAAGTGACTTCACATTGAATGGGCACATAAGAGCTGGTAGTTTACAAAAGCCCTTCCTCTGATAGAGGAGAAGTCTGCGAAAACTGATATGTTGATTGGATCAATACCATTTCCTTGGTATTTGGATATGCCTTTGAAACTCTCACAGTAAATTTCTGAACTTCAGAATACCACTAGGGTATACCTGTGCTGATATGCATAAAAACATTCCTCTCCTTGTCATGTGTGTCCTCATGGCCTCTAATCACCAAGTTTTCTAATGATCTTCTAATGTTATCTTCATCACAGCTGCAAAACTGCACTTACTTTATACTTAGATCATTCTAGAATACTCTTTGTATCACTTTCCAACAGAGATTAGACAAAGTCCCTTAGAACAGCTTCCAGCTGGAAGGAAAGTGCAAATACTTTCTGTTCACCCTTCCATTTTCTTTTCCTTCCTATTTAACTAAGATGGCAGAATTCCTGTACATCTGAGAGATTACTCTCTTCTTGCTTGAGTATAAAAATGGCCAGTGGGATGAAAGCTATATTGGATTGCTATATAGTCACTGCAGCATATTTCTCACCTCCAGTCTGTTTTGCTGTTATTGCCATGGGCAAAGGATACAGCACAACAACATCCTCTCAATACCAACCCTCAGGTGGCCAGTTCATGTTGGATTTCCGATAAGCAGTAACTAAGGAGGAGCTACACTTGTGGGTCACAATGTAGGAGAAGCAGCTCAAGATTCCAGATTACTGGATATTTTCAGGGATGATACTCTTAAAATGCTGACTTTACTTCAATACCCTTTATTTATGTGAACTTACATTTTATTTCTGTTTAATGACATTCTGATTAATCAGTCAGTCCCTTTCAGTGTGATCCTCACTATTGAAAAATATTTTACAGTTAAGAGCAATTAAATGCTGCTGTGAGAACAAGATTTCTGTGTAGATCCGTTAAGCAGCTATTTACTTTAGCTTTGTAAATTTCCCCATA
Source organism: Varanus komodoensis (assembly GCF_004798865.1). NCBI lineage: Eukaryota > Metazoa > Chordata > Lepidosauria > Squamata > Varanidae > Varanus > Varanus komodoensis. Next base: position 35,136,718 of record NW_025335568.1, on the reverse strand, counting down.
TACATAAAGTAGGACAGCAATGGATGGATGGATTTGATAATAACTGTTGAATTTGTCAATGAATTTGATAGTATCAGTTACTGTTCTAAACCCAGTTTAAAATTCAACTTCACCATTGATTTGTGCTACTTCATAGCTGGCAACCAGTGTAACATTCCTTGAGGAATGATTCTTAAAGGTTTTGCTAATTAAAAAAAACAGTTAAATGACTATGAACCAAATTCTCTAAAAGATTAGCTTGGAAGCTCAGAGTTGTCTTTCATTTACTCCAAATTATCTGTGTCTTTCCTTCTAACATAAAATCCACAGGCAGCTAAAAAAATCAATACTCTGTTGAAAAATAATACTGATGGGTTTATATTTTAATTATTGAAGCATTTTGTTCTTAGCTCTGAGGTACTGCAATGTGATGTTATTAACTATTAGCCCCACTTTTGTTAAAGAGAAACATATCAGCTAGTAACCTTGATATGGTAGTTGTCAGTGGCCCTTGGGTAACATTGCTATCTGCCTAATTTCAGGATCCCTCTGCACGGGTCATTAGAGACATCTGGCAAGATTAATCTGGTTTTGGCATGGCAAACTTGTAGACAGGAAGGATGACAGGAAGAGACAAATTTAAGAGAGCAGGTAGCAGAATGAGAGAGAGAAGGCCCCACCTGGTTCTGGTTCTGGTTCTGACCTTGCCCTCTGCTACCAGAGGATTGCTCCTCAGGGAACATGGGCCTTGACAGAAAGAAATCTTCCTTCAAAGCCATAGGAAGGCTTTTCAAAGGGCTGAAACATAGAAACAGCGCGAGTCAGAAGGAACCTCCCGGGCCATCCAGTCTGACCCCTGGCTCTAGCCAGCTCCACTCACGACATGCCCACCATGTGCATGTCCAGCCTATCTTTGAACACCCTCACCGATGGGGCCTCAACCACCTCCCAGGGAAGCCCATTCCATACCCTCGGGGTCCTGACTGTCAGGAAGTGCTTCCTGGCATCTAACAAGCAGTTGGGCGATTCTATTTGCATGAGCAGAACTCCACACATTCATTTTTACTCAATCCATAGCAATTAAATATATTGTAGAAACATTCTGAAATATTTTATGTATTGGAGAGAAATGCCATTATTACTGGAAGGTGTGTGTATATAGTTGAAAACATTTAAGGTGTAGTTCT
>NW_025335568.1:34964175-35135452 GCF_004798865.1 Varanus komodoensis | reverse complement strand
AGAATTATACCCTTAGTACTTTTTGTTGCCTTTTGCTTGTATTCAGTACTAAATATACAATCCTGAACATATCTATTCTTGTATGCAACTTAGTTCTATGTAACAGTATACAGGTTTTCAATTTAAATATTTCCTTTCTTTTTATACTGGGACTGTATATGCAGCTTGTAGTAAAACTGGCGTTTGCTCTCTTGTTTTTTAATAAACAGAGTGGCATTTATTCCATTCATCTCTTTGTACTTTTTAGTCTGAAACAAAATGATAGTTCTTAAGACATTTTTCACTGCAGATTTAGAGGACAAATTCTAAGAGTATTTTGAAGGTGATAAAGTTGCAAAAGAGAATGCATTAGTGAAGGATTTGTGGTGCTCATTTTTCTTACTCTGTGAAAAAAGTGGAATGTGCCACATGTTGCAATTTAGAGTATCAGAGACTCTATCCCATTCCCCTCCCTGTTGTTTTCTGAGCTCCCCATTTAGCCAGTGTTTCGTGACTACTTGGTGAGCATGCTTAGCCTTCATTGGGCTAAGTTGGAGAGATGGCTCTTCCTTAGGGTTCCCTCGCCTCTGGTTTTTCTTTCTTCTGCAAAATTGGGCTGTCCCTCAAACCCTGCAATATCATCCTTTTGTGTGTGGAAGATGTCACTAGGGCTACATAAGGACTGGCACTTGGACAGCTGAGTTCACTCTTCGTGTATGTGTACATATTTATATACCTGTATCTGTATCTCTGTGTGTACATGTATAAATACATATATACACACCCATATATAGATAGATGGAAACGTACACACACATACACACGACTTCCTGGTTTAAGTCAAGCTTTCCAGTGGATAACATTCCCATGAAAATTTTAAAACATGTGCACACAACACTATCCTAAATAACTCTTGCCTTACTAGAATGTGTAACTTGAAACTTCTCTATTCTGAATGTTTTTCCCATAGATGTTTGGAAACTGGACTTTTGGGACACTGGTGTTCACTGTACTAGTATTCACCGTTACCCTGAAGGTATGATCTTCTGAATATCATCTGCTAGAACTGAACTAGTTTCACTCTTATAAGCATATTATCTATGAGCAAAGACTCAAATGTTTGAGGCCCTTTAATTTGTGGGTGGGGGGAGAACTAAAAATGGAACATGATAGAATTTCCTGCCAAAGGCTGTGACAACATGTGCTAATTTGGATACACTTAAAAGTGGAGTAGACAGGTTTGTGAAGGACAGCTCTACCCATGGTTATTACCATGTACAGAGACAACATGCCACTGATAACCAGCTGCTGGGAAGTAACAAAAGAAGAAGGCTGATGCCTTCCTGCCTTGCTTATGGGCCTTATGGGAAGTAGGGTGCTGGACTAGATTGACTGCATGTGATTGTGTCTGCAAATCCAGGAGTCATGTGCACACGCATTCCGGCAAGATTCCCAGGCGCTCACAAGAAGTGGCCTGTTTTGGCGGGACTGATAGCTCAGACTGAGGATGATGTGGAGTTGGCTGAACCAGACTAGGCTCAGAGTTCACACTCTGATAACAGAATTGTTGTTGTAACAGACAGGCCTCCACCTGCGCACACCCCCCCCCGCCCTTGCCCCTCCCCCCCACACACACAGTGCCAGTCTGAGCCAGTTCTGGATGAAAGTACCTCAAGGACACCCATGGGGCCCAGTCTTCCTCCCACCTGTGGGAATGAAGCAGAGGGAGGAGATTTGGAAACGGGGAATCTCTTGGATGGAGAATGCCAGCCTCCTGAAGGCAGGGACCTGAGGGCCTGTCGTCACAGCCGCAGGCTGGCCCAGTTGGGAGGTCAGAGTGCCCACATTGCCCCTCTTTCCAAAGACAGGCCCCAGAGGGTCCATAAGCGAAGCTTTGGGTAAAGGGAGGCAGAGAGGGTTCAGCATCTCTTTGCATATGCTCAGAGGCTTGTGAATGCTTAGAGTCTTCTATGTAGAATAAAGAGGCTTACAAGAAGTGCTGGAGAGACTGTCTTGTTTGGGAGGGAACACCTAGCTCATGACTCCAGGGGGGCTTCCTTGTGTAATGGGGCCTTTGCACTTCTAAAAATAACCTGGAACAAGGAGATGCACCCATTTCCAGAGCAGAGCAGAGCAGATCAATTGAGCTTGCAGAAGAGAAGTCTACTGAGCTGTTTCTGTCAAGTAACTATCATTCCTGTTTGTTTCTTGGGTTATTTTTAAAAGTGCATAAGCCTCCTTGCACAGGAGCAGCAATCTGCATGCCTAATAAAACCAGAGAAAGCAGCAGCAGCCCAGTTGGATGCTGCCATTAGTCTCATCCAGCTGAGCTCTTCTCATTCTCCTGCCAGAAATACCTTCTCTCCACAGAGGACCTTCCACCCTAATCTGCTTAATGGTTTGTGATTCACTTTTCAGTTACTGTTGGATGAGGATCTAGTGATGCTGTCTTTCGGGACTCAGTGTTCCTTCTCCTAAATAAAGTATTTATGGCACAAGAAATAGTCAATGTGTCTTTCATCCAGGGCTTAATTTGAGGCAAAGCTCAAACTTATAGCCTATTCTTAATGCCTATGAATTTCACATGAACAAAAGTGGTTCTAAAATTATGTAGAACATCTCTGCTTGCCAGCCCCTGCACATACAACATTACTGAGTAGTGATGCCTATGGCCTTTGGGCAGGCTTGAATTCTGGCACTTCTTTTGTTTAGAACAAGAGTGTACAAATCTTTTGATTCCAAGGGTTGCATTGGGTGTTGGCTGGAGGTCACACATACCTGTGCACCCAAGCACCTGTGCACTCACCTGCTCTGTCATGCATTATGCTTCAGGTGTTGTGGGAAATGGGTCAATCCCACTTCTCGGAGCCCTGATTACTATGTTCATATCTCTGTTTTATGGTGAGAAGCTTGTGATTTGGGCTCTGTCAGGGTCAGCAGGAGCGTTCCTCCCTTGCCAGCAACTCTAACCTAATTGCTCTCTTGTCAGCACTATTAGCACTGGTAAAGGAGCAATCTGGACTGCTTTGGGATTGTGGTTGAGGAATGAGACAGGTATGGTGTTGTATTTTGGGGTGGGTAGCAGCTGGGAGGTCTGAGAAATCCAATTGGAGGACCTCAGTGGCTGAGCTTTTTACACTCCTGGTTTAGAACAGAATGATTGATGCCTACCTGAGCGGCTGAATGGTGATTCTAGAATAAGTTTGCAGAAGTGGCTTTTGAGGAAGGAATTAGAATAGCTGTCCTTCAAACACATCAAGGAATGTAAGAGAGCTGGGAGATTAAGCAGTCAAAACAGAATTAACAAATGTGGAGAGGCAAAGGAAAATAAAGGAAGAGGGGCTAGAAAACTGGCCTTAGTACGTGTTGACATAATTGTTACAAACTATACTCAGGTTTCTTGTTTTGTAAAAGGACAGAATTTATTCATCACAATTGTTCTGTAAGTTTAAAAGTTAGAGCAAGTACATGTCAGAGTTCATGTTGCAAAGTTTGTTGCTAAGCCCAGCTTGTTCAGAAAACTGTTAAATCACTCTAACTCATTTAACGTATACTAAACTGTCACTTTGTACTGTCACCCATCTAAATATCTTCTCATACAGCTTGCACTGGATACACACTACTGGACATGGATCAATCACTTCGTGATCTGGGGATCACTACTTTTCTACATTGTTTTTTCCCTCCTTTGGGGAGGGATCATCTGGTAAGAAACCAGTATGGAACATAATAACTTAAATGTCATCCATAAAATTACTGTAATGGATTATATATTGGGCAGAAGCGATACCTGAAGTCTCATCATGATAAAGCATGAAAGTTGTATCCTACTCTTTTTCAAGAAGCTCCGGCTGGTACAATTGATTCTTCCTTCTGTTTTACCCTTACAACAACAACGCTTTGAAGTTGTTTGTGCTGAGAAACATTGGGAAAGCTTGTATGTCAGAACAGCTGATTGTGGCAATTTGCCATGAAGGATTGCTAGGCCTACAGCGTATCTGCAGTGAGCCCAGCAAATGTTTGGGTTCATTGTGGGTACTTTGCTCCCTTCCTGCCCCTCCTAACTCCTCATTTCTCGGGGCATTGCAGAATAACAAGGCTCCTCTCCATCCATGCTGTTAAGCCAAGCCACTTTCAAAATAGGTTTCCTGATGTACAGTTAACTTATTTTTTGGCATCTGCACTTCATGCATGATACACTGTGCGAGTGCCAAATACTAAGTTAGCAACACATTGTGAAACCTGTTTTCAGGCATGTGAAAAATGGTTGGGGACCTCAAAAGATCTTGTTCAACTGAGACTTGGGGATTTGGGGGGGGGGGGTGAACATGCATTACCCCTGCTTCTGCAAGTGTGGATGTTAAGGTCCCTAAGACCAACAGCCTGGGAGACCTGCTGGGGTACCTTGCAGGGACAGCTTTCATAGTCTCCAAAAATGTTTGGAAAAAGGGATAAAAATAGATGCAATGAACCAAAACTGGTTCGGCTTTGCAAGTGAGAAGGGGGAACTACTGCCAGCAGCCCCTTAGTGCCACTTGGGAGAGTGGAAAGGGGTTTTTGCCACTCTCACCAAGAAGCTTGCTTGTACTTGGACTTGACTCAGACAAACAAAAGAACAGTCCATTAATCGTTATGGTGGGCAGTTTGAAAGAAAACCACCCACAGAAGAACATGGTGAGTTTCCATGTCTCGGCTACAAGCAGTTGACATGTTTTGCAAACCCAGTCATTGACTGGCTTAAGGCCATCCTGAAAACTGAGTGGATTTCAGTGTGGGTCTCCCTGGTCCTACTCATCACACACACATGTATGTCTTGGCTTGCAACTTCCTTGATCCCTCACCATTACCTTTGTAGAGATTATGGGAGTAGGTCAAAACATCTAGATAGGCAGAAGCTACCCACACCTGCAATGCACAATACATCTGAATGCTGCTGTCTCTCTGCTGATAGTAGATGATAGTACACCTAGCTTTCCATTTTAAACTGCGAGAATTTGAAGTAAGGCTATAAACCTCTATAACTGATAAGGAAAAAATACATATTTTGATCACAGATGTTCTTGGCTTGACTTGTTTTTCCTACCAGCCAGGTTTGATTCTGGTTTTCTTCCTCCCACTAGGCCTTTTCTGAATTACCAGAGGATGTACTATGTGTTCCTGCAGATGCTGTCTAGTGGTCCTGCATGGCTGGGTATTATTATGCTCATAATTGTGAGCCTTCTTCCAGATGTGCTGAAGAAAGTTTTATGCAGGCAGTTATGGCCCACAGCAACAGAAAGAATCCAGGTAAAATGCAGGAATCCAGTCTTAGTTGCTTTATACATTTATAGCAATTCATGATGAGTCCTTAATCTTAGAAAAGCTAAAGCTGGTATGTGTTCGGGTTAACCAAGGTAAAATTCAGCTATTTTCCCAGTATGTTTGGAATTATATCCTAGAGGCTATAAAATAATTCCATTGAGACTTCATTCAGACAGCTCTGACCATCCACACATATACTAGCACATGGGCAATAATTGATGTATGAACCAACAATGAATTTTCCCTGCAGCATCCCATATTTTCAGTGACAGATGATGCGCAACTGCAATCACAAGAACCATTGCAAATAGTGCTCACCTGAAAGACAGAACTCATATTTGCATGCCCCTGGAAGAGTCCCATTTTCAGTTATTTTTTAAGAGCAAGAAGGGACGTGAAAGTGTTCAGCCTCTTTTAAATGTGGACACCTTCTGAGAAATAAATCTTATGCAAATGAGTATTGACATCTTTGTCTTTCCTTTGTCAAAAGTTTAAAAAATCAGCTTGATATTTTATTACATAAATTTATATATCACTTCATTACCAGTGCATTCAAAGTTTCTTCCAGTTCAAAATACTGGCTTATAATATAGTACACATGGTACAAAAGCAAGGCAGGACAAGGAGGGAAGAAAATTCTAAAAGGGAATGTAAGTCCCAACTGTACGTACTAGTTTGCTCATGCACAGTACTTTTGCAAAGTAAAAATAAGTTATATGTTGACTATAATAAGAACAATTGTATATACATTATTATACTGACTATTTTGAAAATGTGCTAAATTTTGAATGATACATGTATAACTAGGATTTTCTAATTTTGAGAAAGGTTGTTTCTTTGTTTACCGTTTCAAGTGATTATTGATATAAAGCAGTTAAATATAATTTCATCATAATTTGGTTACATATTTTATCCTACATTTTAATTTAAAGCTGAAATTTAATTTAATTTTAATTTAAATTAAATTTTAATTTAATTTAAATTAAAATATTTTAATTTAAAATATTCTTACTTTACTAAGAATATTCTAAATGTCCTAAAATATCTATGTGGACACATTTCATAGTGTCAGATTAATTTCGACATCTGCTGCTTCTAATCTTTGGTCTAAGCTCAAATGAAGATCCCCTAACAATACAGTCTAGGACAATACTATCTGTATGCTGGGAGTTGTGAGGGATCATTTAATAGATGCTTTTGATCCACTTTTGATGCTGCAGGACATCTGTGTGTGTCCCTCTTCTGAATGGGGGAAGCATGTAAAATCCAGCCTGGGTTGTCCCAATTCAAGAAATCTGTTGTTGGGTATTTAAAGAGAAATTAGCTGCACAATTTAGGCTTAGACATAATTGGATTTTACATGTGTTGATCCTGTTCAAGTCTTACTTCCAGATGTGGATATATGTGGATGTCAGAGGCAAGACATGTGATCTTACTGCCATGCAATATGTATGCATGTGTTATTACTGTTAATAATAATAATTTAATTTCTTTACTGAGCCACAGTCAAAGTTCTCTGGGCAGCAATGCAGAAAAGGCCCATTTAGTTGGTCGTGCAGAGTAAGAGAGTTCTGCTAGCATTGAAATGAACATTTTAATCATTATTACCCTCACTTTTAAGTTCAGTTAATTCCAAGGGCTGATATCAAAGTTTGCAGCCAAGCTCAAATGTCAGCACTGGGAGAGGATGGGGCAGGAAAGAAGGGGGGAGAGGGTAGGCTGCCATTTAATCCTGAATTTGGCATCAAATATTATATACTACTCTATGGAACTAATAATATAAAAATTAGTGATAATACTGAACTTATTTATTTGCCTGAATACCTTTTAAGTTTCTATTAATAATAAACATGTTCTATCAACAATCTGAGATGACAAAAAACTGACACTGATAAGTTTGATATTTATAGAAGTTCAGCTGAAATGTAATCTTACGGCTACTTTTAACTTTAACCGTCTAAAAGAAGCCATTAGAATAATCTAAATATATGTTAAATATTCACCAATGTTGACTTTTCAAAAATATTACCATCTAGTAAAAATGTTATGAATGAGTAACATTCTTAATTTGCAACTCCTTGCTTTTTAGGGACATTACCAATTCTTAGGGTAATTTAGGGTTCCTTTTAAATGACAGAAGTGTATTTTCTTGAATCCATCACATTGCACTTAAAAATTGGTCATTCAGATTATTCTGTACATAGATTGTAGACGGGGCCAGGCATTCAAGAAGAAAAATTAAATAAGTGCTTGATAATACAGCAAGAGAAATAACTCAGTGCTGTTAGGGAAGTGAACTGTTCATGTAGAATGTGGTGGTCGCTTACACTAGTTGCTAATAGCTTACACTGTTCTGTGCCTGGTGCCATGAATTTAGTAAGTGATCTAAAGAAAAGCATAAACTGCAAATCTGCTTCTGTTTAAGGACACAAGAGCCCTGCTAGATCAGACTAAGTCCCATCTGCTCCAGCATTCTCAAAATGGGCGTCCAGATGCCTATGAGAAACCCTATGTTGGACTTAACAGTAATGGCACACTTCCACTTGTGTGCCCCAGCAACTGATTCAGAGAGTAATACAACCACAAATGCCAGAAGTATCATAGACCCATCATGCACAGCTGAGCCTACCCTTAGGTAGATGAGCCAACTTCCTTCAGGTGACAGATAGGTGTGGAGGCGGCGGCAGCACCCCCTTAGCTGTGCTTTCTGAGCCTGCAACCCACCATTCCCATCTGTTTGAGGGCAGAGCTGCATATTCTGTATAGCCTGTCCATGCCCTCCTGAACTAGCCTGTTACTTCAGGTATGACACATACTGTCCTCTTAGCTGCCACTAATTTGTTTGAAGTATGGGGAGGGGCACTAACCTCTGGAAGCAAAACGTCTTGGTTTGGCCCTGCTTTCATGGCCTGTAGCTGGTGATGATCTTTACTCCATTACCTGAGAGTAACTCTGCTGAACCCATTGGGCTTTACTTCTGAACAGATTGCTGGTAGAATGCATTGATGATGGGACAGTTGTGCTATGATTTTTAGGATGTCTTTGGTGACTTTGGTGACCATGGTTGGGCTTTGAACCTTTGAATCTTTGCTAATGTTTCTTCATAATATGCACTAGAAAGCTTTAGCATTTAATCAGATTTATTCCTTGTGTTTCTTCTTTTCCTGCTCCCAATATACTCCTGCCTTCCATCCAACTTTTCCTAAATAACTACTACTTTGCTTTAAACTATAAATGATGTACTCGGGTACTTCCATCAATCTTCTGGGGAAATCAGACTAAACATCAGTGCCTTTCTGTTGAGCAGTCTACCATCTTTATGCTTTCTCAGACTTCAAGCAGTCTAAGTTTCTAATGGAGCAAAAGGTGATTCTTTTCCTGCCTTTCTGCATGCTTGGCCATTTCATTCAGAAGATGTTAGAAGGTGCATTCACAATCATGAGATGTTAGTCATATTTCATATTCCCAAGTGTACTTTAAACCTCTCTGCACTTAAGATATTTTTCTGTAGACATTCCCTCTTTGGTTTTCTAAAAGTGTCTGTGTATCCTACTTAAGTCTGTGTACATTGTCATTTGTTGTATGTAAATAATAGCACAATAGAATAATTCCATTTCAAAGTAAATTTCTTTTTAAGTACCAATAGCTTTTCATTGATAAACGCACATGATATTTGCACTGCAAAGACCTCACTAGACCATTTGCCAAAAACAGATGTGATGGGAGCTTCTGGACGCCACAGGATGGTTCAGACATAATGCTGAACTATGGTTTTGCACAGTGCCTACAAGTCTGGCTAGACCTTTGCACTTCCCTGTCTCCTTCCTAAACCATAGGCAAACCATAGTGTGTCACTTTGTACAAACTAGCAAATGATGGATTCTGTAAACAAGGATAAGAAATCAGGATACTTTGTATTTGACCCATCCTGAACTTAGAATTTTAATTAGAGATAATTCTTGAACTTTTGTGTTTCAATTTTCTTAGTACAATTCTGACGTTTTCTAAATTCATTATGTTTCTCATGTTATCCTGTCCAGATGTTCCCATCTGTATTTGGTAAACAAGGACATTGCTCTCAGTGATTGCACAATTTTTAAAAACTCTCTTTTAAAGTCTGTCTCTTCTTTTGCTGTTTCTGTTTTGAGAGGGCTTGACATTAATATATATGTGCTTTGGGCTCTTTTAATTGGTGAATTTGCAAAAGCTTTGGAGGAATCTATTTCTTTTGGTGAAATTACAAGCCAATCCCCATTTCCTTTGCTGATTCATAGCTATTCCATGATGCCAGTTGCAGTATTTGTTTGATTTGAATCTTTAGCCGGGGATTATGTATGTGTTGTTCCATTTCCTCTTCTACCTGCCATATGTAATTATTCTGTTTTTACTCCAAATTTACATTAATGTGTCTTCATCATTTCTATTTAATATTATTCTTACTTTGTGTTTCTACTATTAGGACCTTTAAAGTAAACTTGGTGCCATTTAAAAAAAAATGTCAGTATTGAAATACTAGATTTCTTAATTTATATAAATATACTACCATTAACTTTAAGAAACTTTAAAAGTCTTCCAGACTTGTAATAAAACTCTGGACAGAATTTGAATCCTGCAACTGAGGTGGTTATGGTGATAACTGTGATCCATGTAGTGATCCATTGTACCCATTAAATGGACATGTTAGACATTATCCTTCTACTTAAGAATATAACTGGTCCTTTCGTGAAAGAAGAAAGAGGACTCATTTGCAACTGGGGCAACTATTGTATGAGCAGGCTGATCCAGATGGTTCTCTCAAAAGCAGTTGTTTTGCCATAAGAGGTAAGCAAACTGTTTCAGTCTAGACAGTTTGTATCTGTATAATATACAGGTATTAAGTCTGAGAGCACTGGGGTCTCCAGAAATTTAATCACACATTAATGAAGTTCACAGTTCTCACAACAAATAAAATAATCAGGTTATAAAATAAAAGAAAAATAATAGTGTTCAACTAGGAATACGGTTACAATTGCTTGATAGTTTGTAGTTTGACATGTTCATATCAGTTTCAGTGTTTTTCCTCATCCTTGCAGAGGAGTATGAAACATAAAACAACTCTAAATGCCCTGGCGAACAACGATGGGCCACTCCTTGAAGGAACCTTTTCTGCTTCCGAGGCATAATTAAATCACTGATAGGTAACAGTATTGCACGTGTTACCATTTTGGCAATTTCTGTTGGTATGCTGTGATATTTTCAAAGAGAAAAATGTTTCCTCCAGAGTTTTTGCTGTGCTTTACTAAATGAAATTTGTTTCCTATAGTTTGGGGTATTATAGTATGTTTCCCATGTATTTCAGAGCACAGGTAAGTGCTTGAAGTTGGATTGTTTGGGTTTGTGTGTGCGAGTTTTCCTGTAAACATTAGGATTTAAGAATCAATGTATTTTGTTTTGACTTTTGCATTTATTCTAACAGGGCTTTATGTGCTTCTATGTATGATGGGAGCTGCTTTCATTAAATATGGATTTCTAGTATTGTGAGTCAATGACTAGTGAATGAACTGCTCCTTCAAATAACGTATAGTAGCTGGCATATAGGATAAAATGCACATGAAGTCCCTTACAGAGTGTTTGGATTCAGCTTGGCTAGTGATGACTGTAAACATGATTAAAAGTACACTTCCCCGCAAGTATTGTTGCATAATTTCAACATACTATGACTTCATGGCTGTCTTACTAGCTTGCCTGCTTCCTTGACTATAGAATTGTGATAAAGCAAACTTTTTAAGGCACCAAACTTCCCACTAAGGAGCTGTGCAACAGATAACTTCAGAACATCTGCACATCAGATTTCAAAGGATCAATTTCCATATTACAAAAAGTGGTGAAAAACAGGTGCATACACATATGGACTTCTCTCTTAGAGAACGTTTGAAAGTTTCCTTTTTGAAACATGTAAGGTTGGTTGCACCTTTTATTTTGCTACATTTATTGTAATATGCAAAACACTTTCAGAAGGTTGAACACATTTTCCAAGTGCTACCAATTCACCAAGATTCCTAGAATATCTTCCACCCATCAGCATGCTTAATAAAAGATTTGAAAAGTCTGTTAATTTCACTACCTATTCTGCTTCAGCTCTGAGCACTACCTAATTTAGGCTGAGGAGAATGTTGGATGTATGCATTAACTTGTCAAGTTTAAAGGCAGTTCTATTACTACTCTCTTTTGAAATGTGGAGGAAACTTATCAAGGATACCAAACATCCAAATATTATGAATTATGTCATTGAAATGGAATACAAGGAGTGACTTATGGCTAAGTAATGTATTAAGCTTGAACCAAAAATCATTCAACAAAAATTGTTCCTCCATTGGATCTAACTGCATTTTAAATAAGCCAAACAGTTGTTCTCTATTGTAATGTGTATCTGTATATCCTCATGTGTGTGTCCTTTTGAGGTGAGAAATAACATTTTGAAGATTTTGTTAGTTTATTGATGCCTACTTCATAATCTTACTTGTTTTCTTGACAGAATGCATCAAGTTATGGTCGGGACCATATATCAGAATTCACACCTCTTGCCTCTCTGAAGAGACCAAGATACAGGAGTAATGACTGCAAGAATTCCCCAGCTAGAAGGTCTAGTTCTCATTCTAAAAAAACAATGTTTACACATTGGAGAAATCATGATTATTCAGTACTCCCGTCCGTCTTTGGGTTTTCCAATAAGCGTTGCAATTCTAGCGCAGGGCACTACCACAGGCGTTCAGGTTTAGAAACATCCCTGTGACAGATCACCAAGTCAAGCCTTTAACAACTACAACTATTTCTCCCCTTGCCTCCACCCCCCAGATGACCACTTAACAGCACTGGGATTTTGTTGGCTTTCACTGTCTGGTATAATATTCTGACAAGCTGGATCAAGAGCACTGAGAACAAATCCTTCCAAGAGTATTGGCCATTCTTTCCATGTTTAAAATGGTTGAAGCAATGGATTATTTACACAGTCTGGCACTGTGAGAATGGACAGCATTATCATTTCACTTACTTCTCTCGAATGCTTTGTATGGTTATTCCTTCCTTTATTGAAGAATCCTGTTTCAGTCAATGATCTTCTTTGGAAATCAGATAATTAAATTTTTGTCTGTCATAAGCAATGATATCAGATCCTCCAGTCGATGAGAGCATATTCACAGGTGCTGTTTCTGACTTTTGTCCTTTCTTTGCCCTTTCTGTAGAACAAACTGGTGTTTCCTCTGTGCAAATCTGCTTTCAAGAAACACTCTCTAATGTCCATTTTATTGTAAGTCTCCAAGTAGGACACTATCCGAGTTCAAGATTGTGCTTTTTTCCTATAGATCAATACATCTGTATGTAGTTGCTGTACAGATCTTAAGAAGTCAAGCTGGCTCTCAAATGTGTGAAATGGCCATTGCAGGTATTGAACTGAAAAGAATTACTGAATTTAAAATTTCAACCTTAGAAACTTGTCAGTAATAAATAAACCAGTTCCTACTATTTTATCTATAATATGGAGAATGTTGGAAGTGTTTTGCTACCTGTGTCATTGTCTGTGCTGTCAGGATGTAAGAATGTAATTGGCCCCTTAACCATTTAACACAAAGATACTGTGTTTTACTTGTAGATACTACTTTCTGTTTTAATTATACTTTAAAAGCATTAAGGAGATAGATGTAACAGAAGACCCAATGCATTATAAAGATGCAGCTTTGTGACTGTTTCTATTAGTTAATAACCACTAGGTGGTATTCTCTGCCCCCCTCTTTGAATGTAAACCTGAGCATTCACACACAAAAATGCAAAAGTTGTATCAGTTGTTTTGAATAATTACAGCCAGCTTGTACTTCAGCTCTACCTGTGGTCTAGTTTTGCTTTCTACTGGTTTGGATGGTGGCAAACACGTACAAGTTTTGTTTCTTTTCTCCAAGTGTTTTATTTAGGGTGTCAAAATTGCTGAAGAATAGAAACTGAAGAAGTGTCAGCTATGAAGTGGGGAATACAGGTTCCCTTTTGCAGCTCCTAAGCTGAAAAGAGTAGAGTGAGACTTGTCATTTTGGAAGGCAAATTGTGAAAACTCTATTATACCAAAGATCATGGAAAGGAAGAATCCATATGGTGGTTTCCATACTTTTCCTATCTCACCCCTTATAACGCACAGCATCAGAGAATCTCTAACACTGAATCTGAAGCACTTTTCAGTTCTAGTGTTCTTCACTTATTGACAGTAATATACCTAAAGGTGATATTTATTTGACATTGCATACTTGAACATTAGGTAGAACTGTTCCCTACATAAAACACTGGATGCATACTTATATTATATATATAAATACACACACAAACATATATTTTAAAAAATCAATTTGATGTCGTATTGATTTTTTTTACCTGTAGTAATGACAAATCTCCTGTTTGAGTGTAGCTAACAAAATTATTTTTAACATATTTTTTAGAAATCTTAAAATTGCCTTTGCACTGAAATATTTTTCAATACTGTAGCTATTTATATCTGTTTTACGCATACATTTGTTAACACACCATTTCTATTTTTAAGTGAATGTTTTAGACAATTTTTTTATACTTATGAGTTTTGGATCTCCAGAATTTAGCTTCTAGTGGAACTGTGGTTGAATGTTGAAAATCTGATGAATGTTAAAATGAAAAATAGATTTGTTCTCCCAGGGTCATCCAAAGCTACTAGTTATTTATATTTGCTTGTGCTTGTGAATATTAGCTTTTAACGTGGCAATACTTTCTGCTTCCAATTGACTGCTGCTAGTTGTATTTTTATATCTTTGTTCCATAAAGCTTTGTTTGTGTTTTTCATTTCCATCCTTTAGCCTTAAATAAGAAGACACTTGCTTAATGATTTGAGAATGCTGCATGCCTGCTCAGACTACTAACAAAAGGTTTACTGCAACCTTCTTACAACACCACTGATTCCTATAAAATCATTTATGTTCTAAAGGCCAAAAAATTTAACGGTAGCAGCATGGAGAAAAGATCGCATCCTGTGGCAATCTTCTGCCAGCAGAACAAATAATGCTGACAAATTGAGTCCATCCCAGCCTCCCCTCAGCCCCCTGCAAATGTATTCCAAAAGTGCTCCAGAGGGTTGGAGGAGGAGGATCCAATTTAAGCACATTCAGGTGCAGCAGGAGGGAATGCTCAAGGCACAGTGGAAATCTGCTTGCTTAATGCTGAACATAGCCCATTTTTCAAGGTTTCACTTCACTGAATTGGATCCAGACTTTCTTCTGTTTAGGGTAGACTCAATCATTTCAATGGCTCTACACTAAGTAACATTAAATCTGGATCCAACCCATTGTATTGTTTTCGAAGAGAAACAGTTCTGAATTTAAAGAGGCCATTTTGTTTCCATTAAACAACTTTTTAAAATAATCAACACTGTATAGGCTTTAGTTGGGACTTCGATCTTTGCATCATTCCGTTTTCTTTTATAGAAGTATTAAGGTAACACTGCAGCAGAACCTGCATTACTAGCCCCACCCAGACATCCTTGTGCACAACAGTAAAGTGTACATAGGTTGCAGCAAACAAGGAGCTGTGCTGCCAAATAAATGACATATGCTGTCAGTGATGTTTCCCTAGATTTAATTTCTCCTCTAAAGATCAGAGGGCTTCAACTGACAAATCTGATCATCAGTTCAGCCATGTGCTTGTATTTTTCTTGATGAGGGAAGTACATGATTTTTCCTGCACATTGGAGAATGAGGTGGGAAGAGAATTACACATGCATAATACATGTGCAGAAACCTGTTTCCATGCAGCTTGCCCAAATTGGGGAAACTATTTAGGCAATACATAGTAATAATTTACTAATAATAGGAGAGTTGTAATCATAAAGGCGTAAAATTTATATTTGATAGAAAATCATATGAAAAACTGCATTCTGTATAACTCAGATTGCCTTGTCTGAATTGTTGAACCATTAATGATAAAATGTCTCAAACGCTTTAATTATGCACTGGAACTGGTAGGCACCAATCAAATGTTCATGAAGGCTAAATATGTATATTCACTGATGCTCACATTTTTTTCAGAGTAACTATAGCAAGATTCAGTTCTCCTTATTTTCATACCCTTGAGTCATTATTATGTTCAGCTAGTTAGTATAAAAAGCATACCATTTATTCTCCTGCTTGCATCAGCTTATTTATCTCACTTAGAATGCAAGTATCAAAGGATAGTTTGCAATAACAATGGGATTACGTTGAAAAGCTTTAATGGAGTCTTGTCAAAGTATTACGAGAGAAATATGTACATGATTGTACGTTGCACAATTGCACACATCTGTTTATACAGCTTTACCTTTGTCAAAATTATACAAAATTTTAAATATACATTGTCTGAAAGATTCTGTCATGTTGCACAGTCAATGTCAATACTCTTCTATTATATAAAGTAGAATTGACAGAAATGCTCTCGGGAATGGTGGGACATAGTTATCAGTGCATTAACCATTAAAAAAGAAATCTGTAGTCATCAGCACTAAATACTGAAATGTATTTTTAAATGGTACAATGATAGGTGCACTTATCTGATTATATTTCAGCCTTCAAAACTACTGTTTAGACTACTCTATAACAATTAACTGGATCAAAGCAGTCTCAAATATTAAAGAATATCTATATAATATAAATGTGCATTAATGTAAAGTTTATTTTCAGTGCTGTTTTTAAAATTTCATTTCTGTAGATAAATGAATTCTTTATATTCATATTTTGAAACTTTCTGTAGATTGTATAAAGCAGTAGATGTTTAAATCTGCTTGCAATAAAATAAAATTTGCATATTTGTTTTGAGCTGTATGTGTTTCTAGTGAGCAAAAATAATCATGTAAGGAAGAACAAGAAATTTATTTCAGATAGAAAATGCTAATTCAGCATTTCAATTACAAATTATACACTGTAGGAATTTATTAATGTGCACCTTTCATTATGAAGACAGAAAATATTGGTGCTTCCAGGTGCTCAAATCACTGGGTACAGTACTGGACTATTATAAACCTCTCCCGCTTCTTTTTAACCAGTGAAATGAAAAGTACTGTTCCTTCATAGGGCAAGCTTTACCACTACTGCATATATTATTTCAAAATTTTCACAATCAGCCGTAATCTTGGTATTTGACAGCAGAGAGAGTATCAGTTCAGATGTTAAGACGATGTAGGGCTGTCATATTATGCATGAAAGATTTCTGAAGTGTTGCTGTAATAGAATGCTTAGTTCCTCACTGTCACCCTTTACTTACTGCAGTTCATTTGTGCCTACAAACCAAGCTGATCAAATGTGCAGCACATAAAACTATGTTTGGTTTGGCAGTATTGGATATATACATTCCATCTGTAAAACAGTTCTGAACAGCTTCCTGCTTCTATAATTACAGTGTCCCCTGCTCATTCTTTAATGAACTCGCTGCCAGCACCACAATACTGTAATTAAAGCTGTCAGGTCACAGATATTCTGGGACTTGGCTAGAGCCTGATTACAGAATGTAAAAGATCATAACAATGTTCCAAGATTCTATATAACACTTCATATTTCTGTCCTCCTTCATCCAGAATACACAAGATGCTTCTTGATCCCTAAAAAAAAACCCACCTCCAAACCATCTATGAACCATAAAACATCCAGATAAGGACCTAACAATGTAAAGACCTAGCTTATAGTTTCTTTAAAAGCTAACGCCATCTTAAATCTAGCTACTCCTAGACTGGGCACATAGTGCATGCGATAGTTGTGAGCTGCCTAAATAGTATAGTTCCCTTGCAAATTGTCATGATGTCCAAGTTTGGGTGGCTGGGTAGTTTACAAATCATCCTGAAACCCTAGAACAAACTGTTCTGATTAGGTGGCTTGCAATCGGCACATGTGGGCAGAGAAATTAAGCAATTCTAGGTATTTTCCCTCTGTGGCTATGCAAACCCACCCGAAGGCTGCTTTCCGAAGCTCCTCAGGTGGAAGAGACTGTTTTGGTAAAATTAGATGTTTAACACAGACATGATGTTTAACACAGACATGAAATACACTCTAACAACCATGCTCTTATTTCTATAGCATGAAATTGGGTAGGAAGGAGCACTCGGTAAACCTTACTGAGATAATGAAAGAACATATGGAAATAAAGATATTTCAGTTGATCTGAGAGATGTCTTGTCAAAGAAATGCAATGTAATACTGGCATCCATTGCCTCCCTTTCTCCTAAACCCTAACCCTAAAGATTAAAGATAAAGGTTTCCCCATGACATTAAAGTCATGTCTTTAAAGTAATGTCTGACTCTTGGGGGCAGTGCTCATCTCTGTTTCCTAGCCAAGGGAGCCAGCATTTGTCCACAGACAGTTTCCACGGTCATGTGGCCAGCATTATTAGCAAAGCCTCAAATCCTTACAACAGAAGTGGTGAAGTTCAGGCCTCCCATCAGCTCCAACTAGCATGGCCAATGATCATGGGCAGAGTTGTAGATCAGCATCTGGTGTAAAAAAATACAGCAATATTTTTTACTTTTTCAGTGCTGTGTGTTATTTTTTCTTCCAATAAACCATAATCTTTAAAAATCTCCTGCTTTTCACAGTGCAAAAAACTCCAACCCAAATAAAATTGTCTGAAAAATGCTAAAACAATATTATTGCTGCAGGTCCAGTTTTTGGTTTTTTACACTATAAATTCTCTATTTATAAATAGATACTCCTCCATAAACCATTATTAAGTCTCATCATGAACTTATGGACTGATACAATAATAAAAAAGATAAATCAAGCAATGCCTTCTGTAATTGGAAAAAAGAACCCCAAACCATATGCTACAAGCCTCCAAAATGGGTCTGAATTTCTTGAGAGAAAATGAAGTTCTGATTTCAAGACTCTTCACTGAATCACTCTGTTCACTTTCTACAGAATTCCAAAATAGTAATCTAAATCCAAGAAAGCTGCTGCATCCACAGTTCCGTGCAACCATAAAAAAATTCTGTTGAATTTGTTGAGGGACTTGACAAAGCTATTGAGAAGTCAAAGTAAACAATGTCTACCAAATAAGCCCTTGTCCACATGCTTATTGACTCTCTCAAAGAACTCTAAAACACTGGTAAGACAGAATGTACCTCTACAGAAGCCATGTTGGGTCTTCTTCATTAGGACTTGTCCCTCTTTGTGCCTACTGATGCTGCCTCTAATGCTTTCAACCAGTTTACTCAGAATAGATGTTAAGCTAACCAGCCTTTAATTCCCCTGGATCCTTTTTTAAAAATTGTTACATTAGTCATTCTTCTTTCCTCTGGTACACAGACTGATCTTAGGGACTTATTAAATAGTTTCCTAAGAAGGTCAGCAATTTCATATTTGAGCTTTAAGCACTCTAGGATACATAAAACCCTCTGGCCAGATGATTTATTAACTTTCAGTTTATTAACTTTCAGAATTTCACATTGAGAAATTCACCTTTATCACCAATATCTGCCTTAATTCCTCAGACTCCTTTCTAGAATACATAAGCTGCCGCTGCTAATTTCATTTCTATACCACTCTATAGCTAAAGCGACCTGGGCAGTCTACAACAGTTCAGGTCCAAATATCTATTCTATATTCTTGGCTATGAAGACAAATGAACAAAACAAATCATTCAGCTCCTCAGCCATCTCCTGATCCCCCTTTAGTGCCCCTTTAATTCCATTATCATTCTGCCTCTCTAGCTGGTTTCTTTTTTCTGATGCATTTAAAGAATTCTTTTATCATTGGTCTTGATGTTAGCGGTATAGTCCTCAAAATGATGTTATGCTTCTCTCATTCTCTGCTTGCGTCTCTCTTGTGCAAGCTTGTACTCCCTTTAGTTTTCTGCTTTCTCCAAGATTTCCATTTCTTGAAGGAAGCCTTCTCTAATAGCTTCCTTGACTCTAACCCTGTTTCCTCATGTGTGGTATGCATGCTCTCTGAGCTTCTACTATTGTGGTTTTGAGTAATCTTCCAGCACTCTGAAAGCAATCTTCAAGCATTTAACCCACTTCACTCTCTGCTTTAACTTTTTTACCAGTTCCCTCATTTTAGAGAAGTCAAATGTGGTGGACCTCTTTAGCAATTCTCTACCTATCAATATATTAAATCTGATAGCACTGTGGTTTCAATTTCCAACTAATTCAACATCTACTTCATATACTGTATTCTGGAAATCCCCACCCAGGATTAAATCAAAGATTGCCTCTCCTCTAATTGGTTCCATGACCAAATGTTCTGGGCATTGGTCATTTAGGACACCAAGAAATTTTACCTGTCAGGACTGGAACATGTATTTCTCCAGTCAGTGTACATATGGCTACTTATTACAGCATTGCCTTTGTTGGAGGCCTCCCTGATTTCATTCTCCATGTAGAAATCACCTTGAACATTCTGGTCTGGAGGACAATATGACCAAATTAACCACATTTAACCACTCTCTGTGGAATCTCCCACCAAAGGAAGAAACTTTTCTACCAGCTAATGAGGGAATGCATTGAAGGTTCCATCCCCTCCTGCAACTACTCACAATTTGGCCTCTACTGACTTTTTTTTTTAAACCAAACTACACCACCCAAAACTCTGACTTAAGGATGGTCATGTTTATCAACATTTCTGTTTCAAGCCAACTTAGGAACTTGTGCTTTTTCTGTGACGACAAGTAGAGCAGTGTTACAGCAGTTTTTGAGTTTCAGAAATGAAGATCAGTCATTGTACTTGCTTCCCAAAAAGGACTGATAGGTATAATCTGATGTCAGTAATACCTACTGTTGGCTAATTCATTCAGACTGTAAATTCCCATTTTAAGACTAGTTCTTTCTAAAATGCACAGTCATCCCTTACTTCATTTGTTCTGGGAACTGGAAAGTTTGCATGGTTTTGTGAACTTGTGGTTGGTTCTATTAAAAGAACGACTGTGTATTTTGAATGACTATGTTGATTTTAAATATCGTAGGTTATTGTAGATAAATATTTTCATGGAAAATAGAAAAAGCAGGAAATTTAGGTAGCCCCAAAAAGGACTACAAAGATGGATTCTGTACAGGAAATTCTTATACTCCACTACTAGTTATATTGTGGTTTGGAGGAAGGTTGGCGAGCGGGAAGGCAGTTTGCAAGAGGTACATGAGAGTGCAACTAAAAGGCTAAGGGGAAAAAAGATGGAAATCCGAGGGCAGGCCCATATTCGCTTATCTAAGATTTAGGTGAGGAACAAGACTTGCAACGTGTTTTCCCTGATCAGTTCTGCATCCCACCTTAACATTCCAATCTATTCTAATCAATTTCAGTTTTTCTGTAGCAGAACCCTCATTTAGCCCTGACACCAGCGAACAGTAGCCTGTGATCCACTGGGAGAATGCAGTGGATTGCTGCTGCTTTTCTGTGCTGACTGTGTCCGTTCTCCTTCACGTGTTCTATGCCAGAACTCTCTTCTGGTATGCTAGAAGTCTCCCCTACATGCTGCCATTTTTTGGATCCCTCCCCAAAATGTTCTTTTCTAGGAAACTGCTCATTTAGATCAGAGCTAGGGACCATGAGGTGCTGTTAGACTTCAGGCCAGGGCTGATGGGATGTGCAACCCAACTTAATCCCTTTCCGCTCAGTTCTGTGCTCAGAAGTAAGTCCCACTGAGTTCAGTGGGGGTTATTCCCAGAAAAGTGAATACAGGAGTGCAGCTTAGTCCTCAACTCATTCGTCTACATCCATAGTTCTCATTTCTGTGTTTCTTCTGTGCATACCCCTACTCATGTCTCCCCTCTCTCTCTCTCTCTTCCCACTGCCATCACCCTGTGACAGGCAGGACTTTTTCTTATTTTTTCTGAGTCAGGCACCTTGCTGCAGGTATACAAAGGAGTTCTAAGAAGGCACTCCTGTCATTTGCAAGCTGCATGTAAAATCCAACCACCCAAAAACAATCTCCCTCCACTCCTCCTCTTAATTGATAATAGAACTCAAAGGGATCGCTAGGATAATTTCTTATCTCCACAAGCTTGCTTCCCATTGATAGAGCCTATTTTAAGGTTTAAGAGCAACTTTATTTAGGTGATAAATGCATGGACATATTTCTTTGTACCAGCTCTGCATACTGATGCACATGCTCCAGAAGATAAAGTAAAGCTGTAATTCTATACCATGGTTTAAGCCCCACTGAACCCAGTGCAGCTTACTTCTGAATAGATAGATATTAGCATATATATAATAGTGTATATATTACTTTGTTTTATATAATAGCAATATACAGGGGTGTGCAAAAGTAGTTATAAGAGTTATACAGGGTTCCTTACCCTGTGCCAAAGCGTGCTTGAGTGCAGAAACTAGACTACAGGAATGTGCAGATGCTGAAGGCCAGAATTTGGGCACTTAAGAGATTGCACTTAATTGCAATTTGTATGTCATCCTTATTGTGATTTAATAAAGCTATTGTTTTTACATAATAAAAACTGTATACCTACTTTTGCACCCCTCTATATATTACTTCTGAAGAGATATATGTGGAATCTCCCTGTTAGAGACATATCAGCAGAGCCAGATTGAATGAACAAGCTTCAGCTAATAAACCATATGGAATTGTAATGCATAACATTCATCCTGGGACTCCATATGGATAAAGTTGTACTTCCATGAAACGAGGATGCTCACAAAACCATTTGCGATGCCAGCAGTGATGGCTTCTGCCTAGTTAACCTGTGCAAAAGGAGTTGAAATGGGAAACAACATCTTTGATGACTCTCTCAATATGAAAGGTTATTTTATCATGAAATTTTACAGGAAATCCTGTAAGTAAATTTTAAGAAAATCCTGTAAAATTTACTGAAGTATTCCAACTGACCATTGAGTCATACCTGGGCTGGATGGGAAAGAATGAACCTGATGGGCTAGATAACATGAAAACGTAGTTTAGGCTAGTTCACAAAGAAGCAGTCCCTGCCTATTCACCATTATGGCAAAAGAAATTAGCCATGCTGAAGTCAAGAGACAACACACTCTAGATGGCTGAGGGATGCTGGGGGTTGTAGTCCACAACAGATCTGGAGAGCACCATGTTGGGAAAGGCTGGACTTGATGATGCTTCGGAACGTTTCTCTGCACACAGTCGGGTTTCCTCCCTCTATTCCCCTCCCTACCTGCTTTCTGTAACTTCTTGCTTGATGAAGAGATTTGGAGCTCTCAAAAGCAAGCACGTTTTGATGACTTTTGGTTGGCTTAATAAAGATATTGCACTAATAAGGATTTTGAGACATCTGTTTGACACACTGCCATATTTTTCACAGTAGTAAGTTAAAGCAGTCTATGAACAGCTCAGAAAGAAATAATCCCAACCTATCGACTTCCACTGAATGTGTAGAGTTGAGAGCAGCCCTTTTCCTAACCTGGCTCTACGAACCTCAGCCATGGCTTCACGAATGACTGGCGGAAGCTTTGGAAACTTGCAAAGGAGGCAAAAGCTCAGCTCTTGCAAAGCTACTCCTGTTTTTCCTACGATCTTCTGTAGGGAACAAAGACTTGCTGGTCCAAAGGCTGGCAAGCCGACCAAAGAGAAAGCGAAGGTAATGCAAGGACATAGATAAGAAGCAAAGAGAAACGCGTCGGGCTGCAATTCTAGGAGCCAGCCTCAATGAAGTCGGAGGGGCTTACTTCTGAAAAGACACGCTGAGGACGGCAGCTTTAGTCTCTCCATCTTGGGGTGGGGGAGAAAGGAAGAGCTGGTAGCTGCCAACCAATGGAGGGGTGGGGGAGAAGAGGAGTGGAAAATCGGCTAACACCGGCTTGTCTGCTTCCGTAGTTCAGATCCTCTTGCCCAGTATAGCGCATCCCCCGCTCCCCACTGCAACAAAGGAGCTCTCAGCAGAGCATCCTCTTCCTCCCGCTTTGCTTCATTCCCGCCTAGAATACCGGGGGGGGGGGGGGGGATTTGAGTGGGCGGCGCTCAGCCGCAGACGACCAGGCGGAAGGTGAGAGGAGGAAGAGCACCCCTGCCTCTTTCCCACCGTGCCCCTTCCCTCGGCACACCTTGCCTCGGAGGCGGGAGGCAGCGCCGTCCCCAGCCGCGGGGCGGCGGCACCGGCGGGAGGGGAACTTGGGCAGCGGGACCGCCCGAGCGAGGGCCAGCCACGCGGCGGAGAGGCACCTTGCGGTCCTGGGAGGCGGCGGCGGCGGCGGCGCCCCAGCAGGGCCCCGGAGGTGAGCGAGGCATGCGTTTTGCGCGTGGGGCGGTCGGCCCGGGCAGCTCCTCCTCTTCTGTCTGGCGGAAAGCGTGGCAAAGGAGATGGTTTAAATCCAGGGTCCTCCCGCCTCGCTCAGCTTCTGCTCCTCTGTGTTGCAAACCGCCCTGGTGGGGGCGGGCTTGGAGGGGTGGAGGAGCAGAGTTGGTGCTGCCCGGACCTGCTTTGCGCGAAAGGAAGCGGCGTCTCCTCTGCAGACTCCGCAAAACGCTCCAGGGTGCTCCCCAGCGCTGCGCGCCCCGCGCATGCCTCGGCGGGGTTGTTAAGCGCTTGTTTACCTTTCGAGCACGAAGGGTCGTCTCCGCCTGCTTCTCTTCTGCAGCGCGATGCTTTTCGGTGGGTTGTGACGCAGAGTCGGGTTATTAATGCACGGGCCGTTTCTACGTTTGCTCAGAAGTCCCGCTGACCTGCCTAGCCCAGTGTTGGCTGGCACCGACTGCTTGCGGCTCTCCAGGAGTTCCTGCCTGGAGGAACGAAGGGCCGAAGCCGGGGCTCCTTCGCGAGAGCGCCTAGGGCGGCTTCCCAGAATGAGCAGTTCGCCAAGTCGCCCCAGAAGGCTGGAGAACCTTGCAACGTAGTTTGACGCTAAGCGTCTTTTGCGACAAGCTACTTAAACTCGGTGCACCCCACCTTTGTTCGTTTGGGGGACCAGTCCTGTGCTGCCTCAGCACTAAGAGGGCATAGCTGCAGTGCCATGCTGCAGACTCAGGTACATGCTTAAAGTAGAATGTATATTGCCGGACACTTGCTTTTCACGGATGGTAACAATGCAGTAGATTTCCGATCTGAGAGCTTTCCCCTTTAATCAGCAAGATGGCTAGCTCTGAGTATTGTAAAATGTTGACTCCTAAGCACTCCAAAGAATGAGATTTCATTCTTGTCTTTATTATTCTCTCACTCTTCTTATTGTCTGAAGGGTTAATAAACATTTTTCTGCACCTTCAAGGCAAAGAAGTATTATAAGTTGACATTTTCGTATAGCAAAATACTAAACGGAGCCTCCTCTGTAACATCCAACTACTGGATGAGTGAGAGAATTTGATCTGGTCCCCTTTGCTTTGCCATAGGTCTGGTGCAAAAGTGAGAAAAGCTGCACCTGTTGAAATTGCCTAACGTAAACAACCACGGAAAAACACGGTATCGAAGCCTTGAACTCCTTTGCACACCCTTCCACTTTCATGTTGCAACAGCGCAAACAGTCCTCTTGCATTATTATGTGCAGGCAGATCTGGAATATTGAACAGATGAGAGCTAACATCCTATGTTTCCTACGTCACTTGCTCCTTACAGCCTTTTGGATATTTTCCCTCTTTGTGCATTGTTAGAAACTCAATGGTGCTTGTCTAGCCTTCCCCTGAGAGAGAATTTGAAATTTGTCTCTGAAAAAAGAGTGATTTTTTTTTCTGTTGCTTTGTAGTTAGCCTGCTATATTTCCTGTACAAGTGATCACATAGGAAGTCAGGTCTTTCCCCCATATATATATATATATATATATATATATTAACGGCTTAGTACTGAACTCTTAGAGATGGATAGGAGGGGTGTTTGAAACAGAGTAACTCTCCCATGAATAATTGTATAGCTCTTCTTACCTTCTGTGCAGGATATGGCTCTTTTGGCCTGTCCCATCTCCAGGTGTGTTGTTTTGTAAATTGGGCCACTTATATTTCAGTCCTGCTGAGGGCAATGGCTTTTTTGCAGTAGAAATGAATTCCACAAAAGTGAATTGTGAATGTTGAGCAACTACATAATCTTTTTCTGGAAAAGAAATATTGTCTGAAGGCACAAATTGAGAATGTTATCCTCGAGCATTGAACTAGAGGTTGTTATAAATGTTCAGATGCATTATTTATTTATTTATTTATTAAAACATTTCTATGCCACCCCATTCGCCGAAGCCTCGGGGCGGCTCACAACATGAAGTAAAATACAAAAATAACAATATAAAATAAGTAACAATATAAAATAAGTCGCC
Source organism: Varanus komodoensis (assembly GCF_004798865.1). Classification (NCBI taxonomy): domain Eukaryota; kingdom Metazoa; phylum Chordata; class Lepidosauria; order Squamata; family Varanidae; genus Varanus; species Varanus komodoensis. Next base: position 35,109,967 of record NW_025335568.1, on the reverse strand, counting down.
CTGGCCAGATAAAATAAGCAAATACTGTTAACAATTAAAATGACGCTTAAATAAAAAGGTCTTCGCCTGGCGCCGAAAAACAAATAACGACGTCGCCAGGCAGACCTCTCTGGGGAGCGCATTCCATAGATTGGGCGCCACCGCAGAGAAAGCCCTCCTCCCGGTACTCACCCTCCTAATTTCTTTCACGGAGGGTTCCCAGAGAAGGGCCTCTCCCGCAGATCTCAAGGGGCGGGCGGGCATATATGGATGTAAGCGTTCCTTCAGGTAACCAGGACCCAAGCCGTTTAGGGCTTTATGGGTCATCACCAACACCTTGAATTGGGCCCGGACTTCAATGGGAAGCCAGTGAAGCTGACGGAGGACTGGAGTCATGTGAACATAACGCCCAGTCTCTGTCAGCAGCTTGGCAGCTCTATTTTGAACCAATTGAAGTATCCGGACCGTCTTCAAGGGTAGCCCCAAATAAAGTGCGTTACAGAAGTCCATGGGTGTATTTGGAAATATCAAAAACTGTACTAAGCTTTATCATAACACTGATGCTGTGAGTGGCAAGGCTAATCAGAGAGGCTAAGTAACCTGTCAAAAAGACAAGGCAGAGATGGGGGTCTGAGCCCCAACATACAAAACAGCTCCTTTGAACCCAGCATTTTGTGCCAACAATTTCACAAAATTGTTGTGAAATTTTATTTCTTATCCAGGATCATTATCCATATAGACAAGCACTCTTTACCTACACAGACATGAACAGATCCTTATATCCACTCTTGACTCATGCAAGCGCACACAAGACCATGCGGGCAATTTCAGGATCTTTCCAAACTCTCCGCACCCACACCGCCTCTAAAGCCTTTTTCTCCCTCTCCCTTTATAAAAGCACGTCCCCCATCAATCCAGACATACCATCCTCTCTAGTTCCTAGGGTTTTGCCCACCCAGCTTCCCTTGCTGCTCCCCCTAGTATATCCATGACTCTGGGGGAGGTTCAGGTGCTTGCCACCTGCGGGGTTCAGGTGCTTGCCACCTTGTTCCGACAACTCACCTCACAGCAACGAGAGGGCTCCATTCTCTCCACTTGTTTTTCGTGATGGCTGGACATGCTGGAAAGGAGCGTTGGCTTGTAGCTGTCAACCATCTGCACTTCCTAAAAATGTTTTTGAGCCCCACATGTGGCCCAGAGCAATTTATGGAAAAGAGAAAGGGCAGCGAATTGAGATCTTTATTTTCCTTTGTAGTGATTACAGCTGCTAGTAAAATATCTGAAGAGGTGTAGGGTGCCCTCCAAGGAGGTGCCATTAGAACTCAAGGGCACTTCTCTGCCTAACCCTAACTTAAAATATCCTTTAAAAACATAGTCAAAAAGGTAGATGTATAGCAAGATAGATAAATTTACTAGCAGCCCAGTCCTCTATGTGTTTAGTTGGAAGCAAGTCCTGCTGTGTTTAATGGAATTTATTCCTTCCGGATAACCTGTTGCAATCCTATGACTACTTACATCGGAGTAAGACCCATCAGATACAAGGGTTCCAAGTAAACAGGATGGCACTGTAATTGTTGATCCTGGGCTTACATTTTGTACCTTACCACTGCTATTTGGACCTACTTTCTAGATATTACTAAGAGAAAATACACCAAGAAGAATTATGTGATAGCCTGCTTGGGAAATATGAATTTAATTTTCAGACACAGTTTGCTTGTAGCTGGTCAGCTACTGAAATTCTCATACCTTATTCCACTAGTAATTTTACGCTTTTCTGCAATTTTATACTCTTGCAGTTATCCAAGAGAACAGGAGTGTGTAATAGATAATTGCAGTTGTCCTTAGTTTTTTTTCCCAAGGAGGAAAATGTTAACCTTGAAATAGTATCCTTCTCATTGTTCTGTAAAATGCTTTTTAAGGTAAATAGTAACACTAGTTAATGGTGCACTCATTCTGAAATTGAGAAAAGTTACTGTTTCTACAATCATAATAGATAATGTTTTGTAATAAACACTTTGTAACTTATATTTATGAAATTTTTCTAATTCATCAGATCCCTCACAACATATAATGATATAATATGTATCTAATATAATGATAAATACACATCATTTTAACAGTTAAAACCAGTACTACCACAAAGAGTAATCCAAGAAGAGAAGAGGGTTGCCAGCTAGAACATTTTTTAAACATAGTGACCCAGATGTATAAAGCATTAATAGTGAAGAAAGGTAGCCTGCCAAACCTCTCTGAGGGAAGAATACTCTCATAAAACTGCCACTGCTGAAAATGTCCTTGGTCATATATATTTCTTTTAGTTTGCTAGATGTTTAAAAATGGATGAAAAATGAAAAAAAATAATGCATTTTAAATGCCTTCTAACTCAGTAAAAATGTTTCTCAGCAAGGAGTTTATGCACTGTCCCCATATGTCAGCCTTCCCCAATCTGTCAACTCCCAGAATTCCTGACCACTGACCATGCTGAGAGGGGCTGATGGGAGTTGAAGACATCTAGTGGGGACACCAGTGTGGAAAAGGCTGTGTTGCGGATTTCCTGTTTATGGAATTTCTGTCTGTTTTAGCATAGCCTGCTAGAATGTGGAAAGTCCCTCTCCCTCCCTCCCTCCGTCTCTCTCTGTCTTTATTTCAGCTCCTTTCTACTTTCCGAAAAGTTAACCTCTTGCCTTTAGGTAGATGGTAAAACATCTGAAAATAATTAAAAAGACTTTCTCAGTAGAACTTGAGACTTTACTTAGGACCCTTTAATTCAGTGGGGCAGGTAGGGGGACCTCAAGGTAACCTCCATGACTTTTGATTCAGAGGCTTTCTAGATGATTGCGCATTGAAGCTAGGGAGTGCCGGATATCACCTAACTCCTTCCAGGGTTGGTTCATGAGAGGCAATCTGATGCTTCCCACAATGCCATAAATAATTTCCTAAAAAGGAACATTAACTCCTTAATGTGGCTTTCTGTTTCAAACACGTTGCCTCCATTATAACATGTGAAAAACCTAAAAACACTCAGATGCCTCCTGCTGTGGAAGAACCTTTTAAAATATTTCTTTTTACATTGCAGGAATCAGCATAAGCTTTTTTCATGTCTACTTACTGGAGGTTTATTCTTTGCAAGGAAACTGGGAGTTGCAACTGTTTTTCTAAAGACAGTCAGTCAAATGAAGGAAAAGATGACACGGAGCATCATGTTGTGGTATCAGATATCATCCGCCTGGTACACGATAAGCAGAAGGTGCTGGGAATTCTGCCAGGTATGGTTAATTATTACTTGCTACATCTTGGGAACATAATGATCGTTCTGGTTATCCGAAATTACTGGTCTCCTCCATGCAACACTTTGATGGAAGGCTTCCATAGTGGCAGCACTCACTGTTGCTAATCTTGGGGTCAAATACCCCAATAATTTGGAGTGGAAATGAATCCCTTGCTTTCCAGCTTGCCTGGAAAGGTATAGGATCTTTTGCTGTGGTTTAAGGCACACAGCCAGAGAGAACAAGCCCTGGTTTTGCATTCATATGAACACATACATACCACACTTACAAAGGAAAAGAAAGGTTATTCAGCGGAAAGTATAGAGTATATCATTTAACCAAATGCTGTTTACACAGGAAATATTCCTGCTACACCCCAATATTAATTTCTAAAGAGATAAAGAACTTCCTACGTAAAGGGGAGGGGGCATTTCATGGCCTGCAGGGTAGGCTGTTGACAGCAGTCATATGTCTTCTTGCAGGAACAGTGCAAGGCATTCACAGGCTTGGGAGGGACAGGACAGACTTGTCTTCAGAGCTGCTTCCCCCCTTCTGCCATTTGGTGCTTGCTCTTTAGACTGCATTTCTCTCTGTATGCCTGTCTATGAGAAAGATGAGCTTCCCAGACCTATGCTAACTGTTGGGAGAGTGCTTGATAGCTTCTTGATAACTTTAACTTTTGTTTCTCTGGGAAAAAAGTGAGTTCTTTGTCTATGTTTGCTAGGTAATGTTGATGAGGTGATTTTCTAGGTGTCCCAAGACAACTCTCCTTGCAGGGTTGTTTTGCCTAATCATTTTCAGGGGAAAATGTCTGAATTTTTCTCTGCAAGAATTCCAGCATTGATTTTCGTGTCACACTGGCTAGCTCAGGATACTAGGCCCTTCTTTCTGAACTCAAGCCTACCAACTTGGTCCATGACCTGAAAGCCTGTTCTGGCCTGGGAGCTTATTAATACGGTGTTGATACTGATATGTACATGAATTACATCCTGTGGTAAACTCTGTCATGCAATATGGGAAGCAGAAAATGTGGCATTTTTCATCCATCTCCCAAAAATGAACTTGGATCACACAGGTTTTCCCTGGCTTACAATTAAAATGACTATACCCCGCCATTGTACTAATCCTGCACTTCTCTAAATTTATTATTCCTGTAATTGGAATGGTTTTTTAAATGGTATTTCAAATGTTTTATATTTATATGCAAACTGCTAGTATTTTTTTCAATAGGTATTCAATATATAATATGCATTAGTTCAAAACAAAATAGCTCTCTCAGATTAAGAGTGCACTTCTATTGCAGGAGAGTAAATTCCATTGATTGTAAACTCAGCTGCATGTCCTTTCTGCTGCATGAGCATGCATAGGATTGCTCTGCAGAAGTAAAATAATTTTTGTATTCAGTTTTAGGATGTGGTAGCCAGCAGTGAGCTTAATGGGATGTCAGATGAATGGTTGCTTTTTTGGTCTTTTTGGCCTGCAATCTTTGAGTATCAGAGTCCAGATAAAATGCAGCAAAGGATTCTCAAATAATTTCTTAGTAATGGTCTGAAAAGGAGTTGGTGTGTTTAGCCTGGATATTATTGCTGTATTCAGTTATTTGAGTGGCTAGCAGATGATGGAACAAATTTGTTTTCTTTTGTTCAGAATGATAACACAAGAAAAGGGGTTTAGGCTAAATGTTAGGAATGATGTTCAGCTATGCAGCGGTTATCCTTGGAAAGATAGTTTCTTAAGCAGAAACTTAAGTGCACTTTTAGTGGCAGGAAGTATGGCTAGATGAATTTTATTATCTATTTATTCATTTAAAACATTTCTATGCCGTCCCCGTCGCAACAAAGCCTCGGGGCGGCTCACAACAAAGACAAAAACATACAAAATTATACAAAAATTATACACTAAAAATAGTAAAACCCGGTGCATCTCGGCTTAAAATTTTTTAAAATCCTACATAATAAATTAACACTTAAAATAAGTTTTAAATAAAAAGTGTCCTCTGTTTCTAAATGCCATAATTCCTACTGTGGTAAGGAGCACCTGTATGCATTTAATGGTTTTTTGACCTTGCTGCTAGAACATTGGATAAAAGACTCTAAAGTTTCAATGATTTTTCTGGATGTATGTATGTATGTGTTCATTCGATTTATATGCTGCCCCACTATCCAGAAATTCTCTGGGCAGCTTACAATATATTAAAATCCACAGACAACATAAAACAGTACAAAACACAACATGAGAATACATAACATGACTTATGTTTACTATAAATTGCCACTGTTTGTGCTGTAACTTTTTGATGAATTAATTTATTATTTGTATTGTTTATACGTTTAAGTTGTAGTACATGTGTTTTAATGTAAACTGCTTTAAGCTTAGGATGGCAAGTGGTACAGAAGTAGTTTAAAGAAGCATAATGATAAATAATGATGGCCAGAAAATGTGCATTCTTATTACTGGTGAAGGAAAACAGTTGATACCCCAGTTTAAGTCTTGATATTAGCTCCTGCTAAGCTGATCCATGAATGTTGTATAGATTTAAAAGAACCTGGTGGGAGAGTGGACTTAATATCCATTCCCATTCCCACCCTGGAGTCATCTCTCCCTGATTAATGTACATAGAAATCCAGGTAACATGCATGGTATCCCTTGCCTTGCTTGGGGTTCTCATCCCCTTTCTGTATGTGTTTGCCTTTCACATACTTGTGTGTTCCCCTTAGCCCACCAGTAGAGCTGTGTTTTACCATACAGAGCTAGTGACACCACTTGCTTCCCCCCCGCCCCCTCTCCCGCCCCCGCCCCCTTCTACCTAAAGGATTAGGGTAAGTAATCAAACTTACATAAAATACATAGTGCCAGCTTCCTGCATGACTCAAAATCTGTGTTTTATGCAAAGCCATAAAGAAAACAGACAAGGGAATATGCAAAGAACGTTGCTAAGAGATTCAGTCCCTTTCCTCTTATATTTTTGATCATGTTGCTTGCCATATCAACCTCTCCATTCCTGTTCCTCCTTTTCAGAGAAAGTTGACAGGGAAGGGACATTAGGACAGAAAACTGTGAACACAGGAATAGGGTGGTGCTAACAAATGTGTGATGTGCTGCCAGTAACTTCTGAAATTTTGCACACTATGCTTTCCTTCATTTGTCCACCTGGTTCAGTGCCTGAAACTAGGAAACTAGGAAACTGTTTCCTGCTTCCACAAAATGTGAAACAGACTCACTGAATGAGTTTCATGTTTCATGGTAACAAAGCATCATCTCTGTAAATAAACTTTTGTGCCTATTTCTTACCTACCCGCCAAGTAAGATGCTTCCAGACAAGAATTTTAGCATGTTATCTCCCTGCTCATTCACAAAATTTTTATGGAGACATGGGTCCAGAAGAGCTTACAATGCTGGGAAAAATAAATATTTCAAATTATAAAGAAAAGTCCATTTGCTTGTATTCTAAGTGGACAGAAGGTATGTCAGATTTTACCTACTTGGTGCCTTCTAATTGAGTTGGACTGCAATACCCATCATTCTTAGCTGGCACATTAGCTGGAACTGAAAGGAATTGTAGTCCAACACATTTGTACTACACCAGGTTGGGAAAGACTGGTGCACACACATGATAATGATAAGAAGATTCAATCATTAGAAAGTCTGCAGGAAGCCTCCATGCTGACGTTTCAGTTTTTCTCATTGTAAATGTCTCATTGATTTGTAACTGTCAAAAGGTGACCTTGACAAAGTTGCAAATATGAGATTTTTTTCACTGATAAATAAAACGGATCAAAATCATAGAAAAATATGAAATAAAAATAAAATAACTGGATATCATTTGGACATATGGTAAGGGGAAAATGCAACAAAATTAGAATGAAACTCAGTCTGTAACATGCAATTAGCTATTCAGCATGTTTAAAAAAGCAAATCACCAGTTTAAAATACAGAGTACATTTTCACTCATCTGTTATGTTTACAATCTCTTGAAATCCTGAGATGATATATCTATGGTGGGGCTGAAGGTGATTAGTCAAGCCCAATTAAAAATATTAAACTGGTTATCTCCCCAACTCCTTCACCATGATCAGTACCCAGTAGTGCTCAGTTGTTCTGGAGTTTATTGCTAAAAATTGTAACATTGAAGATACGAACTACACCCCAGTAGATGTCCTTAGATTAGTTCGGAACAGATTCATTTGGGCTTATTACACAAATAATGCACTAATATTCATGTAATAACATGAGAACCCTGAAGAAAGGGAAAGTAATATACCCAGGTGACTATTATGCACTGTATATTTCAATAAATAACAGCAACACTTATTCTATACTGACAACGTTCTCTGGCTGGTTTGCAACAATCCATAAACATGAATTGGGACAGAGGAAGAGAAGGGAAGCTGCTTCCTTTAGACCACTTGAACTTCACAATGTGCATCAGCTTCTACCACACCTGGTCCCAATGCAAAGAGCCATTTAATCCTTTCCAGTAAAAGATGTGTGCTTGTGCTTCTCACATAGAACCTTCATCTCACAGAGAAATAAATCTAGTCATTTAGTGCAAGCTAAAATCAGTGACCTTATGTACTATCTCTTGAAAAGCACACTAGATGCAGAACTTGGTGATGTTCTGTACTGGTAAGAAAAAAAACTAGTAAGTTATAAAGCTTAATGATAGCAGCAGACTAGGATATATGCTAAGTACTAAAGTGTTTAAGGTACATTACCTGAAATTTAGATTTCATTTTTAACAGGTGTAATAGAAGGCAACTTCTGTGATGATTCTAATTTTCAGTGCTTTTAGCTTATCACTTTGGCAAGCACCTCTACATTTCACCATTAAATGATTTATTTAAATAAATGGAAGTCTTATACTGCTGCATTTTGTGCTGCTTTTAATTGAATCCTTCTTTAAGCTAGAATTATTATGTGTAGTAAATATGCTATGAAGAACTCAGAAACTTCAAACATGTCCTGTGTGTTTTACTGCCAGCTAATAAGTATCAAGAAAAATAGCTTTCTTGGAACTGAAAGCAATTCCCCTGAGCAAAATTACTGCTGCTTGATACCCCCTTGGAATTAATCTTGGTTTTATTTACGGTTAAGTGTTACGATTGTGCAACTATATCTCAAGAGATGATGCTTCATAATTTAAAAAAACTGGTTTAAACACACAATCTCTGCATGTATATGGGAAAATACAGGTTAATGCCAGCTAACACAGTAAGAATGGCAGCATGACTTCAGATGAAAGTAGCTCATGATGGTAAAGTAGCTTGGAGTTGCTATTCGGATGCTTACTGTTAACATTTCTAATGCTATGTTTCTAGCTATTTTTTGTAGTAGCATACAAGAAATATACTACACTTAGAAAAACAAATATGCATATTTAGACTGTCGCAGAACTAGTACCTAAAGATGAAAATGTATTGTTTTTCTCATAAATGTCTTTGGTGCCTTTTTGTCTCTTGATTTGGTTCATTATAGCAGCAGCCCCCAATCTGGTGTTGTTCATAAACATTGTATTTCAGTTTTCATCAGTCCAAGCTAGGAATTAATAGTCAAGAATTATGGGAGATCCAGTCCTAAACCCCTGAAAAGTTGGAGAAAATATAATCCAGTCATGGCATAGTCTACTGTTGTCGGTGAAGAATTGTAGTCTGGAGGATACCAGGTTGCAGGTGGCTGATGTTGTCCGATCCATCAGCAAAGATCTAAAGTGGACGTGATGGTTTGAGTCTTTGTGCACTGACTCCTAGTGCCCAGTAGGTGCCTCTGCTGTTGAAATGATGAAACAGGCTTACAGTTGAAAGTAGGCGGTAGGAAGCAGCCCTTCAACTACTGAAAGGTTTGGCAATGATTCTATGCACAGCACATAAGAAATCACAGTCATCCTGGTGAGTTAACTCTCTCCTTTTTAAAACGTCCTTCTTACCTATGCAGTAGCCTGATTTATGATAAGTAGAACAGGTGTGATAAGTACAACAGGTGTGTAACTCCTAATGGAATGCATAAAATAGAAGTAATTGAGCTGTTTGCGCATTGGAACAAAGAGCATGTTTACTCCGAAAAGTTGCCAGGTTTGAGTGTCCAGTTAATCTTTCCCAAGTGAGTGAGGATTTCTCTGCAGAAATGCCGTCCCCCTGTGAAAAATCACATGGCAATTCTGTTTCCAAGGAAACCTTTTTCCTGCAAGGAGACTGCCTTAAGCTGGCTATGTTAGTTATACTACTCTTGGTTATATGGCTGCAGAAGTGGCATGTAAAACACTGTTTCCTTCCCCTTCTTTAGTCAAAGGGTGGATAATACGTTTATATTAAACTTTATGGAATAGATATTTTGGGTGAAATAGGATTGGCATTTTGAAGAAAGCTGTGAGAAAGGCTTTTATGAATTTTGTGGGCTAGTGTGGCATGAAAATGTACAGAAAGTTTTAATATTTGTTGAATTATTCCCTCCCCTGCTCCCCACCCCCCAAAAACAAACAATAAAGGCATGTTGAAGACTTTTCCAAGACATTAAATCTGAGCCGGGAAGGTTTCTTTATTTGCCTCTTCAAACAAGTTTGGTAGGTTGCTTCATGCTGTGTTGGATAAATCCACTTGTAAGTAAAGACGTGTGCTTGCTGTGATTGTTAATTTCTTCATGGATAGTGCTGTTATATAATTTAGGCACTAGATGACACAGCTTGTATCTGAGGGGAGACAGGCATTTCTTGTTGCTGTTCTGGTGGTCCTAAAGAGACAATAGTGCTCTTGTCTACCTTCTCAAGCCACATTTCTAACAAGACAAGGAAAACAACATTGGAAGGATTAATAAACCTGCAGCATGACCAGAACACAATCAAAACTTTTGGCACTATGTGTCATCAGATTGTCTCTGACTTGTGGCCACCCTATGAATGAATGTCCTCCAAAGTGTCCTGTTCGTGGCAGTCCTGTCCAGCTTGGCTGTAGCTTCCTTTAAGGAATAGATCCATCTCATAACTCTTCCTCTTTTGCCTTCAACAACTTTTGCGCTGTTGTCTTCTTCAATGAGTCTTGCCTTCTCATGATATACTTGGAGTATGACATCTCTTTTGCTTCCAAAATTCTTATTACAAAGACTTATTTCCATTTTTAGTCTCCAATAACAAAAACTTACCAGAGATGTGTAGGCAGGATCTATTTGTTAAAAGGTATGAAGTTGCTCTTGGGCTAGGGGCCTATTCTTCCAGCCACCCGGTGCTGTACACCAGCCAATCAGTACTGCGTTCAGCCGGTTCAGAAGAAGAAGCAGTGATTTGCCTCTCTAGTGAAAATGCTATTTCTAGGCACATATGTACATACCTTAAGCCCTTACATATTTGCCAGATCTTTCCTACTTCTTCCACAGAAAAACCTAATTTGGGGTGGAGAGGTGCATCTCTGAAGAAAAATAATCATTGTGACATTTGGTTTTAGCACTCATCAACTAAACCATATGTATTGCGGCACTTTCGTTCACTACATCTATAATTTAGTTCCTTCAGAAATCTTAGTAGCGTCTTATTTTTCAGATCATTTGTGATGTGTTTTGTAACTGTGGATTACTGGTATCTTTAACATCTTTTTTTATTTGCAGTATTCTTTCTTTCTCTTCAAAACAGCCTTGGAATGATCTAAGATTTATATGCTTGGCTGAAGAGCCAGTGGAGTGAAGCTAATGTTTGTGGAGTTATGACTTAAAGTCTCCCAGTCAGAATTTCCCTTAAACATAACTATAGCTGTAGAATAGTAATCCTGTTCAGTATGAAAGGAGCTGTAGCTTCAGACATTTTGTGGTACACTGCTGTTGATACATAGGAAATAGAGTCTGAAATTACCTTTTCCCAGGAGGTGGGGCTTGAATCTTGGTTTCTAAAACCCAAGTTCACTTCTCTTTCATTGCTGACATTGCCTTTTGTGATACTTTTGTTGAAACATTGGCCAAGTTCACAGACATAGGTTCACCACAACCAGACATGGATTCAACAGGTTCATCACAAGCCATAGTGGTTTGCACTGTGATGGGTTATTGTCAGGAGCTGAGGTTCCTCCTTTGAACAAACATCAGCCACAGTCTGTTTTCCTTGCAAACATTCTCTACTGCTTCCAGTACAAACCTCCCAGAATGGTTCCCCAAGAACAGAGCACTTTGTTGAACCAAATCTTGCAACAGCTTCCAGAAACTCTCCTTATGAATACATCTGTGTCTCAGCCTTTTGGGAAGGAAGGACTCTCTGAAGCCGAGCATGTCTCTCTGTGTGTGCTGCTCATCTAATTGGGCCTCTCACCTCTGCTGGCACCTTGCCACAGGGTTCAGCTCCGAGGGGAGGGCTGGTTCATGCCTGGGAGTTCCTCATCCCCAGCAGCCCCTCCCACTGGCTGAATGTATGGGCCATTCCCATTAGCTGTCCAGTGTGGCGAAATGCCTATCCGTGAACCAGTCATCTCCTCCACCTGCTTCTCCTGCATCCCAGCACCTTGAGCTAACCCATGCCCCCCAATCTCACTGAGACAGTCCTCATCTTCTGAATCTGAATAGACACCTGGGATGTGGCTCATGTGGAAATTCTTGCACAAGCCCACCAGCTCCCTTGCTCTCAACAGGTATGTCTTTTTCTCTGACCCCTGACATGGACTTAGCACATGCTATGTTTGGTTTCTATGTGGCTGCCATCCAGTCCAGTGGAAAGACCAGCTGCTGCTAGAAGAGATGCTCCTGCCTGCATTCTCCACTATCTAGATCCGCCTAACAACTGATGTGTCAGCTCCAGCCGCATTCCAGTTGGCTGCTGTGCCTTCCATCTCACCTCTGGCTGCTCCGCTGCCCTCCAGATGCCAGTCTGTGGTTCTGGAGCCTCTTCTGCAGGTGAGGGTATGAGGCACTGGATGATGCTGGCTGTAGCTGTGGCACAGGAGAGGACAAGGGAGGGCACGGCCTTCCCACACTGACGAGCTCTGTATGCAAGACTGCAGCAGGGAGGTTGCCTATGGCAGTGTGCCCTGTGCACCGGGAAGCCTTGGAATAATCGCAGCAAGGAAGGGACAGGGAAGAGGTTGTGCGTATGCTTATGCACTGGCGCAGAGCAAGGGAGTGGAGGGGAAGCAAAAGTGCTACTCTAGTGAGTAGGTGGTTGCTTCAGCTGAGGAAGGGGGAAACGGCGGCTAGCTGAGGACAAACGAGGGGAGTGTATGGAGCAATGAGGAAGCAGCAGGCAATGTAGGCCAGAACACTGCAATCTGGGATTACCTTTCAGCCGCAGAGGCTAATGGGATACTTGCCACTGCTGAGAGGAGGAGGGTGGAGACCATACATGTGTGAAAACTACATGATCGTCTGACAGCCTTACCCAGGAGGCGATGCACAAGAAACCATGTGACGTGGTTTAATGCTGTGTGAGAACAGCAGTTGTGTATAGGACTCTCCAGAGTAAACAATATAAAAATCTTTACATGAACAGAGAGAATCCTGCATGCAGTTTTGTGCATTAAATCTCAAATTAGACAATATATAACAAATTACATATTTTTGATCCTCATAGCTTTTAAAAAATGGAAATATACATATAGCAGAAATCTTCATTTTTTTAAAGTTAGATTTGTGGTGATAATGCTAATCTAACATTGTAATGCTGCTTTGTAAACTGTACAAAGAAAATAATATGACTATATTGCTGATATGGTATTTTCCTGTGATATGAGTCAATTTGTTTTTCAAGGGTAAGTTCTCCTTTTCTTTGATATATATTCAGACTGACAAAATACCAGGGATGTGTTCTTGTCCTTTTGTGAAGTGCTTTTCGAACTTCACGTGACAGTAAAAGATGGCATTTTATTAAGCTATTTTCTGCATTTTACATGATTAGACTGGTTTTCTCTTAAATTAATCTGCTGCCTAATCTCTTTACATAGGAGTCATAAGGAGTATGGATTACAGGGACTTTATTTGATCTGTGCTCACTTAGAAATAAACTTAGCTCTAGTTAATATAATGACAAAAAATCTCATAACCCTAACATAATTGCTTTGGAATAATTCTGAAGCATTAGGGAAGAATCCACTACTGCTAACATAAACTGCACTGCCTTGGCATTAGTAACCTCTAGGGTAATTGCAGCACTGTTACCCAGCACAATAGTTTTCTCCAGAATATTTGTAATGCCAGCAAGCCTTACTGGCATTTCGTTAGAGGTTGTTAATGCTAATGCAACATATTTACATTTGCTGTAGGGTCACTTTGGATACGTCCCATAAAATTTAGTTGTCTTTTTTAGTCAGTTTCTAATAGTGTTATAAGTTAAATCACCCTAATGCCATTAAAGAAACACTGCTCTGTTACTGTTTTTTCTTATGTTACACTGGAATTATAGGAATTTTGAAACTATACCAATTTTCCTGCTTGGAGGCATGACTATTCCTTCTGAGTTTGCATTGTCTCTGATCTTTAAGGCCAATATTAGTTCCATTTTGTTAATTTCAAGGGTAATGTTAATTCCAGTTCCTTTTTAGTACCTGTAGCTGCAGGAATACAGAAGGTGGACATTGACTCAGAGTTTAGACCACAGGATTTCAGCCTGTGTGGTGATCACAACCCACCGAAGCTTGCCCAGACTGATCAGTCAGGCGATCACAGGATTACCTGGGCAGTGAAGCTTCCATGCCGCGAACTCCGTCCTTGCAGCCTTACTACCCATCCTGACACCCCAGCTGTCCTTCCCCTATTCTTGCCTATGGGTTGCAGCAGCTCCTCCTGATTGGCCTGTTGCAGTCCTGAGGAAGGTACTCCCTTCTCCCTCCCACGAGTACCTTCATCTCTGCAGCACAATCCAGCTGCTCCAGCTCCCATAGAGATTATTATTAAATGGAAATAAGCAGGTTCATCTCAGATGCCCGCTTCACCATCTGTGTAATTTCACACTGTTTCTGTTTCCAAAAGTAAACAGCAGGATGGACTGTCCAGCCAATGGAAATAAAACCATCTATGGCATGCCTAGTGCTAGGGAGCTGACAGCAGTAGAGACTGAATGCTAGAAGTAGCCACTTCCTTGCTGCTCTTGCTAGGGGACTCTATGGTGTTTCCCTACCATTAATGATAAAATGGTCATCTCAAGTCTTGGTGACTGGAGAACCCACGGTGAAGTACAGAAACTGTAGAACAGATTGGCCCAATATTACCCAGTGAGCTTTCTGGCTGAGGGAAACTACAACCTAATTCTCCTGCGTCCCCATCTAACATTTTAACCAGCACATCACACTAGCTCTCACAATTTGAGATTTATTCAATTGTCTGGGTGTTTTTCCCATTTCTGTCAGCACAACACAGTGTTGCTGATGTTTTCAGAGGTCTGGTTTATTTTTATGCCTCTTTCCTACCCTAGAGGAGGCTGCAGTGTTAGTCAGCTCTCCTGCAATTAAGTCTGATCCTCTGAGACTTCAAAAGCTGTAAATCATAATTGTGATTCCCTTTTGGGTCATGATCCAAGCTTGCCTGCTTGTAAACACTTGAAGAGTTCAAATCTTCATTTCATTGTTTGATGTGCCTTTAGTAGACTGAAGGGCAAGACCTGAATGCCAAGTAGAATTCAGATTTCTTCTGTTCTGTTTTAGACTGGCTTTGAAATGGGAGATTAGGTAATAGGGATAAAAATCAAGCAGTTACAATTCTGTGACATAAATAATGAAGTTACCTAAAAGTTATATTGTGGTCTGAAAGGTTGACTATTGGTTGAGATAAGTAAATTCTTCCATTAGATTAGCTGCCACAGGAGTTACTAGCCTATTTATTTATTTATTAAATCATTTTTATGCCGCCCTATTCGCCGAAGCCTCGGGGCGGCTTACAACAATAAATTAAAATAACATTTTAAAATATATACATTAAAATAAAATACAAATATACGATATAAAACATACAATATAAAACAAGCCGCCCTGGCCAGATAAAATTCAATAATATTAACATTTGAAATACTGCTTAAATAAAAAGGTCTTCGCCTGGCGCCGAAAAACAAATAACGACTGTGCCAGGCGGACCTCTCTGGGGAGCGCATTCCATAACTTAGGCGCCACCACTGAGAAAGCCCTCCTCCGAGTAACCACCCTCCTAACTTCTTCCATGGAGGGCTCCCGGAGAAGGGCCTCTCCCGCCGATCTCAGAGGGCGGCTGGGCATATATGGATGTAAGCGCTCCTTCAGGTAACCAGGACCCAAGCCGTTTAGGGCTTTATAGGTCATTACCAACACCTTGAATTGGGCCTGGACTTCAATGGGAAGCCAGTGAAGCTGACGGAGAACTGGAGTCATGTGAACATAACGTCCAGTCCCCGTCAGCAGCCTGGCAGCTCTATTTTGAACTAATTGAAGTATCTGGACCATCTTCAAGGGTAGCCCCACGTAGAGTGCGTTACAGAAGTCAAGACGGGAAGTCACCAACGCATGTGTCACTGTCGCAAGGCAGTCGTTCTCCAGATAGGGGCGCAGCTGATGAATCAGCCGAAGCTGGAGGAAAGCGCTCCTCGCCGCTGCTGTTACCTGAGCTTCCAGTGAAAGCTCCAGGTCGAGGAGCACTCCCAAGCTGCGGACCTTGTCCCTAAGAGGGAGTGCAACCCCGTTCAGGACAAGGTTCAATTCACCCTCTCTGAAGCCCGATCCGCCAACCAACAGGACCTCCGTCTTGTCTGGATTGAGCTTCAGTTTATTGGCCCTCATCCAGCCCATTACCTTGGCCAGGCACCGGTTCAGCACAGCCACTGCCTCACCTGGATTGGTGGAAAATGAGAGGTAGAGCTGGGTATCATCAGTGTACTGATGGTTCCACAGCCCACACCTCCTGATGACCTCTCCCAGCGGTTTCATGTATATGTTGAACAGCAAAGGGGACAAAATGGACCCCTGTGGTACTCCATGGCATAGCTGCCATGGCGCAGAGCCATAGTCCCCCAGCACCACCTTCTGGAACCGGCCTTTGAGATAGGAGCGGAACCACTGCAAAGCAGTGCCTCCTACCCCCAATCCCGCAAGCCTATCCAGAAGGATACCATGGTCGATGGTATCGAAAGCCGCTGAGAGGTCCAGGAGAACCAACAGAGACGCACTCCCCCATCATTCTCCCTGCACAGGTCATCGTACAGGGCGACCAAGGCAGATTCAGTACCGTACCCGGGTCTGAAGCCGGACTGCAATGGGTCCAGATAATCAGTTTCATCCAAGAGTGCTTGGAGTTGTCCCGCCACCACCCGCTCTAACACCTTGCCCAGAAACGGGATGTTGGCCACTGGTTTATAATTAGTGGCCATCTCTGGATCCAGTGACGCCTTCTTCAGGACCGGTCGGACTACTGCCTCCTTTAAAGGGGCAGGCACCCGACCCTCCCTCAGAGAAGCGTTAACCACTTCCAAGATCCAGGTTCCAATCCCGTGCTTGGAATCATTTATTAACCAAGACGGGCAAGGGTCCAAAAGGCAAGTGGTTGGATGTACTCGCCCAAGCACCTTGTCCACGTCATCGGGCCGCAGTAACTGAAATTAATCCAATAAATCTGGACCAGATGGCAGCGTTGGTGTCTCCTTTGAAACCTCTGAATCAATAGTGGTGTCCAGCTCGTGACGAATCTGAGTGATTTTCTCCCTGAAATGCCTGGCAAAGTCGTTACAGTGGACCTTTGAGGGTGGAATCAGGTCTTCCTTCGGATCTGGACAAACCAGGCCTTGCACCACTTGAAAGAGCTCCGCCGGACGACATTGTGAGGAGGCAATGGAAGCGGAAAAGAATCTCTTTTTCGCCGCCCTCACCGCCACAGCATAGGCCCGATAGTGGGCTCTTAAGTGTGTTCGGTCAGATTCATCCCGTGATTTCCTCCACCTACGCTCTAGTCGTCTCCCAACCTGCTTCATCGCCCTCAATTCAGGAGTATACCAAGGGGAAGAGCGGGCTCTGCCCGGTGAGAGAGGACGCTTAGGAGCGATCGTGTCTACAGCCCTGGTCATCTCCCCATTCCACAGTTGGACCAGAGCCTCGACAGGAGCACCCATCTTGTCAGCTGGAAACTCCCCCAGGGCCTTCAGGAATCCTTCCGGATCCATCCGGCTCCGGGGGCGGACCCACACAATCGGGTCCGCACCCTTACAGAGGGAGAAGTCGCTCTCGAGCACAAACCTCACCAGGAAGTGATCTGACCATGACAGGGGAGTCAAGCATAAATTACTCACCCTCAGACCACCCTCTTCCTGCCCCGTCGAGAAAACCAGGTCCAGAGTGTGTCCCCGTTCATGGGTTGGGCCGGTGACATGTTGAGACAGCCCCATGGCCATCATGGAGGCCATGAAGTCCTGAGCCGCCCCAGTCAGACTAGCCTCGGCATGGAGATTGAAGTCCCCCAGGACCAACATCCTGGGGGTCCTCAACACCAGGTCCGAGACAGTCTCCGTCAGCTCAGGCAGGGAGACTGTTGGGCAGAAGGGTGCACAGTACACCAACAGAATCCCCAGTCTGTCTCGGTCGCCCAACACCAAGTAGAGACACTCCAGCCCTGGTCTCGAAGGGACAGGAAGTCCTGTGAGATAGATGGAGGCTCGGTAAATCAAAGCGACCCCCCCTCCCCTCCCCTCCGGCCGTGAGCAGTGCTGGACCAAATACCCGGGCGGGCACAACTGGGAGAGGGCAACATCCCCCCCCCCGCCCAGGTCTCCGTTATGCAGACCAGGTCGGCCCCCTCATCCACAATCAGGTCCTGGATGAGGGCAGATTTGTTATTGACCGACCTGGCATTAAGCAACAGCACCGTCAGGCCCGAGGGGCGACTGACGAGACTCCCTGGCACCCTCTGGCTGGGAGCAAAACCAGAAGTAGGGACAGGTGGAAGTTTGGGTATGTCTAAGTTCTTGTAGTTTGTTACAACTTTTGCAGTAAATACAGAGTTCATTATTTGACAAGCAGTTAGGTTTGCTGGTGGGTTATTGCAACTGCAGTGCTTTGTTCTGTTGCACTAAGGAAAGAGGAAAAGAATGTGAGCTTGGTTATCTTAGGAGTTTCCTGGAAAGATTACAGCCTTCACATAGTGGGATTTAGTATGTTCTTCTCTGGAAAGTGTTCTTTATAGGAAATGCTGTGAGAACCAAGATTAATATATCCTAGTAACGCAAAACAACAATTAAAAAAACCTTTATTTAGGTGTGCTGTGTTATTCCCTCACACTGTTTTGAACCAGGGCCAATCTGAGGATACTGAAGCTGAGATTTAATCCTAAATGGTGCTGCCCTGAACCTAGTGTGAGATGCTGAGTGCTGTTGAGTCCATTTAAAACAGTCGCCCCATTGCTTTTAGCTACAGATGTTTAAGTGGAAGGTTGCCAAGGAAGTCCAGCAAGGTCCCACTTGACTTCCAAAGAGGAAATGAGGGAACCAATAAAAAAGGAAATTGAAAAGGGAAGTCAAAAACATCAAATCCCTTCAAACTGCTCAAAAGATATTCAAAATTACAATAATAGGGGCTTCAGCCAGAATGTACACCACATGTTGGGAAAGGTGGCACCGAGTCCAAGAGGTCAGCAACTGTTAACAAGCAGTGCCAAGGGATCCAGGTATTAGGGGGAAGAAAGCTTTCATCTGAAAATGGAAGCCTTGCCCATATGTGGCCAACTTTAAGAAAGCACTGACTTGCAGAAAGGAAATACAAGTAGACAATAACAGATATAAAAAGCATTTTAAGAAGCATATTGCTAACACCAAAAAATAATTCTTTCAATATAACAGAAGCTGAAAAACAGCTGGGTAAACTAGGGGCATTATCTGATGGCCACAGAATTAAAGCATTCCTAAATGAGGATAAGGAGTAGCTAAATGAATTGTTTTCATCAGGCTACACTGAAGAAGATATAGGACAGATACCTCTAAACTGATGCTTTCAGGAAAGGGGTCTGTTGAACTGAGGGAAGTGGTAGTGAATAAAATGAAATCCACAACATTACTTGGAAATAGACATATAATTGATCACAAGGACTAGATGCTGCCTATCCTGAGTTCCTCAACGAACTCGCACATGAAATTGTTCATTGTAGCAGAAGACCAGAGCAACCCTATTGGACCTTCTACCACAGGGACGAACCAGCCCAGCTCCTGGCCCTGTGGTTTAGACACTGGATTGAGCATCACCATTCACCCAAATACGAAAAGAGTAGAACCAAAAGTTTATTAGAACAACAAGGAAAGGAAAGGGGTCCTGCAGTCCAGAAATGAAGAGAGGAAGTGTAAAGGGATCACAGCAGTAATACATAAGCTGCAAAGTGTTCTGGTGTCCCAGTCCTGGTTACCTGGATGCCTTGGTACACTACCAGAATAAAACAAGAAAGGTTGAAAGCATAAAGTCAGTAAATTGGTTGAAAGCATAAAGTCAGTAATCATTAATAAGCAAGGAGAAGCCCTGCTAAAAATAATCAGAATTTATTCTGCAAAGGTAAATTCCATTCCGCTAGCCTTTTGTAGTCCTTTGAGAGTCAGTAAAGATGTGAACAGGGGTAATCTAGTAGACCCAGATGGCATTTGACAAAACCCATCATCAGAGACAAAAACGAGAAAGGAATAAATGGCAAATGCTCCCTATGGTAGGATATGAATAGTGGTATCCCACAGGGCTCTGCATTGGTTCCACGTTTGCTGATACACCACATTATTTTTGGTAATGAAAGCAAAAGGATTGTGAAGAGGATCCAAACGGATCCTTCCAAACTAAGAGAAGGAGCATCAAAATGGCAACTGCAGTTGCATGTGAGCCAGTGTAAAGTTATATGTGTTGGGACAAAAAATCCCAAATTTACTCGACACTGATGAGATCTGTGCTAGTAATGGCTGACCAAGAAAGATGTTGTGATGGACCGCTCAGAGAAAATGGCAACCCACTTTGTGATTGCCACAAAAAAGGCATATTTCTTAACTAAGGTTAGAAAAAGGTTTGTGAATAAAACTGCTAATATCATACCACCCTTATATAAATCTATGGTCAATGACACCGTACCTTAAAAACAGTATTGTAAGAGTTGGAAAAATTGCAGAAAGGCGTAATTAAATGTTCAAGGTGCTGGATCAGATCCTCTGTGAGGAAAAGTTACAACACCTGTGATTCTTTAACTCAGTCAAAAAGGCATGATAGAGATATGTGCAGATAGGGTGGGGTAACATTTTCCCCACAGTGAATTAGCAGGGGATTCATGACAGATAAGAGGAAGTACTAAACCCTGGGTAGTTAACACTAATTTCTTCCGCAGTTAAAAATATGGCATTTGTTACCGCAAAATGCAGTGATAGCTGCCAATTTGGATGGCCTTTCAAAGGGCAAATTCATGGAGGAAAAGGTTATCGAGAATGAATTGTCCTTATGGCTATGTGCTGCCCGCAGTACCAGAGGTGGTGTGCTGATGTAGCAGTTGCTGGGGAACATGAGCAATTGCGTGCTTTTGCACTCATGTTCCCCATGGCAGCCATAAGGCTGGCCATAGTGTGAATGTAGTGGTTAAGAGCCAGTGTGGCGTCGTGGTTAAGAGCCTGGGACTGGGACTCAGGCGATCTGGGTTCTAGTCCCCACTCAGCCATGGAGCCAACGGGGTGACCTTGGGCCAGTCACAGACTCTCAGCCCAGCCTGCCTCACAGGGTTGTTGCTGTGGGGATAAGATGGAGGAGGAGATGTAAGCTGCCTTGAGCCCTTTGTAGGAAAAAGGCAGGATATAAATCGAAAAATAAATAAATAAAATAAATAAATAAAATTTAAGGTTAGGCTTGATGGACCTTTAATTTCATCCACCAGGGCTCTTCTTATTTTTTAACCCCTCTGCATAGTTACCCTGCACTCATATGTATTCCAGACTTCTGCCTAGGCTAAATGTGGCAACTCAGTTCCTATGTCCAGTTCAGGGCTCTGAAGGTACTGAGGTTTTATGCTGGCATCATTTTTCTGATTCTCATGCAATGCGCTTTCTAAGAAAATGTATTTAGCTCAAGTTTGTCTCTTTCTTCATGAAGGTGAACATACATTGAGGGAAGAGAGGGGATGTCTTTCCTCTTAAGATTTGAAATACTTAAGGAATGTCATCTAAACTGCTTGAACAACTGGATTTTTTAAGAAGTCCAAATGCATGCAAGTTCAGGGAAAAATGAAAAGCTAATATTTTATCTTTGTAAGGCTTGCATGTACATGTCAGATGAATGAGATTACATAACTTCTTGGTCTCCAGTGAAGCTAAATTGATGCAGATCTATTCTGATGCTGAGGCAGTGGTGGAAATGGATTAAGAAAAGCCCCGTTTGCTTTCAGAATGACGAATCCCTTTCTATTAGGAGCTGGGTTGGCTTTCCTCTCTTGAGGGAACTGCAGCAGCATCGGCATGTCTGTGCTGATGAAACAGGGCAGTCCTGGATGTGTTTGCTTTAATCTTCCAGGGAGGGAAAACTGGATAATGAAAGCTTCACATTAATTTTGACATCTAATAGCAATTCAACGGGAGGCTGTGGGGCAAACCACTTCTTGGGGGAGGGGAGAATTTTTAAAGCAATATCGATGTAATTATCATTCACAGCTCTGAACAGCATCCTCCTTGCCTGTGCATTGCAGAGGAACAGTGTTACTTACGCTTAAACCATTTTTGAGCTTTTTTTGGGGGGGTGGGGGCAGTGGCAGAATGAAGCTATGTGGAGTAGTAAATGAAATGCAGCACCGTAACACCATGCTATTGGTTCCCCATCACCACCTACAATCTAGTTAATGGGGGGCAAGCTTCGTGTGGGTCCTCTTTGTTAATGCTCAAGAATGAAGTCTTGGCTAAAAGCAGAAGAAATGGCTTTGGAAGAACTGGTGTGGAGGTTGCATGCTGTTTCTAAGGACACTGGTAGGAGGAGCTGCTGGTCTTAAATTCTGTTTCAGTGTTTAACTGGTATTTCAGTATTTTACACAATTTTGAAGAGGGAGCAATTTGTTGATGGAATGATTATTTAATTACACATATCTGTGTTGATGGGAAGTGGAATAATCCATTAATTGGTATTAGAAACTTATACTTCTTTTAACAGGCTTTTTAAAAGGTCCCTTTAGAAGGATCTAATAGACATTTGTTCATGCATGGTTTGAAGAATGTATTGCACTTAATCCAATGTACCTAGTGCATAGAAATTGGATGTGTGTTTTTTCCATGGCTGCTTCCTAAAAAATAAAATGCAGCCTGAAATTACTTGTTCTTTATAGAGGCTTTGCAGTCTCATTTTAGGTTATCTCCAGACTGGGTTTTTAGAAGGGATATTTGAAAGTGTTAGTAAAGAATACATGTTATGTAGGAGTAATTGTCGAACCAAGAAGACATTGACTGAGTTTTAAAAAGATTTAAAAGATGTCTTATTGTATGTTTTAAGAACAGTTGTTAGTGCTTTTAGCACTTTATTCTCCTGCTTGTTTTAATTTGCCTTTATGTGCTGTTGGTTTCATTTTTTGCTGTTGGTTTTATCTTGGTTGTCTAACACACTGGTTCTATTTTCTTGCTCTTAATTTTTGTATTTAATGTTTTCATTGTACTGTATACTACCCAGTATACTGTATACTACTTTGGCTGTTGTGTGGCTTAAAAGTATAGTGAATAACTAGTGTTATTGAACATTACAACACTGTTCATTATCAGTGAGTGATTTTTGTTCTGTGTAGTTGTGTTTAAGTAAAGGAAAATTTCTTGAATATTGTTTAAGAAACAAAAAAATGTGGAGATGTTACAATATGAGTGTTGTTACTCATACTAGGAATAATTATTTGAAACTAAAGATTACTTACTTGTCTTGTAAATAAGGGTATGTGTTTTTTCTTGCATGTTCCCTTTCCGTATAATGAAGCCAAGATTGTTAAACATGAATTGGAAGTCGCTTTAATCTTGCTGTTGAATACATAGATGCTTATTAAAAAATGATCCCCATGTATTTAATTGGGAGTTACTTCCAGGTAACAGTAATAAATGCTTCCTTGGCATTAATCTACAGTCCTTTCTGTGAATTCCAAAAATCCTTACAACAACCCTGCTATGTAGGGCAGTATTATTTATCTTGCTATTATACATTGTGTGGAAAGAGTGATCTGAGAGATAGCAACTTGCCTAAAGCAACTCAGTGAGTTCATGGCTAAGGTGAGATTTGAAATACTGTCTTGTTAGCCTGTGTTTATTACTAAAGAAAGATAAAAGCTTTCTGAAGTGCAGTACTTCAGAAAATCCTTGCAATATTCCTTTTTAATGTTTCATTCTGGTCTTTCTCTGTAGGCTTTGTTTCACTGAACTTATGAGTTCAGTGAACTCGTAAGAACTCTTAAGAACCCCGGCTGTTTGCAGTAGCACAGGAAGCTGTACCAACAGTAAGAAAGCAGGTTAAACACTGTATAGATTTCCCTGCATTAACCTTTCCCCTCCTTTCTATGCGAATAAGCATGGATGCTGTTTTTGCTCACAGAGACTGAATGATATTCCCAAAGCCCTCTCCATATGTGGCCTAAACATGGGAGCATAAAACCATACTGCTGCTTGCCACTCTCTGTTGTGAGTATTGTCGATTTCTACTAGAATCCTTGCTGTCCTTTTTCATTGTCATAGCTAAGATAATTAGCAACATGGCTGATGTTGAGAGTTGCAGTGATTAGCTATACTGCATTATACTAAGGGTTATAGCTATAAGTATTAGCTATACTTAGCTATACTAAGGGTTACCACTTAAAATGGTAAATGACCTATAAGCTGTGTTTTTCGTTTTATCCCTGTACCTGTCTCTGTTCTTGTCCTATTATTTTTGTTGTTCCTTGTTTGTTGTGTTAATTTGCATTTGATTTTATTGTTTTCAGTTCGCTCAGCTATCCTTCATACTGCAAACACAGTGAAAGGGCAGGATCTAAACCTTTATAAATATATATGCTAATTAAGTAGAGCATGTTCTGCCATCACTTGAATGTTACTGAGTGAGTAGGCGGTGTTTATATATTGAAGATAAGTGAGAGATGTAGCATAAATGTGTTTAAAATATTGCAAGTTAAGGCAAGACATTAGTTCTTTGAGTTTCCCCCTTGCTTCTGTAAGCTTCTATTCTGTTTAGAAATGTTGAAGACCCAGGTGGAGTTTTCATTGCCTCAGTGGTTGTACATTATATACTGTGGAAGAATTGGATTTGAACTTTCAAACCATCTGTGCCTTCCTGTTCTAATAATAGATTATTTTGCTCTCGTCACAAGCAATATATATTAATCTCCTTTCATAAAATATGAGAACTTTTCTTTAGACTTTTTTCCAGTGGTCGAGCTAATTTGGATTATGGTGTCTTCACTTCAGATACAGAAGTATTCATTTCATTAACTATTTAGCACTGGTAATGTTGCAAAACTGACTGTTACTTTCAGGAAAGATGCTTGTGTTTGTGAAGGTTACAGTCTGGACTTGAAGATTTCATTTCAGTGAATATATGTCTTTGGAATTCATTTCCTATTCATGAAATACTTGATTTCAGTGGAAGCCAGCCTGACATAGTGAATAGTTTTGGGCCACAACCAGGAAGATCCCATCCAAATCATGAAGGTCATTAGTTGACCTTCAGCCAGTCACATTAGGACTACTCGGTTGTTTTCAAGGTTATCATTAATATATGTAAGGAAGAGAATGTAATAAGCATGCTAGCTTCTTCTGCCCCACCATTCTCATCTTCTCCATGTGTTGAGGTCAAGTGTCCGAAATCATTGGTGATTTGAGCTAGCTTTGGGGGAGAGGGGTCTGGAAACCAAATTCTAAGATATGTTGAAAAAAATCAGGTTACTTTCCAGTAAGCTGAACTGTCTATTTAGAAACAAGGCTTAGTCTCCAACAATTAAATTTAAGACTGAGTCTAATAATGTTCATGTTTTCCTCCTCTTTGGGGGTGGGGGAAGGAAGGAAATAGTGTTCAAGGTCTCATTCTTATGAAATCTTGACTTTTGCTGCTTTACTCTGATGACTATAAATAAAGCTTGTATCTTTCAAATGAAATTTAAGTGTTAACAAGTAATGGACCACATTAAAAACTGCAAGATTGGGAACTAAAATGTAACTGGCCTTGAGATTCAGTATATCAAATATTTTTACATTTACTTTTGATCTCTTTGATGCATTATATAAATATTAATGTGCCAACATCTGTTGCAATTGTTATCCTGTGTATTCTTATTTTTACATAGCTATGCATTTTATCTATTCTGACATTAGCAATTTCTCATGAGAATAACCTCCTTTTTATATTTTGCTGTTTAAAAAAAGCTGTAAGCATTTAAATGGAACATAAGATACAATTTTAAGAAATAAATGAATATACCAGGGATGTCATGATACAATAAGAATTACTACCCACTAAAATCTTACTTCATGAAAGAAGAATCTTAAACACACAACTTTTTGATTTTTTTAAATTTTAAATTATTTTTAAATTATTGACAGGGCCTTACACAGGTCAGGGTTTTGTTTTGTATACTTAGTGCTCAACTGTCTCAAGTGTCCCTGGAATGTATGATAAATTCAGAAGATACAAAGAGAGAAAGATGTAATTGCTGCCTAGTGCAGTGTTTCTTAAATCGTGTATCTGTGGAACCTTGGCGAATTGGAAAATGAATTTGGGATCTGTGAGAAAATTTCAATGCTAGTGGTATCTTTCCTTCTAACATGTTGTATGTGTCAAAAATAATTAGATGAATAGTAATTGGGTGGTAAAGGCAGCTATTGTGACCTAGTCCCTCAGAAAACCCCATTGACTCCTGCCTCTGACAAACAGAGGACGGTACCCATCCCTCCCCAGGCAATTATGGGCATCCTTAAGAATGTACAGCCCTATCAGAAACACGGCATCTGCATCACTTGACTGTTGCAATGCAGTCAGAGCCAGGGCTCAGAGTATAGATTCACACACATCAGCACCTAAAGGTGACCCTTGTCATCTCTCTTCTGTAGGTAGTAGCAGCAAACAGCTGGGCAGAGTGTAAACCTTTAATGATTGGTTTTGAATTCTCGGTGTTCATATGACACAACAGTCAATGAATGGCTGTTATCACTGGTTGGTTGTCATGTTGTGTGAACCCATTTGTAGCTGCAGCTGTTGGTTCTTGTAATGGTTGGCAACGGCAATAACAGCCAATGATTATTGTAAGGTTTGTTTGACTTATGAAGAGTTGTCTTGAATGATAGAACTCCTCATTAATCAAACCCCACAATAAGTAAGCTCTTGTCAGTAGCATCAGAATTTGCTATTTGACGAGCAGCTAGCCATTAGGAGTGGCTGACACTTTCCCCCAAAGTGCCCAAGTTGCACTTGATGGCGACTGTCAGGGGCTTCATCTTTTCCTTGTCAACACCTAGCGATGGGGAAGCGTTGCTGGCAGCAGCTGGCAAGCATCACTGGCATCCTGCTGCAAAGTGCTCAAGGAGCACTTGGGAACAGCTCTCAGAGGCTTCCCAGATCTCTGCTCCGCATTGCTGTCCAAAGCTGCAAGGGGCTCAGGGTGGTGGAGCACAAAAGAGATCTCTGCCACCCATTGCAGCTGCGATTGTGGCAGCGGTGTACAACAGAGGCCCCCTCTGGCAATAGGGACGTCTCTACCCCCTTGCCACCCCATGCAGTCCCCATGGCAACCGTGAGGGGCATCCAAACCACTGGAGATGCAGATTACTGCTCTGCTCCACGCTACTGCCCAGAGCATGGGGCAGCGGTGCAGAATGGGTGAGGCCTTCCCACCTTCTGCTTGAGAGGAGATCTCTCAAGTGTGGGGCAGAGATCGGCTCCGTACCACTGGCGTGTGTTCAGGTCAGGGGCACAGAGTGCTGCTGTCATCTCTGTGGCAAGGTGGAGAAGTTTCCATATTCTTCAACAAATTAATACATAATTCCACATTCTGCTCCATCTTAGATATTTTTGCCCATGGAGGGTGCAGAGGAATTGGAGGCACATGTGTCCATTGGAAATCCTTGGGGATACTATAGTACTGGGAACTCCTTCTGCAGTAATTATAGTACATCTAAAAGCTAAAAGGATGTGTGGACATCCCCATGGAATTACAGATGATCCCAAGTAATTTCAAAGAAAGTTCTGAATCATTGCATTAGATCGACATTTTCCTTGGAGATTAGGGATGCAGCAATATTGAGTCAGAGCAACTTGGCTGTAGCCTGGAGTATAGTTGGGGACTATGGGAATTGTCATACATTTGAACAGCCTGCTGCTTGGGAGATGGGTGGACTGGCCCCTTCAACATGTCACTGCATTGTGGCTTCATAAGTGAAATGTGGGGGAGTTCTTTTGGTTTTTTAAGAACTGGATGGGATGTACTCTGTGAGGAGATGAGTTCCCTTCCTTGGGAAGAGGGAAGTATTTAACCATGGGTCTCCCAGCAATGCATAATTCCAGGTTCATATGTCCTGCTAAATGACCCAGTGATGGAGTGTCTCTGGCTTGGTCAGTACAACAGAAGCAGGCAAATGGTCAGGAATTAACTTGCTCCTGAATAACCCATGGTTTGTTTAAGAAAAGGTTGTTGCATCATCATACTGGGCAGTCTCTCCCAATCTTGTCCCCTCCAAGTGTTGTGGATGTCAACTACTATCAACTTCAGATGACAGTTGATGGAAAGGAATTCTGGGAGTTGTAGTTTGAAATATTTGGAGAGCACCAAGTTCATATCCATTAAAGATCTTTGAAACTTAGTTAAAGCATCATGGCACCAGGACATTTAAAATGAACAAGTTTTGAAATTTTGCAAGGTTATTTTTCTCTTTTAGAAACCTACTACAGCCTAATGCATTTTGCTGCCTGAAGCAAAGAACAGGCAGACATAGGGACTCCCACCAAACCGGGGGGGGGGGGGGTTGGATTCAGTTTTGGCAACAGCTCACTGTCCTGCACCGTCCCCGAGGCAGCATGCAACTTAGGGTGCTTAGTAGCTGTTCCCCATCTCCTGGTATCCACTGCCTCACTCAGCCTAATCATAGAGCTGACCATGGTTAAAGCCACCATGGTTAAAAGTTATTCAGAGATGAAAGAACCTGGCAAAAACACTGCTGTCGGCAAAAGCCGATGTTTCTTCAGAGACACTTGTGTGATTTGGTAGGATTATAAATAGCAACATTATGGGTGATCACATGGCAGAGTGTATAAGGAATGGATTATTAAAAGTGGTCTCTCTTTTTATTTTCTGTGCACTAATGCACTGTGCACTGGTGTGGGGCTGCTTGTACAACTTTGCCATTGAGAGAAAGAGAGTGAGAAAGAGCAAATAATTGTGAAATGTGATTTTGCTAAATATAGGTCATCCCTATGGCTCCTGACCTTGTGGTAGTCAAACGTTCTTGAAAGTCACTTTGGCTTCCCCTTGGAATTGTAAGTAGGATGGGCACCCTGAGTAAAAACCTGTTCCTTTAATCTCTGTAGACACAATGACTAGTTCTCACATGATCAGAGCTACTTTCTATTCTTAGACACTTTTCTCACCAAAAGCTTTTTGTTTCTATTTGCTTGCTTTCCTCAGAGGAAATGGTTGCTGTATCCTCCTCCTTTGATCAAGGATCCTCCTAGTTAAGTAATCAAGTGAAAACAAATGCATGTTACAAAAATTCTACTTACCCTATATTTTCTAAGCAGGATACATTTTTATTTTTAGTTTTCACAGCACATTTTGAAACTCTTTGAACTTTGTTAGAGATGATTACTGCATTAGTTGACTGGATATTGTTATTTCAAGTTTCTCTTGATTTGTATGCAATATAAAAATCTGGAAAAAGCAGGAAAGTCATTCTTTCACCCCCTTGCTGAGAAATAGTACAAAGGAAAAAAAAAACTTTACCCTGCCTTTGTGGAGCTGAGATGCTTTGTGATAATTGTAGAACAATTGTGTGGAAGGACCCTCATACTTCAGATGGCCAAACACTGAAAACTCCACATATTCATCACATGTTTTGTTACCTGTTAATATGTTTAAATAAAGTTATGCCATCCCTTCAAACCACCTTACAGAATAAAGCAATAAAATGCATTGATCACAAAACAAATAACAAAAGGCACAAGGAAATAGAAGATTTAGCATGGCCTTCTCCAGCCTGGTGCCTCCGGATACATTGGATTCCTAGTCACCTTGGCCATCCATACTGGCTACAAATGATATGGGTTGCAAGCACTGTTCTGGAAGGCATTGGGTTGGAGCAGGTATTCTAGTATTTAGCATTTTTAACTGAAAATGCCAGCTGGGAAAAAAGATGCACATTGCACTGCTTTCTTTATGCAAGTATAAGAAATGGATTTCCACACTTTGGAAGGAAGATAATACCATTCAGCAATGTATCAAATAAGGTATACAAATGATGGTGTGAAATCTGCACTGAGAGCTGCTTTGTTACCTTAAACAGTGGCAGCAAAAGAAAAAAGCAGTGGTTAACTATTGTGTTAATACTGTGTTGAACTTTGACAGGTTAAAAAAAAATCCTGTGGTATTTGAAAAAGAAAATGGTGCATCACAATACTTGAATTTCAGAGGCCACATCATGAGGACAAAATACTTTCTTATGAATCTCTAGTGCTAAATCATGGTTTATCATTACATTATGAAGCATCACAGATACTGATCAGGCTTATTCAACGTAAGAAGCCATGGTGAAGTCTTACCAATATGAATCTCTGTGTTGTCCAGCTCAAGATCTCCTGCGTGGTACAAACCAGAGAGAGAATCAACAGTCCGTTCCACACTTCAGTTTTTCTGGTCATCTGGATCTAGAAATTCCATTTTACCATTGTTGATATAGAAATACCAAAAAGTCCCCTTCAAGAGAGGCTGTGGAAGTGACCAGTTCTGTCCTTTGATGTGCAGTGCCCTCGGCTTCCTAGCAACAGATGACTCATTGCTTGCTGTATTCCCATTGGCCAAGAAATGTGTCTGTCTCCCTGTTACTTTTGGAAATGGAGACAGCATGAAAATACAGGGAGGACAAAAGAGGAATCACAGTGAAACTGTTTATTTTCATTTAATAAAAATCATTAGGGAGCTGAAGTGGCTGGGAAGTGCCACAGACATGCAGGTACACTTGGGAGGGGGAGGGGAGCACCCACCTCAGGACCAGGGTAGACAATCAGGAGCAACCTGCTGTGGTCCATAGGCCAGAATCAGGAAAAAATGGGCATTGTGCTCAATGGACCACCAGGAAGTTTGGTCAGGATGGGAAGATGGGGCAGGGAATGCAGAAATCACACTGCTTCAGTAACCACGTAATCATTTAACCATTAAGCTCAGGCCAAAAACCACAAGCAGTGGAAAAAACTCTTGTTATGCGAACCTAGTCCCTCCCTCCCTCCCTCTGAGTGTTGTGTGTGTGTGTGTGTGTGTGTGTGTGTGTGTAAGTTCTCTGTTTGTAGCTTCTTTCATTTGTTTTGCTCAGTTCATGTGTAATGGCCAAACCATGGATTGGTCATTGTGCCACGTTTTATGCCAAGTTTTAGGCTTGCATGCTTGTTCCTTTGCATGTTCAGACCCTAGACTTCACTTCTTCATTTGGTCTCATTCTGCAACTGCACTGGACAAGCTGTGGTTTGATCACACCAGCAAGTCAAGGAAGGGAGTGGAGGGAAGAGCACATCAGGTGAGGACAGAATCCATAGTGTCTATCCTTAGTTTAGTGGGTCAGCAGGAATATTTCATCTGAATCAAACCAAATATTTTATGGTGTAAGAATTTTTTTAAATGGGGGTGTTTCCAAAAGTGGTCATGAAGTTCATTTGTGATACCTAAAAGTAACACAATCTTGGTAAGGCCTATGTTGCAGTCTTTCTGCAGTAAGTTTACTATCAGAATCTCTTGAATTTTGGAGCAGGGGAGCCTCAAGTTTTATGATACAGTAGTATTAACTTTGTACCATCCGTGTCTCCATTGTACAGCAACAGATACAGGTCTGTTTTTATGAGTAGTGAAGAAAATCTTAGGAACAGCTATTGGCCAATTTAAAGGTGCTGGAAATTTAAAAAAACAAACAAACCCAAACCAATATTTTTGTGGAAAGAGTCACTCTTGCTGTAGAGTTCTTTTTATATCAGTTAGAGAGATAAGGCTGTATTGCTAATAGAATTGACCATTTTGTAGAAAATGTCAAAAGGACTTATTGGCAAACTAGTGAAGCATCCTTGTTGGTTTAAGTCTCACTGCATTTTTTCCTCCTTAGCACAGATGAAAGAGGAGATCAGGTACAGTTTATTTAGCACTTCCAATTAACACTGTAGGATATTGCTTCTTTCAAACTGCTAATTAGCTTGGTGGTGGTTGTTAGGTAAAGACAAAAAAGAAGCCCTGCATATGTTTCATTTTCTTTTTACTGTAAAGGTCAGCAGCCAGTCAGAAAAAAGCTGTCTCTCTCACACACACCCTTTTTGATGTCACACAATCAATTTACCCTCTAGCTTATGAGCAGGCACCATCACTGTGATCATTTCTATGCACTTAAGAAATTTAAATTCATGTACCCCCAGTTACATCATCACTGCAGTTAAATTTTCACTGCCCCCTCAAACATGCCAAATAGTTCTGGTAACAATAAAGTATCCTGTAATTTTCAGTTTTCATCTGTGTAAGATCTAATTAATGGTTGTGCTATACAAAAGACATTGTTTCTTACTGTTCTTGCATGTATCCTTTCTTCAGGGATCACTGGCGGAACAAGTATGCATGAACATATGAAGCTGCCTTATATTAGCAGACCTTTGGTTCATCCGTACTGACTGGCAGCTCTCCAGAGGAGACTTTCCCAGCTCTGCTGAGAATTGCTGCAGATTGCAGAGCCTGTACTTTGCCACACCTTTGCTGGAAGTAGCTATTTGTGTGGAAAGCACACCTACCTGTAATATTTTGCAGGAAGCAGCACATTACATTTCAATAGCTCCATGTATGCATTTAACTACATGACAAATATGTACTGAGTTACTCCCTGCCAGTGTTTTCTACCATAAGGGCTCTCCGAAGTGCAGCTGTCTGAACTTCTCCAGGAACTAATATTTTAAACAGGATGTATACAAGTGAAAAACAATCAGCCATCAGGAAGCCACGAAGTATCACTTGATAAACTGTAAAGGTGGACCTCAGCCCTATTTGAATCTTGATTGCATCAGCCACTAATTCCTAATTCAGTAGGTTACAACTGTCTAGATTTATTTTGTTTGTTTTATTGTTTTCCTGCTGCTTGTCTCTTTTCTGTTGATTATTTTTTGGTTTATTTTTCTTTTTAGCTACCAGCCATGTTTGTCCAGTAATGGCAGTTAATAATCAATTGGTACTGTGAAAGATCATCTCAGAGATACATAGGGGATGTGTTTGTGTAGGTAGGCATGTTTCATTAACAATGCTATAATGGAATTTATTATGGTTGGGACTGCAGTGCAATGTTAGATTTGCCTAACCATAAAAAATGCAATTGCTATTTGTGAAGGTTTTTGTATTCCCTATGGGAAGTGGAAATGTCTATCAGAAAAAGTGGGAAATCCATGTGCCTCTAGTCTATCTTTTGTATATTTGAGAGTACAGAACACCTGCCTTCATGATTTCACTTGTACAAGTACATGAAGAGTTTCAAACACATTTGTAGGATCAGGAATTTCCTAACTGTAATTGAGAGATCA
This sequence comes from Varanus komodoensis, assembly GCF_004798865.1. Classification (NCBI taxonomy): domain Eukaryota; kingdom Metazoa; phylum Chordata; class Lepidosauria; order Squamata; family Varanidae; genus Varanus; species Varanus komodoensis. The sequence continues at coordinate 35,077,077 of NW_025335568.1, read as the reverse complement.
TGAGAAGAGAACGGGAGTACAAATTCCTCCCTTGTACCTTAGTTAAACTTAAAGGATTTGTCAGAATAGCATTAACTGAAGTTAAATCCGAAGAGAGGATTCTCTGAAGAGCTAGTATTTGTCATGATCTCCTAGTTAATGTTTTTACTCATTCTGGATGTGTAATGATGAAGCTGGATGTGCTAATGATGAGGCTAGGACAATCACAATTAAATGTTGGATTATATGCTACCCTGTTTCCCTGTAAGTAAGACCTAACTGGAAAATAAGCCCTAGCATGATTTTTCAGGATGCTCATAATATAAGCCCTACCCCAAAAATAAGCCCCTGTTAAGATCGTCAGCCATAGGGATACATTTAGTACATCCGTTGCAACACAATTCGGGATTTGGAGAGTTATGACAATGTTCCATGACTGTATTTGAATAAATGTAGATTTTTGTACATGAATAAATGTAGATTGTTGTACATGAAAAAGTAAGACATCACCTGAAAATAAGCCCTAATGCGTCTTTTGGAGCAAAAATTAATATAGGACCTGGTCTCATTTTCAGGGAAACACAGTATGTTTACACATGGTTTCTATATTTATCGCTAAGAATGGTTTCCTGAATTATATTTGATTTGGTGATCTCTTCTTCACTTTAAAAGTGCTTAAGTGCATGTCCCATTTAAAAGAAAAATTACCAAATTCATGACATTCAGAGATGCCACATGAATTTGATAAAAGCACCAGTGATATTAAATCAGGATAGTTTTAGATCAATATATCATTTTCTGTCCTTTGTTTTTTGAAATCACAGTTTTGTAGTCTCACCAATCAACTAGATTGGGGTGTTAACAGAGAAGCTATCAACATTTCTTTAAAGGAAAGTAACACATATTCTTGAGCAATGAATTATGATATACAGATAGAGTAATAGTACGGATAAAGTGGGTTGGATTTTAAAACCGCTTTGAGGCTCAACTACAGAAGTATAATGAAGGCCAGCTACGTCCCTGCAAGAGAGGTGTTGAGCATCTTTGGGCCCAAGGGCAGGCTTCAACTGAGGAGAAGCTTTGGGGGCTGCGTTTCAGTGGTGGGAGGGTTGGAAATGAGGGCGATGGCAAAAAGCAAAAGAAGAACTGGCCAGCTAGTCCCTGGTGGGCCTTCACCTCTGGAGGGTGTAGAGGGAACAAAATGAGGTTTTAAATTCATTGAGAAAGAGGGCCCCAGCTAAAAATGTGTTGGCTGTTTAGATTAAAAATTGATTTGGTTGCCTTTGATTGTGTGATCACATTTTCAACAAAGTGACAGTTGCTGGTTGTTTTCCGAATTAAGATTTCTTCTCACTTCTGTGTAGGAAGTTTAAAAGATGCATGTGCTTAATGAAGTGTGGTGATTATGCACCTTACGTGTCAGAAAATTATAATGTGCAAATCTCTGTGTGGTTCAGTGAAGTTCACACTGTACAGCGGTTGAAAATGTCCATGTGCTATTGTGGGAAAATACTGGTTATCTGAATACACCCACATGAATATCTTTCATAGAAAGAGGTTATTGCCAAGTAAAGCTATGTAATCAGTTTCCTCTCTCTCGCCTGTACTGAATAAGATGAGGAGAACAGACAGTGCGCAGCTTCCTGGTTTGTTTTAGAGGCAGCAGTGGTCTCCAACCCCTCCCTTCCTTCCCACTGTAATTTGTGTTGCACTTGAATTTTCCTGGGAGGTGTTCTCTTGTATTTGTGTTTTGGAATGCTTTGAAGGGAAAAAGCCATTTTGGCTTTGAAGAGCTCAGCTGCAGTCTGTCTCCTGTTTGATGGAGCTCAAACAGCAGTTAAAGCAAATTTGTTACAGGAAGAATACATAGTTTCTTACTGCATTTTTTAAAAAAAGAACAGCATCTTGGTGCTTAGATTTTCTGTTGCCTTGTTGAAATCAGCTCAGCACTGACCTGAGTAGGGAATGGAACATCAGGTGGGATAGAAGTGGGACTTGAAAGTATACTGATTTCAGCGATATATTTCTGCCTTGCTTAGTGCTGATTTAGAAATAAACAGTGAAGACTTCCACAAGCCTTATGACAATAACTTGGCAATTGCAGAGTACTTCTGTGCCTTTTGAAAGAAGATGTAAATATGCATAGTGGTTGAAGTGGCTTGGAGATGAAATATTGAAGGAGAAGAAACGTCAAGGAGGTGGAGTGTAAAATTGGTTGCGACTTTTTTTGGAAAAGCAACTCTAAAGTTATAGGTGCCAACTTAAAACAAATTTTGGATCCAGTAACAGAAGGCAAGTTCAGCTATTCAGCCATTTCTGTACAGTGTGCCCTGGTTCCTTGGTTAGACTTCTTTGCTTCAGTACCAGCTATGGATAAGAAGCAGTAAGTGTATTTGGTGCATCAAGATGTTACTTATATTATAGTAAAGTATGTTCAGGGCTCCATGAAGTATTGCAAGTACAGCAAGAAGTCACTGACCATCAATCAATACTGATGTGAGTGACCTATTTTCAAACCCATCAAGTGTTTTTTAAAAGAAGCTGAAATATTGATAATTAAACTTCACCTCCCAGTATTACAGCATTTCATTTTTTAAAAAACTGGTTTTTTAAAATAGCATTGTAGTGCCCAGCACCGTAAAGATACAAGAGGAAGGTCATGTGGTTTGTTTTATGAAAAATTAAGAATTTATGTCACGCTAACACAATGTCAGAACGTGGATGTTCGAGAGAAGGACAAGAAAATCCTCACCGAATTCGTCGCAGAGCCAACAACATCTTTCACGGTCTTTCCTCAACAATACAGCGGTCTTTTACCAAGAGACATGGGCGAAACTACCCACGCCCCACCTGCTCTGGTGAGAAGTGTTCTAAGTTGTTTTCAGAATAGGAATTTGTAATCAGCTAACCAGAATTTCCAAAACATAATGTTTGAATTTTGTGACTACTGTTGAATGAGCAATTCACTGATCATGTACTATCTTTTTTCTGTCCTTTTTTTCTTAAAAAGAAAAAGTCTATTCTTTAAAAGACAATGATATCTCTCCCAGTTTAGTGAACTGATAGTGATGCTTTTATACTACTATGGGTGACAAATCAATCAGAAAATTACATTATTTTCTGAACATTGATCTGTTCAAGATAATATTTATTTTATTGTTTCAAGTATTGTGTCAGTGTTTGTTGGCTTTAAATCCTAGTAGAAAGTTGTCATTTTAAAGTTTTTTTTTCACATTCATATTATGACAGCTTCTAATAGAATATGGTTTCATACCAATGGGTGGGTTAAATATAAATTGAGTTAAGCACTCAGTTCCAGTTTAGAAATCTGCTATAAAATGCACATGATCATAAACAATTTGGAAAAGCATGTGCCATTTTTTTCTTTCCTTACTGTTCCAAAACCGTTTGACAAGGTGTGTATCTGTAATACCATAAGGCCACTTTTTAGATTTCCTGTTGTGAGGTTGAAATGCAAAAATGCATCTCCAAGTGCACCCTAACTTATCTTCAGCACTTAATTGCATTAAAGGCGTACATTAATTGCTACAGACCGAGCCACAAGGAGCATTTATCATGGAGCATAGGCTTAATGCAAAAGACATGGTAACTTTTTATTTATTTATTTATTTATTTACATGGTAACTTTCAGTTGAGATTGCATTTTTTATTTCGTGTGCCCGCACACACACATCCACAGGGGATAGGTTCCAAGCCCCTCAGATGCCTGCCTGAAACTGCGGATAGTACTGAATTAGTAGTGAATGCTTAGTGGGGCTTAGTGGCACAGGAACCCTGCAGAAGTGGAAAAAACAGGAATACCTCTAGGGAAAAATGCAAATCTCTGCATATCTCTAGTGTCTTCATGCCCACTAAGAGACAATACACATGAGTGAGGCTGGCTAGTACTAAAACAAAGAGTATGGCATCCCCAAAGAGAGGGCCAAATCCCCAAATTTCCCTAGAGATATTCGCAGTTTTTCCATTTTCATGGGGGTCTTGGGCACCAGACACCCACTGATGTCAAGGGCCAACAGTCAGCCTTGGATAAGTGAAACCACAATAACTGAGTCAGTGGATACAGGGGTCCTTGTCCGTCCGTCCCTCTGTGTGTCTGTGTGTGTCTGTCAAGTTTCAGAATTTACATGAAGGCTAAATTTCTAGGAGTACTGGCTGATAGAATTTTTATTCAAAATATTTGGACAGTTTGTTCAGTGCCTACCTGAGAGCACATGAAGAGCAAACTAGGAAGAACAGGGTGGCTTTAGAGATTTCTTATCTAGATTTTCATGAATTTGGCTGTTTCTCCACTGACAGAATTATTTCCTGCTGTGAAAGTTAAAACTTTATTTTACTAGGCGCTGCTGCCTCCTTCAATCTTAGGATGAATTAAATCAGTGAATTAATACTTAGACCATGAAAATTAGAAGCAGCTTTTCATTATATCAGGATGAGAACCTTTTTCCTCACCCCCACACTATTAACCTTAATAAGCCTCTGACAAACACCTGTTTATCTTGCTCAAGAGTGAATTAAGTGCACCTCAAACAAAGTATGGAACAGCTGCTCCTTTCACCTCACCATCAGGGTGGGGACTGAGGTTCAAAGGCTTCATGTCTCATTCAATAGGCTTCCTTCCTTACTTTGAAGATAATACTTTTAACTCAACTGCCCCTCATGGACACAAATTGTTAGAATTTGAGCGCATGTAAAACCTAAATATCCTAAGCACAGCAGGAGCCTTGGAGAATAAAATGTGAGCTCACACAATTTGACTAAGGTACACAAGGGCTGGAAACACAACGAAATAGCATGCTGTATGGCAAATGTAATTGAATGGTTAGTTGTATTTACTATGGTTTATTATATAAAGGTCAACTACTGATCCAAGGAAGAAATACCAGAAAATGAGCATCACTTTAGGGTTTAGCAAACATTTGGAAGTCATGCAAAAGCACAGGTTGTTCATAACCTAGATATTCATAACCTGGGGACTACCTGTATTCACCTTTTCAAGGTTATTCTTCCATTCAAGCACCCAATAGACATGTGAAAACTCCTAGGTTTGATAAAGCAAAGAGTTTTATTTTGACTGAGACTAGCCATATGTCAGTCAAAAACATTTTAAAGGGAACTCAAAGTCAGCTGTCAGCATTCCTTTCCCCAAGAAAAGGGGTGGTGGTGCACTTTTGCACTATCCCAGCATTTAGAATATTCTTAAAAAACTGCAAAATGTGCCTCACCCTGTTGGGTGAAAAAAAAAAGGATCTTGCTGCAAGAGAATCAGACCATTCTCCTTTCAGCAAGAAAAGTTTGCTTGTATCTCTGGTTTCTTTTCACAGCTTAGCTTTTGACAGGGGAAAATTAGCATTTTGACCTTGTTGGGGCAAAGCCCAGGGCTGGTCCTGCTACAATTTGGCAGCAGGGACCACCCAGAACATTGATCTAGCCAAGGTTCCAAAATCCTGAGGTTGCACAATTGTGAACATCTGCAGTTGCACAGGTGCACTAAATAATAGAATTCAATAATTTTGCAAATGCTTTTTGTGCACAAAAGCGATTTTAAGAAAAAGTCAGACTCTCTCACTTTGGCACTTTGAAGCGGTTGTAGGTAGGTTTCGGAACCAAGTATTACAGTCTTTGAAAAACCAAATTTGAAGTGCAAAAAGCTTGATATTTTTCTGGGAAATATCTTTTCCTTACCAAGGAAGTGTGCTTCTCTTGAAAGACAGTTATAGTCCACAAATAACAATCTGGAACTTTAATTCAAATTGTTAGTACATGCTCACTCATAACATTAGGTAATATGCATTTCTGCTCCAAAAATGTTCTACTGACTATTGGTAGAATGGAAGTTTGCAGAATTATAACACTAACACACTTATTAGCAGGGATGCTGATGTCATCTGCCATCCCACCCAGAATTCCCTGCTCCCTCACAGTTTTGCTGCCATTCTCATAGTACCTGTATAGGAGAATGAATTTTTCTAGCTACAGTGCAGCAGAACCTCCATATCTGCTTTCTCAGTTAACTGTGGTTTCACTTAACCCAGGTTGACTATCAGCCCCCCACATTTGTGAGGGTTAGGAGAGCAGGATGCCATGAAGTGGAAAAACTGCCAATATCTCTAGGGAATTATGCACTCTGTTCGGGGATGCTATGCTTTTTGTCTCTACTAGTCAGCCTTACTCACATGTTTTGTCTCTCAGTAGGCATGAACTCTAGAGATATTTACATTTTCCCTAGAGATATTTGCATGTGTTTTGCACTTTTTGGGGGGTCCTGTGCCCCTAAACCCCATGAATCTCCTGTTTGCTCCTATCCACAGTTTCAGGAATCTGCTGGGGGGCTTGAAACCTATTCCTTGCAGATATGGCAGTCCTGCAGTGTATGGTGTCCTTTTTGTAATACAAAGAATTTTGCTGTGGCTTGGTGTGGAATAGATAGTTTAGACTCAATTGCTTTACAAAACCCCTGTTCCTGGTTTAGATAGTACTGTCAGATGCAGGTGACTGAATATTTGAATTCTCCTTTTGGGTGTGGTTATAGGAACTATCATGATATACACCTAGATTTATCACTATCCCACTGATACTGACTATGTTACAGCTTATGCCATGCATGGGGGATGGAGGCAATTTATTGGGATCTGAATATGTAACACACCTAGCAAATTGAAGCTAAAGTTATAGCTAATGCTTGAAGGTATTAATGGGAATGTATTATCTGTCCAGGTTTTATGAGATTTTCTGGAGCCCTGATGCTGTGTTAGAGCAGAACAAACAGCCTTCTTAACAGTGTGCCTCTGGCCCAGGCCTTTTCTAAAATAAAATGTGCTCAGGCAGTGACACTAGAAATGAAAATGACCCATTAGGTTAAATGCGCAGCGTGTGGCTGAGCCCATTTTTTGTTTCCATGTAACTGCATGGCCTTGATTCAGCCTGGAGCCAGCAAACACTCAGAGGGGATAATTTAACCATCCCCTCCTTTTCTTCCTGCCAAGAATTCCACCCATCCTATAGGAATGAGGTTAAGACAAAGAAAAGAAGCGCCTCAGTTGGAAGACTGAACCCTCCATTCCCAGCACACACTGGTTCTTTCTTTCTTTCTTATTTATTTGTTTGTTTGTTTGTTTGTTTGCTTGCTTGTTTGTTAAAAGTTTTTCTAACCCGTTTACCTCTAGCATCTCAGACAGCTTACAATAAAAACAAAACAAAGCAGCACAGCATCCAACTAAGTTAATAAAACCACAGTTAAAATCATCTAAACATTAAAATGATGAGAAAATAAAAAGGTTTTCACCTGACACTGAATAGAATATAGCATCAGTACCAGGCGAACCTCTCTGGGGAGCATATTCCATAGTCGGGGCGCCACCACAGAGAAGGCCCTCCTCTGGGTAGCCACCCTTCTTATCGCTTTCAAGGAGAGCTCCCGGAGGAGGGCCTCTGCCTCAGATCTCAAGGGGCGGGAGGGCACATAGGGAAGAAGGTGTTTCTTCAGGTATCCCAGTATAAGGATAAGGTATCCTTGTCCAAATTGAGGCTGTGTGCAGTTGCATAAAAATAAGTAGAACTATTGGCTTGGCTACATAATTACACAGAATGTGTAACTTGGCTCTAGAACTTGTTCTCTGAGAGGCAGATTTGTGCTTCCCTGTATGATGCTCCCCAGGTACATTGTGCAGAAGCAAAAGGAAGTGACAACTTATAGGGAGAAACAGAGGAACTGGGAGAAGGATATAAATTTCTGGGACAGTGGGAGGCATTGGTGCTGCTACAACTGTTAGGCCCAAATATATATGTGTCTAGTGTACCCCATATGGCTTTCTCTGCATATAAATAAGATCCAGGAGCCAGAAATGGAAGGAAGCTAAATGAAGGAAACCAATAGAAGCTAAAGGGCACCAATGAAGCCTTGAGTTTTCTGATCAGAGCCAGCTCTCCAGCTCCATGGATGTGCTAACCAGAGAAGTAGCTGGACAAAAAGAAGATGGAAGGTATTGCAGTTCAGCCAGTCTGTGTCAGCTGAGGAGAAAAAAACCCCAGGTGCATTGTGCAAATGAACCTAATGCTTTAAAATACTAGGTAATATCAGAATTAGCACCACTTCCATGCATTGGTAATGAAAAAGCCCAGGAAAAATAAAGCTGTAAAGTTGATTGGTCTGTTTCATTATTGCCACCAATGGTCTGTTGCCACCATTTTGCTCCTTTATTTAAAAAAATAAAAACAGTGATGAATAAATAATATTCTTACTAGGTATTAAATAGTACCTTTATTAGGACCAACCAAAATGTTATAGAATAGTCAGATGTGTAGGACACTTTAGGCTGAATAATAGCAAAAGGACTTGTAGGTTTTGGGGCATGGAAACAAGTCTCAGTGGGAGCCATTGTTAATTTCAGAAAAATAGAAATTGTATTTTCAAAACTTATGGAATTCTTATAAGGGATGGGGCTGTGACATCTGTGTGGAGGGACTCTTGCTTCTATAGAAGTCCAAAGAAATAATACTCGAGCCTGATTGGAGAAACAAAGCAAAATTATTGGTTCTTCTTACTCTAGTTTGGATCTAAAGCCTATCTTGAAGTATGAAGGTGTGGTTTATAATATGCCAGTTGTTAGGTACACCTGGTTTATGTAAACATCCAGTTTATAATTTTATAACTAAAGGAAGCATTGCAAAGAACAGTTCAGTAGGAGTGCAATAACAAAGTCACTCTGTACAGCTTCTAATTTTAAAGGAAAAGTTAGATTTCATTCCAAGAAAAAATTAAGTCAAATAAGTGTATTTGATGAGAAAGACATCTCTTCCTTTTTGTCAAATCTGGATTGAAGATGAATCATGTTGCAGTCGAAGAAATGAAGAGCTATTATAATTTCTCTTGTTACAGTTCCTGGCTAGTTTCTTTGACTGAAGGTATGTAGAAGTTTCTGATCTTGTATTGAAATGGGAGAATTACGTTTCAGGCATCACACTGAGTTTTAAGATGCCATGCTGGTGCAAACGGAAGGGTGTCGTGCAAGGAAAAATTCACCAGCTCCCTTCATTACCTTCATTAAACAGTAACAGTGCTCCGATGCTTGTGTAGCACATCTTCTGGATTACAGGGTGCGGGGAAGCAGATAGTATGACCTTACTATCTAAACTTCAGGGAATGAGAACTTAAAAGCTAGAGTCAGGGTAAGAGAAGCCAAATGTATAAATGTACAGGACCCAAATGTACAGGACTCAGAATCACTATGATTGCTACCTTCATTGGCTGCTGAGTAACTGCTACATTGTTTTCCTCTTTCCTTTCCTACTCAGGTCAAGACTTACAGTCTTGAACTTTGCTGTCACTGGAAGCTGCCCATGGGGATGGCTCCTCTGGTCGGGAGGTGGACCTCTTGGAGGTTCCACGGGACAGTAAGGAGAGGTCTATGAGAAACTTTCAGCTCATTGGGCAGGGCTTCTAAGTCAGGTGTCATAGCTACTTGCCATTGTACAGAATTTCAAGAAATAGTTGAAATCAAACATTTTTTCCTGGAGCATTCCTGTCCGTCAAAAGGAATTGTAACATATATATTCTGGGTTCTCTTCCTATTCTTGCTGCAGATAGGAAGAAAATGTGTTTTGTAATTTTGGGCAAGATGTTGTGCTGTTAATGGAACTTAGGATGTAATCAGGAGATTCTCTGCTGGTATTGACATTTTTACACGGTCTCTTCTACGCTGTAAGGATGAAGACATTAGAGAAAATGACTCACAATGGCTTTCTTCTAGCATCTCAAATAAAACACCAACTTTTAGCACTTGTATCCTCTTCTTCTATTAAGAAAAAATAATCAGAGGATGACCTTCTCTCTCCAGCTTGAAGTGGCTCAGAGTGGTGTGTTTGTGGCATTTTGCTTCTCTATTTGCTGCAGACTCCAAGGAAGGACAGAAGAAATGAAGGGGCACAGCATTTTCAGCTCAAAACACTTTGAACAAAAAGAACTGATTTGCATGTCACAATAAACTACACTGAAATAAGCCATGATGGATTCATGAATTGCTCACTCTGCCATACTGCTGTCAATAGATGATCAGGTTTGGTGTAATTTGTTTCTCCCCTCCCCACTGTCTAGAGAAAAGCAGAGATATTAAGAGAAAAGCAAAGCTTCAGGAAGAAATCTTTATCCATGAATGGGAATGCCAAGTAGATGGGCTGGGCCCACTTTTAATATAATAAAGGCTGTAGTTAGAAAGCTCTTGTCTTAATTGGCTTGGCAGGAAAAGAGGGAGGGGGAAGTCCATCCTCTAGCAAACTCACCCTTACTAGCTTTTAAGTATTGGCCCAACACTGCTCAGTGCTCTTCATATTTCCATGTTTCCTTGAGTCTCTCAGTACTCTGGAAAGGTAACTTCTACAACTTCCACCCTTCTTTTGAACATGGACTTTCGATGGCTATCAGAAGACACTTTTTTCTGCATATTTCCCTGTCAAAAAAAAAAAAGATGAGCTATGATAGAGATTTTTTTGAGGGGAAGTCTGTCTTTTGATGCTGTCAAAGGAATTATTTACAAAAAATAGGCTTCATGATCTGATAGAACCACTGGGAAATATAAGAGCTGCTCCTTCTGTAAGCAATAATACCTTGTGGCTTTGCTTTCTCTTGACAGCTCTTCTTTTGACAGACTTCAAGTAACCAAATAACCTTCTTGGAGACTCTCTTGGTCAGTGTTCATGATTGGTATCTGTTGCACTTTGGCTGGAAGTTCTTACCAGGACAAGGCCTACGTGCAAACCTTCCCATTTTGGGTTTTTGGAGATTGCACATTCAGCTGTGCAGGAAAAAAGAAAGTAGAAAAGTGTCTGTCACCACAGATATTGTGAAAAGTATAGGAAAGAAAAAGGGAGAAGGTGAGAAAGATACGGTGACTGCAAAACAAGGTTGTGATCACAATGGGAGCGAGTCAAGGCGGCTTCAGTTGCCAGGTTTCCTGGGATACCTGCTGGACGATCTGGGGGAAGGAGGGAACCACAGTGAGCCTGATCATCTGTTGGGCGCACCATGGGTGGTTCCTTGTACAACCCACCTGTATAGCTTATTTATTGGTTTTGTTGCTATGACATGCAAACTCACCCTTTGTATTTCCCCTAAATTATGATTGTTGGTGTTGGAGGTAATGAATTTAGAGCTGCAAAATAAAAATAAAAATGCATAACCAGTTAATACTTGATTACTTGTAGCTGAATCTGTGAACCATCTCAACTGAAGAGCAATTCACTTTGAGTTTGAGACAGCCTGTTCTTACTTTCAAGGCATCATTTGATGTTGAAGTCTTGTGATAGATGTCTGTGACCCAGGTGTACATTTTTACAAACATACTGTTTCAGTACTACTGTACAAGTCCATACCGCCATCATAGGTGAGGGGTAGAACAGCAGGAATTCGCTATGTGCTTTTATTATGTTTCCAAACCAATATTGTGCTCTTAAAGCACTTTCCTCCCCTGTAGTTCCCTGTAAACCTCTTCAATATTTAGGCAGATCTAATCTTTTGGAGAATGCAATTAACATTATTTAAAAATTTGGCCTTGGTTCAGCTAAAGGAATAGAAAACACAGATTACCTTGTTGGGTAAGTTGTTTATGAACTTCACTAAATACCAATTTATCTTTGATTGCTGCAGGGCATACAAAACCTATTGGTAAACTGAACAATTGAGCAGATAACTGATTGCTTTTCCACATGCAAATGTACAAAGGGGAGGAAATCTGGGGTTCCTGTTTCAGTGCTTTGTGTGAACAGGCAGAGTTGTCAATACAAGATTTATCCACCATATCCTTACTTCTTGACCTCTTAGTAACTTGAGGAGAAAGAAGCCCCCCCTCCACCAGAAGAGAAACAGTCTGCTTTATTGTCTGCAGCTTTGAACAGTTGGTTCTGTCACTTTCATTTACTGTCTTGCTTATCTGTATTACCTAGTCCAAGTAAGTAATCTTGAGGTCACTAATTAACAGATAATCTGTCCTGCAACAATTACCTGAAAGGATCGAGTAAAGTAAGACTTTGCTTAACATTAGTGTGTGAAAGTCCGTAAGCATTATTAAAAGGCAATTATTATTTTTTAAATCACACATATCTTTAAAATGCAAAAGGAAAAAAAGACCAAGTTCTTCAGAATAAAGCAATCACATTACTTCCTTTTTTTAAAAAAATCTTAATCTGGTCTCTGTACATGAGTAACATAAGTGTTATGAATTCACTGCCCAGGCCTTTGTAATATAGTTTCCAAGACTATGCAAAAGTGCATTTTTACCATTATATGATAACTATCAGAAGTGTGGAATCTGTGTTGTCTTTATACAAGAAGGGGTGTAGAGATTTTGGCAAATGAGGTAAGTGGGGGCACAATTTAAAAATCTTAACAGTTTCAGGGGAATTGTCCTAGTTATTTGAAATATATTCACAAAAGCATGTAATATTAATTCTCATTACAATATATGTAGATAAGACATTTTATTATTTTAATTAAACACAAGTTCTATGAAGGACATAGTAGGCACACACTGATCAAGAGTTTAATTAAAGTTAAAATATTTTTCTTATTGCCTTTCAGTAAAAAATGTTAACTTTAGGGGAATTTATCAGCAATTGCGGAATTTCCCATTGCAAAGAACTGTGGCATTGGAAAGCTCCTTGAGAGAGGCAAATATCAGCTGACTGGTGTTGTTCCTTTCAGGCTAAGAGGAAATGGCTTTACTTGATAGGTTAACTTTTGTTAAAGTAGGGTGCCTCAAGGGAGGATTTTGACATGCCACTCTAGGCCACTTTCAGAATAAAGTTGGTGTTTTGTTTGTTTTTTAAAAGTGTGATGGTGGTTACATTTGTTAGCTCAGTAAATATCTTCACATTCTGAGTAAATAAACTTTAGTCTGTTGCATGTAAACTCTTGGGACCATAAAATAGAGAGCCGGAAGGTGCCAATAAATTGCTCACCTTTTGGTGGACATATGATTATGCTGAAAGTCATTCTGGCTCTGCATGTAACTTGAAGAAAGGTATTGTGTCCAATTGGAGCTTGCTGTTTACTGTGAAAGATTAAGCTTTGAGCCTTCCTTGTTACTGGAAGGCAAGCTTAGAAATAAGGAGGTTTCCATCTATAGAACAACTGTTCACTAAATTGATGTGTGGCAAAATGACCTTGAGTCTGATTTCTTTGCTGTGCAAGGATATCACAGAACTGTGGTATCTTCTGAAGAAAAGCACAGGTGTGTCTGCCTTTCATGTTTTCTCCTCCTTCCCTTTCTTGTTCCATTATATATTGACCTCACAACATTGCAATGATTGATGTGGTCTTGTAATTGTCAAGTGCTATGTTATTCTGCCCGTATAGTGCAGGTCTTCCTGTGTTGTATACGGCACACATGTATATGCCTGCATTTGTAGCTTCTCCTCTTTATTTTGTCAAACCAAAGGGCAAATAGTTGTTTGATATGATGTTATGCCACGCAAATGGTTTGCATTTTATTACACAAAGTGTTTGTAAAAGGTATTTACTAAAGCATCAGGACAAATATGAGGACTACTTCCTTCAAGTACAGAAGTAGCTGCTCCTTTAGAACCCACTTAATTTAATGCTGTTTGATATAATTCTCACTCCAAGAGTGTTTATTATATTTCCATGAATACTAGTACAAAGATAGAAAGATGATTGTTTTTAAAGGTTCTCACTATGCCTGCTTTCAAAACTTGTTAGCACCAAAAGTTCCCTATGATTTTCCCCCTCACATTTCATTAGTTGAAGCTTCACACACAATAATCTTGTCTCTAGTTAGGGTATGAATGAAGCATTGGAGGCACACTCTGCTGTAAATAGTGAAGTTACAGTCCCCTGTGAAACTGAGAGCTTGTTTTGTGGAAATTGGGGAGTGAGCAGAGAGAAACAAAATACTGCTGATTCAGTTCACGTTGCCTGTCTTGTGTTCTGTTTGGTATGCATGACTGTTACAGAGGAATTCAGGATGAAGAACCCTGACATGTCAGGTCGGTGATTTCCATTCTAGTCTCGCAGATATTTTTGTTTGGAAGAATGGGATTTAATAGCCAGTAAAGATGTAAATAGCACAGTACATTGAGAGTGGGGTTCTTTCTCTTTTAGACCAAGCTCTTCAGTAGGTTCTGACTGGTGCCAGCAGTATTGCTTTTCATTCAAGACACTGTTTTCTGTGGCATAGTGTACAACTGAACTCATGAAATCTGAGGTTGATAGAAACTTGAGAAAACAGAGTGACAGGGACCAGAAAACATAGCCTCCAGTCTTTGTGCTTTTTCTGCAATGTGCATAAAGTGTTGACTTGAATGAAAACCGTACATTTGTATATGGAAGCAAATGTTATTCAGGTGAATTCTGCTAGATGCTGCTTTGCAGCTGCTTTCGTGTGAATCCTGAGTTAACTGAGAATAATTGTAAAAATCAATGGAGGGGGGATTTCCTAGGGTAGTCTTGTTCTGTGCACCCATATTAAGCAACAGTTGGCACTTGCTTGAGAGTGGGAAACACGTTTGTTTTTTCTCACCTGCCTTTTTGCAGGTGAAGCTACAGTTAATTAGCAGATAAAGTTCATAGAAACAAAATTTTTTAGCTGTTCATATCTGCTGTTAAAGGCCTTGGAGCAATGTGGTGTAAAGCAATTGGTAACATTGGTATAAGCTCTGAGAAAGCTAGTCCAGACCATTTTTAAAACTTACCTGATGAAATTGTACATGTACCAAAAGCTGTGGACATGTTCTCCGCTCTCTCTAAAACCCCTTTGTGCTGGCAATGAGCTTATTTGTCTACAAAGATGCTATGTGTTTTACATCAGGAAGGCAGTCTGAGAAATGTTGGGTGGGCTCACACCTGATACTAAGTCACCCTGCAAATGAGCCATGGTAGAAGCGTTTGCTAAATAAGCTGCAGTGTGACCAGCAGGTAGATGGGCTTACCCTGATTGTTCTCTTCCTCCTTCCCCGTCAGTCCTCCAATATTAATTCCCCCTCTGTTTTCATAGCAGTTACCGTAGGCACACAAGTTTCTCACAGCAATAAAATTTGCATGTATCTGTATGTTTCTTTTAAAAGAAAGCAGAGACTGCATCAGCAAGTGCTTTCATAAGGAACTGCATAAATGCATCAGAGTGGGAAAGGGGGTTCATATTTTCCCTTTCTGGAATAGCTGGAGAATTAGGGAAGTCTTGGAATGGTGGAAGGCATTTAAAAGAGGCAGGCGTTACAGTTGAACATTTAAAGGTGACAGGAACCCCTTGCCAAGGGGGAAATACTGCCCTCTCCTCTTCTGGGACATATTCTTTCTTTTGCTGCTTTCCCATTTTACTGGTGTTTCTCCATTGACAGCTACGCAATTGGTGCGTGGCAGCTGTATGCAAATTAGCCCGTGTGCTACCTACTCCTTGCCACTTCCATGCTGCGACATACAAGGATAGTGACCAAGCGACACTCTATTTCTGGAGTAGCCATAAAGGCTCACTTGTAAAGGACCAACAACAAATGGTTTAAACGCATAATTTCCAGGGTCAACACCCCCCCTCCAATTACAGTCTTACAAGAGGAAAAATAAAAACAAGTACTATTTCAGCATCAGTGGAAGAGCAGTTGCTTGGGAGATCAGATAAGTGAACAACAGGGGATGTTCCCATTGAGCCGCTCCGTAGCTCTTCCCAACAGACCACAATAAAGTCGCCCTGCTGGGGTTTGATGACATGCCAACCCAAGAACAGCCCTAGAACAAGCTATGGGCGGCTTAGTGTCATTTCATGAAGTATAATCTCTCCTGCACTAGTTTCACATGACATGAGGCCCACCATGTCTATTACATGTCTATTATACTAGAACAATGTCATCTGGAATACAATGATGATTCTTTTTATGGTTGGGTGGGTAGTTGGAATTCGTTACTTAAATTCTCCTTCTCTTTTTTAAAGAGTCATTTGTCCATGCAAAGTTTCATACGGGCAAAAAGGAGAAGTCTCCTGAGATAAAAATGGTGCCAGTTATAGTTAAGTTCTGACCTCTCTCAGTAGGGCTGGGAAAGGTCTCTGCCGGTGCCCTAGCTTTGGCATACTTAGAATCATGGGTTGGAAGGGGCCAAGAAGGCCATCGGGTCCAACCCCCTGCTGTTGCAGGACACCAATTTACACTGTTGTTGTTGTTCTTGTTAATTACATTTCTATATTGACCCACAATCCATACAAACAAACGATAAAAATACAATAAAATGCCAGAAATACTAAAAATATTAAAAAGTTTGAAAGAGCTAAAAACAGCATGACTGAGATCTTGTCAAATCACTGTTGGTCTTGTGAACTGGTCCTTAGTGTGCATGTTTACTTTACACAAAGAAATGTACTGGCAGAAACACTGGTTTTTTATGATTATAGTTAAAGAAAAGTAAGCATGAATTTGAGTGTGGCTTAAAGAAGGATTTTGTTTTCTCTCAGTCTTCAGGCATGTTGAGCTGAAGGGCTGTGGTTGCTTGCTGCTTGCGGTCAATTCCCTGCCTTATTCCCATTATTTTAGAGCATATAAAGATTAAACTGAAGTGAAAGGTGTGCAAAGTTGTGAGATACATTCAGAAGAGGGAGTGGGGTTAGCTCTGGTCACTGAACAATACTGGCTGCCGCTTACATGTTCACATTTGTTCTTTTGAGAGAGAGAAATTGTAAAGGTCACCTACATCAGTCTGATAATGCTGGTGCAATTGCTCAGGCTTTTCCTGTTACACTTTGTAGTAGCATCTGCAAATTGACAATTTGCCAGTTCCTGGCTGGCCAGCTCTTTCCAAATAAAATGGATGTTTGATCTTGACTTCTTTTGAGGTCGGTCCATTTTCAATAATTCAGAGTTAAATTATCCATTTGAGTCAGTCGCAGTAGCCCATTTCCAGGGTTAGGGCTTAGGTGGCTCATAGACTGCTTTTTCCCATTGCCAGTTGTGTGCTGGATGTGGTTTCAAGGAATTGCTGCTGTTTCTCCCAGGCTTAGCTGCAAGTGGCTAGATTTGAATGCAAAACTTTACAGGTGTTATACTAGAAGTATCATTAATGTAGGAGTATTCAACATAATTTTGTTGCCATAAAAAATTAGGTTTTTTTCTCTTTAAAACTCTACATAAGGACATAGTCTATGATTTTAATGCAGTTTTTTTAATTCACATTTTCTGTCCCTCTTGATTAAGTTACTTCATTGCAATTCACGCTCCTTTTTTGGCTCTTTTTTGCCCTTCCCACCCATCTGTTTAACCTTGAAAGCAATCTTTTGTGATTTTTCAAATTGAAACACTGAACTGGACACATAACATTTTGAGTCATCTGCATTGCACCCTGCATTACAAATTAAATCCTGTTGATTTCAAGCATTTGGTCAACTGTTCAGTAGAAACCATGCCTATTGTTTTCAGGTCCAATTTTTTGAAAAGGTACTACCAAAAAAAAGAAAAGAAAAGAAAAATCAAGGGAAAATCAATTAGAGTAATGCTTTAACTGTGGAACAATCCAGCCTGTTACAAATTAACTAAGGTTGCAAAGACAAATGGAGACACGCCATCTTGTTGCTCGTAGTACTCCCCCCACCCCACCCCACTTTCTTCTTGGTTTTCCATGTACTGCTGATAAAGCATTTAGAGTATTCAGAGTGCATTTACTTCTTTTTTCGTTCTTTCTAAATGACTTTCTCTGAATGTTTCCTTTTCTATTAAGAGGATCTTGTTGAAGTAACCTTCCAAGTAAAGAAGTTCCAGTTGACAGCTGCTTCTTCAGTACAATAACAGGGCATTCAGTCATCTTCCATATAAAAGTTCCTACAGTCTAATCTTTTTACAATTCCAATCTTCTTACTTACAGAACTGGACATGCTATTGGTAGAGGAAAGGATAAAGACCCAAAGGGATGCAAAATTAAAGATTTGCCTCAGGGCTTCAGTCCCCACTTGGAGATGATGAATAGAATGCTTTTAAGTCATATTATAGGGGACTTTTAAGAAAGAAAGAAGGATATCTGTTGTAGGCTACTACAATGCATTCACTTGTATTTTGTGAGTAGCACTTCACATCCCAGACACAATATTCAGTTTCATATCTTATGTGATAAAAATAGGGCATCTCTAACTCAGACATTTTCTTTTGAATGTCCATATTTATTTCAGTAAGAATGTCAACATTTAAAATTCCCATCATTTTGAAAACCACAACTTTCCAACAAGTTGCAGGTGGTTATGATATCTTCTTTAAACTAGGGATTCCTTTAAGGGCCAGGAACAGCTCCCCTGGAGCATCAGGCAGTGGTTCCCCAGATCTGCCCACCTCCTTCAGTCATTTGGTGCTTTCCCAGTTTTTGCACATTTTCTGTTTCCTGTTCTGAATGGTTCAGATGCGCCCCCTAAGAGCTACTTACTGGAAGTAAGAGATTTAAGCCACAATATGCTGGTATCTGGGTATGCAGACCTGCTCCTTTTGCCTTTGACCCCAGTGCCACTGAGATATGCTCCTCAAGCAGAAAGAGGCTCCATATCTCCTAAATCAGAAGTTGGACAACTTCTGACTGCCTAGCCCAGGGGTCGGCAACCTTTAACACTCAAAGAGCCATTTGGACCCATTTTCCACACAAAGGAAAACACCAGGAGCCGCAAAACCCTTTTGACATCTAAAATGAAGATAGCACTGCATATATCGTCTTTTACCTTAATGCTATGTATATCTTCATTATGATTTAGCTGCAGCTCTTGTTCAGTCAGTAAAAACTGTTATTTTTAATCTTACAATATAAACTAGTAGGACTCCTTTCGTATATTTTGAATAGGAGAACAGCTTCCTGAAGAGTCAAAGTCAGTGCTAAAGGGATGCTTGCATTAAACAGCAAACCCCATAAGCTCATCAGCAGTAAAAGCAAATGAATCTACCCATGTATCATTAAACGTTTGGTTTTCTTCAGAAACTTTTCTTCAATTTATCCATGGTTGGCCTACGGGGATGTGGGGGAGCTCAGTAAATCGCGTGCTGGTGGCTGTCGCACATTGGTGGTCATGGCACATATTTTGAGCGACGGAGCCGCAGCGGAGGGGTGAGAGAGCCACATGCTGCTCCGGAGCCACGGGTTGCTGACCCCTGCACTAGACTATTACAGTCTAATGTTTCATATTCTCCTTTAGCATATGTATGTTCTTCCATCTTGAACCACTTAATGTAATAGTGCCAGAGATATAGGTGTGTTTAGTGAATGATTAGCAGATAAACAGTCAAGTGCTGTGAATTGTGACAGGTCCCAAGCTGAGCTTTTAACATTCAGATGAAGGAGATTACATTGGGACAAAGAGAATCTTTTCAGCAGCTTTTGGTGTAACATGAGAGCCTGCAGGAAGCTTGTTTAGCAGAGGAATGTCGTGATTTACTTAGCTAGCTAGCTCTGTGTTCCTGAGTGGAGCTTTGAGCAGATCAGCGGCTGTGCCAGCGCGTGTTTTGAGTGATGGAGCCGCAGCAGATGGGTTCAAGAGCCCACATGCGGCTCCGGAGCCACGGGTTGCCAACCCCTGGCCTAGGCTTTTCGGGCTATAGTTCCTGTGCTTGTTCAGCATTGATCTTGCTGATGGATGTTGTAGGTCAAAACATCTGGAGATCTGGATTTGTCTTCTCAATGCCTTTCTCCCACTTGGAGGCGATCAGCCTGTAGATTCAGCAGTTCGGCCATCCATTGGCTGGATGGCTGCCCTATGCCATCCTAGCTACTGTAAATTTGTTGTCATTTCAGACTAATCATTTCAGACTATGATTATTTCCCAGTACAGTAAAGAATTTGCAATAATAGACCCTATTGGTTAATAAAATTTCAACCTAAAAAAAATAATTTCAACCTATTGGTTAATTTTATTACTCATTCTTAGTAGTAATTTCACTAAGTATACATTTGCATACCATGGTTGATTCCAACAGGAATATTGGTTATCCTCTAAATATTTCAGTCTTTGGTGGATCTCCCTGTGAAATGTTTTCTGGGAAGTATCTTAAATTTAGAAACAGTTAACAAAATATCACTGGAGAATGGCATACATTGAATTTGAAAAGGTGAATTTATGCTTTAGTGGCATCCCGCTAACTCAGGAAGCAGCAAGGTAACTCTTTCAGTTCTGCTCATTTTCAAGTCATTTGTGGTCACACCTCAAATGTCAGTGATTGTATCTGAGTGCAGTGAATGGATCTGAAGAAGTATTTTACATGTTCCGTCTTCTCATCCTGACTGATACCTGTTTATAGTTTGGAGATACATTGGTGGAACTTCTAAAGCAAAAGCTTGTTACTGCATATTTATTAAAATTGCATTTATTCAAAAGGTGTTTTACTCAAGGCTTAGAATGTAGGAAGCTGCTTTATGCTGACTCATATTACTCATGTCACTGACCCACCTATGTCAGTGTTGGATACAATATGTGGAAGCCATGGCTCTTCAAGGTTTCAGGAATTTTTATGTATTTATTTATTTTCTCATGTTTCTGTCAGGAAAGGGCAGGGACTGAACCCTGGACCTTCTGCATGCAAAACAAAGCATGTAAAACCAAGTCCATCTCCATGAAGAAATCACTAATACCTGTCCGTATGCTGTCAGATACGAAGAGATTACACATCAGTTCTGCTGCATTGACAAGCACAGGCAGGTCTAATAGGTGGGCCAGGATGGTGGCAAGAACCTGCGGTGATAGATGTGGCAGCAGGCATTGTTTACTGCATGAAAATGATATCCTTGCAGGATTTGGTGCTGTCCATGGTACAGCACTAGTAAACCTGGTGAGAATGGGATAATCGGCTCGTTCTAGCTCATGCTTCAGTTTTAAACACCCCCCTGAAATTGCCTTAAAATAATACAGCTGCTGTTAGTACTCCCAGTGTGCAGTTTCAGTAGTACATGTTTGCTGTGAATGTATCCGCTAGTCAAACTGACTAATGGGTGTTATTTCTTTCACCTGCACTCTGGATGTGTTGATTACAACTCTCAGCATTCCTGCAGTATTGACCGTACTGGTTGGGGCTGTTGGGAGTTGAAATCCAAATCATCTGTAGGGCACCAGGTTGGAGAAAGCTGAACGGCAACTCTTTTCGCAAATGGTGTAGATACTGCCCAAGCAAGACATAGAGCTTCCTCATAAACATGCTGCAGATCACAGATGAATGGAGCTCATGGCAGATACATGGTTTTAGGGCATACATATGGGGGGGGGATGGGTTCCCAGCTGTTTGCCCTTCTCATCTGCCGTTTACATTCACCATAACTTGTGATAGAAAGTCTCTTTGCACATGCCAGCTGTTTAGGAATATGATCTTGCACATGCTGTGCTAATTGCATGGAAGCAGGGATAGGACACATGGATTCAGTCTTGCTTCTTCCTCTGTGTGTCTTGACTGTAACATGCGGTCATATAATTTGTCCAATATATGGGGTTTTCATACATTTAAGCAGTAGCTCGAAATGCAAATGGAATTGAATGTACTACCCTTCAGTTAATTATTTTATTATTTATTTATTTATTTATTATTATTAATTATTCATCTTTGAAAAAAGGGATGGCTGTCTTCAGCTAGAACATGTTCAAGAGGGAACATGGAACAAAATGAGATGACATATTTACCATGTTCTGCCACCATAAGTAGGAGCTTCCATACGTATAAAGCCATCATCCCTGCAAGCGGAAGACGAGCACAGTGTGGAAAACATGTCACTGACTGCTGGTTATTTTCTTGACAGAACATGAACTTGCACCTACATTCTGAAGTTGCATTAATATACCATCTGTATGCATTGCATGACTAAATAGGGAGTGACTGGTACTTACCATGCAAAGTTTTTTTCTTTCTCAGATACAAGGAAATGAAAATGAAAATGTCTGCTTTATTCCAACACTGCTGCTTTTTTTATTGTTATCACATGAGGAGTTTAGTAAACATGGACTTTCCTTTTATTTTTGTTCCTCCCCTGGTGTCCATAGACTTGTCATATTGCAAACATGTGATGCAGTAGTGCTGCTGCTGAAAGTGTATTTCTAAGTCATCTTCTAACTGAAAGTGTATCTGCTGATATAACATTGAATTTAGCATTGCATGAAATCACTTTAAAACTTCTATTCAATGTAGTCAGGAATGGACTAAGGAATTGTGTCTTTTTCTGGGGGGTCTGGTTTTGTTTCAGATGAAATCATGCATCAAGATATTGTTCCCCTCTGTGCTGAAGATATTGAGGACCAGCTGAGAAAGAAGTTTGCCTATCTGTCAGGTGAGGTCATGAATGTTCCTTTTGGACTCCGTTAAAATAAGCATGTTGACAGTTTCAGTTATCAGCATCGTGTATGTAAGAATCTAAAGATATATGTCTTTTCTTGGTTTATTTTGTATATGTTGGCTTACATATAGTAATCTTGAACTTAAATGAATACTGTGCAAATTGAATGTTCATTCAAACAAAGTAAGGTGATCAGTGATGGCAAGCGAACCTTACAGCAGATAAAACAAAGTTATTCTAGGAACAGCCCTTTCAGCTTTCTGGCATATAAAATGTGATATGTGCATTGGATCTTTGAGGTTATAACACATTCATTCTAGTCTTTGGCTACCTAGTTCAGGAGGTAAAGTTCTCCGTATTTATCAAGACAGGAAGACAGAAAAAAACCTAGGTGTAACAATAAGATTTTTTTTTCCTTTCCATCCGAGCAAAGATGGATACCCTCTTAAACAGTGTAATTCTATTCAGGATTCTTTAATCTACCTTCAGGACATCTGTAAGCACACTCAACATTCATTAACATCCACAATTCAGTGGGGCATGAAGGTAGCCCTTTCTCATTCTTTTTTGTTGGGTTTATAGTTAACTCTTTTGATCTTGTGGTGAGTAGATATTATTGTACAATAATGAAGCAATGGTTAAAGAAGAAGTTGTATTCCCCCCATTAATTCTATTCACTGCTCCTTTTCAACTTGACTTTTACCTTCTGTACTAAAAAGGCATGTTAACACCCAACTTCTGGAACTCATGCCCTTATCATGTGAGAACCGTATTTAATATTCTTCCATTAGATCTCTGTAGCAAACTTTTAAATGTTCTGCTAGGAGCAAGCAAGCTGTTCAGAAGAAAGGCCCAGAACGGATCGGATTAGTGATTCAGTTAAATGCAGCACCATAACTGGGATTACAAATCATTAATGGATTAATTGCTTATGCCTGTTGTTTACTCTGAGGTCTGAGGGATAACTTAAAACTACTGTTTTATTTACCTCCTTGATAATCAGCCACAAATGTTCATTTACATATATTTCTTGAAATTAAATAAATCAGGAGTGCATATATTTTTGTAGAATTAAGAAGCCAGACAGGCTTTCCTAGGTACCATCTTGGTAGGAAGTATAGTGAATTCTCTTCTCAACAGTTGCGTCATGAAATCTGTCCCTTCCTTGCCTTTGTTAGCATATGTTCAGAATCGTTCACTATCATTATCGTCTTTATTCAATACACTTTAAAGTTTGCAAGGCTTTGCACATATGCAGGCAAAGGAACACCAGCGAGAAGTATTTACAGAATCAGAGAAATTTGCCATTGACAGAAACTTGTCATTTATGCAAAATCTTTAGAGAAACACCTAAAAGCAGTACAGTAAGATGTGAGCTTGCTCAATAGGCAGAGAATGCTGATGGTCAGTTTGGAAGGTAGAACTGATTGAAATAGCTGAAAAAAAGATAGAAGAAGAGGTTCATAGATGTAGATATTTGTGTTTAATTATCTCTGTTGTACAGTTCAGCTTTGCTGTTGCCCATCTTGGGAATTTTGCCCAGGGCACTTATTTAGCAGGCTAATTTTTAGTGGCTTGGCGGGGGGGGGGGTTGTTTTTTGCATCCTTGATCCAATGCTTTTATACACAGCCGGAGCATTACTTATTCCTACATCCTATTGTAGCAGGTTCCACAGGTTTCAGTTTGTTGTGAACCTGTTTACCTTCAGGGGCTATCCTCCCACACCCATATAGTTGCCTGCCAGTTCAAATAACTCACTAAGACTCTTCAGAATCTTTTGCAGAGAACTAGCAGCAAGGCATTCTCATGATAGAACCCATGTTTGTTTGTTTGTTTGTTTGTTTGTGATATTTCTAACCCATCCAATCACTATGCATCACTGGACAGCTTACAAAATTCAATAATTGCAACAATATAAAAAATCATAAATACCCCAAACAACAACGTTCTTGAAGTCCCTGAGAAAGCAATCTTATGGATTCTGTGGGAGTATCAGATTTTTACCCTAACCTTAACCCCTTTCAAGACTGAAAACAGTGCTATACTTTGGGAGGTGGACTCTAAATTCTGATCCTTCCCAGTCACTGCTGCCACAGAAAGAACTGTAGTTGCTGTTTCCCAGGGTTGCAAAGGCAACTTTGGGAAGGCAATAAAGGGGCCGCTCTGGTGGGAGAGGGCAGGACCTGCCTCTCCAGGCCCAGCGGCATGGCCCCTCCAGAAGATCTTAGGCCCTGGCCTAGAGAAAACAACAACAAAGAGGGCAGAGAGGCAAAATTTGCCCATGTCCCTCCACCTGCTCTGCCAGGTATCTCCTGGCAGAGTATTGGCTATTCAGCACTGGCTAAGTATGGCAATTCATTTTTAAGTATTATATGTAATTGTGTGCATATGTTTCTGTATACCTAGAATCTTTGGAGCATTTGGAATGGATTCTTGGATTATAATGGCTTATATACTTTGATAGCCAAACTAAATATAGACCACCTGATAAAATGCAGAAGAGGCAGCTCACACACTAAAATTAAAATGTTTTATTCAGCCCAATGTACTAAGTTCACCAGACAGGTCATAGAAGTTAATCATAAAAAAATAGTAACATGAAGTACAGTGAAGTATTAAATTCCAATTTAAGATCAAACCAATCAAACATAAAAGCTGGAATTTATTTAAAAGCCACCTCGATAGTTAATAGGCTGGAAAAATAAAAGTATTTGCCTGGCATTGAAGAGACATTAGACATCAGAAACAGGAAATATCTCCCCAACTCCAACTTCAGATGGCAACTTCAGCAACTTCAGGAGCACTGCTAGTCTCTGAAGAGTGATGCTGAACATAACAGAATGCAGTAAGAGAGCAGAAATACAGCTGCATGTCTGCCTTAATTTTGTATGGAAGATTCTGTTAATCCTCTATGAGCCCCTTGGATTAAGTCTATTTTCATAATAATGTTTTGAAAGAGATGGTAATAAAATGTGACTATGGGAGAGCCCTTTTTGTAATTTTCTTTCCCATTTTTTTGAAGACGTTTTTGGGAAATTGAGGGAGGGGCATGGGAATTTTTAATAGAATTTTCTCTTTTTTCCCATCTCCTTTTTCCAAACCATCACATCTTTATATTTTAATAATTACTTTCATTCCAGGTAATGAGTGGTGAGTAAAATGTGCCCTTTCTTCTTAGGTGGGCGAGGAAAAGATGGCTGCCCTGTCATTACTTTTCCAGAATATTCAACATTCAGTGAAATTCCAGACCATGAGTTTCAGAACGTTCTGACGTACCTTGCTAATATTCCCAGGTGAGAATTGTGTGCAACAAAATAAGAATCTTTATCAAAGTAATGATAATGTTTACTACCAGATTGGGACAGTTCAGAAAGCTGTAAACAAGTTACATTTTTAAAAAGAATTGTGTGTATGTAAAGCAGCGATTCATTTCTCACTGCTTTTAGGGATCAGTAGACTTTTGGAGCTCTTACAAAGAGGAATTTTGTGTTCCGGAGTTCTCTCGTTGCCTTCCCTTACAGCTGTAAGAAAGCACTGCAGTTATGCTTAACTTTTGCGGGCAGAGGGCTGTGGCTGAAAGAAAGATTCCCACTGTAGAAACAGCACGGTGTTGCTGAATGCCTTTGTCCTATCCATTATGACAAAATAAAAAACTGATTTGAAGAGGGGATACTGGAATTCAGCAGGCTCAACCACTCGGTTACTGGGACAGGAGCAAAATCTCCCTCACATATGCATGGACACAAACTCTAAAGAATTTGTGGCAACTTGTTCAGTGAGTACTTAGAATCGTATGCATATTTGATAGGAATATTTCATAAGGAATTTTAAGACCATTCTAGTAATTTTATAGGTGTGAAATATAAATCCATCTGAAATGATGCTATATAAAAGGCCTTCACATTATTCAGTTATGAAAGTAATAATGAATTATAAAGGAATTCCAGCAAAATATTTCTCACATGTTGATTTTTCTGCTCTTAGGCAAATACCAGCATACTAAAAACAAGCAAAACAACAGCAAACATAATTTCTGTCTGCTGAAAAAGGCTGTGTACTTTTCCCTCGTTTTGAAAGGCACAGCATCAGCAAATGAAAAAGAACGGGCATACCACTTACTGTGCTGCTTCTGTCTGTGCAGGAGACTTAATGCATGTGAATTAAGTGCAGTTGTTGTGACATGACTGCAATTGGGCAGGGTAGGAAGCTGTGGTTGGAGTCCCAGCAACACCTTGAATCCAGCACTCAAGTAGGTGGTTACTGAGCTGTGGGTTGTTAATCACATAGCTCATTCATCTCAACAGCCTTTGAGCAGTGCCCATGGTTTGTTGTTGGTCTCTGAACTATTTTCCCTGTTGTGTTATCTTAACTAGGTTCAAACACATGCCACTCTTCAGAAATAACCATGTTTCAACAACAGCCTATACTAAACCCATACTCCACACTTGAATGTGGGTTTTTGTTGTTGTGATTTATTAAACGTTTAACTCGCCCCACTAGCCACATGGCCCCCTGGGCAGGCTACAACAACAAAACATGCAAAAACAGTATAAAACAATAAAAACATCTCAAACATTAAAACAGCAATAAAAGTGCACCCACCAGAACTCTAGATTGCATAAAAGACATATCTCCTTCTACTGAAATAGCATTAAAAACCAGTTTAACAATTAAAATATCAGCGGAATAGAAAGGTCTTCACCTGGCACCAAAAAGAATGCAAAGATGACGCCAGGCAAGTGTGTCTGGGTTGTCATGTTGTCCAAACCCAGGCAGTGTAGTTCAGCCTTGTTTGGTTATTAAGGTTTCTGTGTGGGATGATTCTTGGACCACTTGCTATTAAGGCATTGTTGGGAAGTTGTTTGTGAGACCCAATGTCCTGCAAGATTGGCTATTTGAACCAAATGGAGGATTGTGCCATCATGGTTGACACCAGCTTACTTCTCAGGAAGCAGGGTCATACATCTGCTTCAATCCATTCAGCCCTGCCGCTCTTAAATATAGCCATCAGTTCTTGTGCTCTGTTTTGTAGGTGATGTAGCACAAGTCTGACATTAGGGTGTATCCAGTGGTGCTGCTTTGTGTAGAACTGTTGGGAAAAGGATACCTCCTCTGCAGTCATTTCTGTCCAGGGAAGTCATGGGAAAATCTGAAGCAGATTGAAGTCTATGCAGGGAGGGTCTCTAGGAGGAGGACTGGGAAGACATATTGTATAAACTGACTTCTGTACATGTAAATGCATCTTGCCAGAAGTCAGTGCTCCTAAAGCCTCTTATAGTGTAGCTTTGTAAATAGCTTTATATAGGGCATCTTCAAGACCTTTTTCATTTTAGCAAAAATGAAATCTCATCTTTGTCAGAATGATGTGACCATGTTTACTTTGTCATGCCAAAGAGTGTAGTCCTGCTTAACAATATTTGGGCTCATGTGCTTTAAAAAGCCTGTATTTTAAAAAATCTTTATAGTATGATATACTGAAATATTGTATGCCAATGTTAAAAGGCTGCCCTCATTAAAGAGTGTCATATAGACCTTTTAGAAGCCTTCAGTAAGTAGCCCAGATCTATCCCCAGATTAATGCTATTACTATATAATTTTTCAAAAAAAAAAACCCCCCAGGAAGTTAAAATAGAATAAAGACATTATGAAGCATTGGGAAAAGCACAGAAAGTTGCCCTATACAGAATCAGACCACTGATTCTTCTAGCCCAGTATGGTTGGCATTGACTGGCAGTGGTTCTCCAGGATTCAGTAGGGTTCTTTCTTAGAGATGCTGAGGCTGGAATGAGGGACCTTCCACATACAAACTACTTGTTCTGCCACTGAGGTACAGCCACCTCCCAATTATCTGAAGCAGATCTAATGAACACACCAAAAATTTCCTAGTCCCTTGGAACATTTATACTAGCAGTTAAGTAGATTTCTTTCCATTAAAGCAGAAAACCACCACTTTTCTCTCTGGCAATTTCAGAATCAGTGTGTTTGGGGGAAATGGATGAAGGTGAACAAGCAGAACAAGGGAGGGTCAGAACAGAATAATGTTGTACCTAGCTGATTATCTGATGGAAGTCTGCCAGTGAAATAGAGAACTATTTCAGGATTTGGCACAAAATCTGCTACATTCAGTAAATGTCCTGAATTCAAAATCTGGATCGAATGAGTGCTGTCAAATAGGAACAAAGAAAAACCTAGCACACATGAAACATGGAAACTGATTGCTCTTGTGTAAGCAGCACAGTATACATGTAGTCTTATCCTTAGAAACCTGTTCTTCCACCCTGGAGTGTGGATCTTCTGCCCACATTTTTGATTATGCATAATTCTGACCCATTATTCTCAGTGCTATGAGTTTTTATAGTATTTTGAATTCATTTTTTTGCAAGAACCACTAGAGGCTGCTATTGTGAAATACCAGCACAAATTAGGTTCCTTTGTGCACTGGGACACTTCCTGCATCATGCAAACAAGAACTTATTTTTGTGAGACTTATTTTTCGTGAAACTCTGTGGGAATGGGAAACTACAAAGTGCTTGTGTTTTGTACTCCCACTCTGAAGCAGGAAAGGGGAAAATAACACTTGTGCATTTATGACAAGCTTGTCAGTCAGTATGCCTGAAAGTTTCCTGAACAGTAACTTTATATAGTTTTTTCCTCTTTATGTTTACCATTGCTTAATGTGCTGCTGCCACTGTTGTTGTTGTTGTTAACTCTGAGATGTATACTGTGAGTTAACCTTGCATTACGGAGTGATTCTTTATGTTCTTGGGAATGCCTGATTTAGCATCATAAGACATTTAGTTAGCATAATGGATTTCTTTACTGGTCATAACAAAAAAAGAGTTACTGAAAAGTGGCATAAAAGGAAAGCAGTCCACAATAGCAGGTGAGAAATCACATAATAAAGTGTCATTCAGAAGCAGCAACATCAGCATCAGGTGACTTTTCATGACATCTCATGGCCACCAAGGTAAATGCAGAACTTTTAACTTTTATTTAACTCTAAACACTTCTAAATTTGCCCTTGTAATTTATGACAGTTTCTGCCAATTAAGGAACAAAATCTATAATGCAGGATCCTTTCCACTGAGTATCATCTCGCCTGTATGAGTAGCTGACAGAAAATGATGTATTATATCTCGAAATGTTGCCTCTCTGTCACAGTTGGGATGTATTTTTACCTAATGTAATGATGCTTGAAAATCATTTTATGGCATCTCTCCTCTTTTGACTGCTTCCCTCATTTCTCCATTTCAAAATTGTCCTCAGGCTGCAGTTCTATACCAAGTGATTTAGGAGGAGGCTCCATGAAAATCCATGGGAAAATGCACAGAATTGCACTAACGGGTGTGTTACTGTGTTACTAACAATACTTCGGGGGACTGGTATTTATACTCACTGTAACTCTGTGGAGTTCTTTGTTCACCTGCTTTATTTTTTAGACTGCTTCTTATTTATTGAAGAGTGCTATGTTTCCTTTTCAATATGAAAGCTTCCATGCTGTCATTTAACAATAAGTGAAAAGAAGTATCAAAAGAAAAAGAAAGCAGTCTTTGAATTTATGATTGCGTTGAATTGATAATAAGCCTACAGACCGAAATGCCATTAAAAGAGACCAAAGAGCCGTAGGAAAAATTGCACACACAATGTATGGGGTGTCTTTATGCAAACCAGAAAGGAAACATAGGAATTATTGGTACCAAATGAAAGCAATTATATAATCTTTGAAAGACATGGTGTCAGAATCAGTGGAAATATGACTATTTCTTCATACTGAAAAATATAGAAAGGGCAGTGAGATATCCTTTGTTCAATGATAGGCTAGACATTCACTTTGTTCAAGGATAGGCTAGACATGCACATGGTGGGCATGTTGTGAGCAGAGCCGGCTGGAACTGGGGGTCAGACTAGATGACCTGGGAGACCCCTTCTGACTTGTTCTGTTTCTATGTATATGGAAGATATTATTGGTAACCTTGAAAGTGGTGTTTAACCTGTTCCAGATGGTACTGCAGAAAAGCAGTGGCAAATTTCAATAATAGATCAATACTTCATCCCATTGTCCTTGCAAAAATTTGTTATTTTGTACAAGTGTTGGTTTATGTTAGCATGATGCTATTTGCAGTAGCACTGAACAAATCTGCATACTATTTTCCAATTAAGAGCTGCTCCATAGGACCATACATACATACATACATACATACATATATATATATAATGTTCCAGCACCTTTTTATCTTATCTCTGCCGCTATCATTGAAAATCATGTGTAACCAATTAAACAATAAAAGTTATTAGCTAACTAACAAAGGCTGTTCATGTTTACTTAGATGCAAATTCCACTGTGTTCACTAGCTCACCCCCAGATAGTTACATGTAGGTTTGCAAACCTAGTTCATTAGATATCAAAGCAAGGAACAAAACAATTCAACCCAGTCGTAAATTTGCTGATAAATATATAGAACCATGTGAACACGGTGGATTGAATTCATAAAGAAAGTGACATCCTGGAAGAGTGGAAACAAGCTGTCATGGACAGTTCATTTTGGAGAGCCACCACAAGGCTGAAGAGAACTTTGTGGCACATAAACAATGACAGCAACAACAACATGATATCAGTCAAACCTGCTGTATTATATTTATTCAGGAACACTGATGATAGCTTACCGAGAATGTATAGATTTCATTTTTAGATTTGGATGAAATAATTTATATGGATCTTTTGAAATAATATGTTCAGTATTCTTTTTTTATTTTTTTTATCATGTTTTAACAGCTGTTCCCTCATACAAAAAAGCCTTCAGCTGACCTCACTGCAGATAGCAGGAGAACAGAATATGGCTTCAAGATACTGTTTTTCTCTGTCTAAGCAGATTAATCTCAGGATATTTTTGTACCAAGATGGCAGTGATGTTTACTTAAACAGAACGAGTCACACTGCTTGCTTTTGGGCTATAAAATACTGAAATAAATGAGAATTGCCTAGCATAACAATGTTCTATGCTGAGGTTTTGTTGTTAGAAAAGATGCATGAGTCTGTTAAAGGATTAGTGAGCAAAGGAGTAATGGTGCAAACTGTAGCATTAAAGAACAAGAAATGCTTTTTAAAAATCTGTCTAAACCATCATAGGAAGCTTAGACCAAGCCAGAGTATTTGACCATCTAGCTCAGTATTGTCTCTACAAGAGCATGTTTCTTTCAGGTTAACCTTCTGAGGCCTGCAGACCAGCAGTTAGCAGACCAGAGGAAAATGTGGATGGGCACACACACACGTATATACTGACACAGAGATGTGCACATCTATATGCATAGCACACACATTCATTTTCTCTCCCCTTACACACACACCGTAATTAAAATAAACTGGAATGGCTTTCCAGTGGAGACAACGAAACTCCAATAGTAGGCATGTCATGAGCAGAGCTGGTTGGAGCCAGGAGTCAGACTAGATCAGTGGTTTTCAACCACTGGTCTGGAAACCAATGCCAGTCTGCGGGAGTAACATACGGCTTTTGTTATCACAGAAGTAAGTCCTATGTTCCACCAAGAACCACCACTTTGGGTATGAGAATGTGGATGAAACCATATTTCATTTAGCCACGTCTTTTATTTGTAAACAAATGGTAGGGCATTACAGGTATATCTGTATAATATGAATGACAGCACAGCTTTAAATGAACAGAAATACGGAAAGCTCAAGTGGAAGCGGGATTATTCAAAGATTGGAACCATCTTATTAAAAAGCAGTGTTACCCTATAAATACTTATGCAATAATATTCTATCAGAATAAATATTTTAACTGGTAACTTTATTAACTTAAGAAAATACAAACTTTGCAAAATTACTTAAAGTATTTTGCAGCTATACAAGAGAAAATGCTACAGAAAAGGAGGAGCTGTTGCTGGTAAACTCATACCAGAAGAAATACTTGCCACATGATTTAGATAGAATTTACCACCATCCTTACCATGGAGAATGCATTGACCTTCTAAATGACTAACAGATAATTGCTTTCATACCCCCTTTGGGAAAGTAACTTTCTAAAATCCTATGCTTTATAATTCCCACCCTTTCCCCTAAGTACATGAGATCATATGTCAGTCTTCCAAACAAAAGACAAATAATATGTTTCTGTGACCTGTAAATGAAAAGTTTAGCAATTTCAGTGACTGGATGACCTAAACATTAGCATCCTGGTTCCCTAGCAACTTCTAGCATGGGTCAGATGTTCTTTCACTATATGTCCTATAGCTGAGCACATCTTAGATGGCTAAAATGTTACCTTGGGTGTGAATAGATATTTAGGTTTATGGGCTAAGTTTCATAATTCCTGGGATGGAGTAATCCATTTGCTAACTACTTTATAGGGTACCTCAAGCATTGTGGGTATGCATTTATCTCAAAATTGGAGCAATATACATGTTGCTGGCATAGAAACCTATAGAATATTGATAGTCTAGTCAGAATGGCAAGTAGAAAAGAGTGTACTCTATGTAAGATTGCAATGTTGGACAAAAACTTGGAAAATTCTGCTGCCCACTTATGCATGAAGCTCCCCGGGTGTCTTGGGCTTAATTCACTTCTCAAGGGTACCGTGAGATTAAATGGAGAGGAAGAGGAGCATGTGCCTTGCTTTTGGCTCCTTGGAGGAAAGGTAGAAGTTAGATGTAACAACTAATTAAATAGAACTACCTTCCATGAATTTATGGATAATATGTTATCTATGCAGTGGCCTTCATGATAACTTGCGGACATTCCTTTATACATCAGTTAAAGCACAAATGCCAATCCATCTTATGTTAAACCATATTGTTTCATTATACAGTTATTTTAGGGTTATTTTTCTTTAATCCTGACCCTCATCCAAATCTTACATAGAATGAAAGTCAGGTTAGAGCTAAATAACCATGATGTTATTTTGTTTACAGCAGAAGAGTGGATGAACAGGTACACACACAAACACACCCACACAAAGAAAGAGAGACAGAGAGACAGACAAACAGACTCAGAGACAGAAGCCATCTTGCATTACTGCTTAAGGGAGGCAGGGGAAAAATGATCTGTATGAGGATCTCTGGGGCAGGGAGTGGAGGTTACAAGTGATAGGGCAGCATTGGCTAAGTCAGGGCCCTCATGGGGGCTACGGTAAAGAACAGAAGAAAAGGCATGCTGGATCTGACCAGTGGTCCACCCAGTCCAGCACACCATTCACACAGTGAACCAGCTGCCCAACTTCCTCAGCAACTGGTACATTCAGGCATCTGCCTCTGATAGCAAAGGTAGCAATAGCCAACAAGGCTAGTAGCCATTAATAGCCTTCTCCTCCATGAATTTCTTAAACTCCTTTTTAGAGCCACCCAGATTGATGGCTATCACTGCTTGTTGAGGCAGTTAATTGCATCGCTCAACTCTGCACTGCGTGAAAAAGGGCTTCCTTTTATCTGCCCTGAATCTCCCGCCAAGTAACTTCATGGGATGGCCCCACTGGGTTCTAGTATTATGAGAGAAGGAGAAAAATGTTTCTCTCCCTTTCCACCTTCTCCACACTATGCATAATTTTAAGCATTTCTGTTATGTCTTCCCTTACTTGCCTTTTTTTCCTAAACTAAACAATCCCAGTGTCGTAACCTTTCCACACAGGACAGTTGCTCCAACCCCTTCACTGTTCTAGTTGCTCTTTCTGCACTTTCCCCAACTCAATAATGTCTTTTGCAAGTTTTGTAACCTGTACACTATATTGTAAGTGTAGCCGCACCAAAGTTTTATATAAGAGGAGTACAATCAAGGCAGTTTTATTTTCTATTTCTTTCCTAATTATGCCTGACATGGTTTGCTTTTCACAGCAGACACACACACAAGATGGATGTTTTTACCAGTCTGTCCACCCCCACCTCCAAATCTCTTTCTTGATCAGCCATTGCTAGCTAAGTTCCCATCAGCCTTCAAGCTGGGATTGTTTTGTCCCAACATGCATTACTTTACACCTGTTTACATAGAACTGCATTTGCCATTTTGATGGCAATTCTCCCAGTTTGGAAAGATCCCTTTGGAGATCCTCATAACCCCTTCATTAACCACCCTGCATAGTTTAGTGTTGTGAGCAAACTTGCTACTTACATGCTTACTCCTGTTATTGGCCCTAATACAGAACCCTGCACACTGATCTATGACTGCAACAACATTGAATGGAATACTGTGGGACCCCACTGTTTGCATCCCTCCATTGGGAGAAATTACCATTTATTGACACTCTCTACTTAACCATTACTGATTCATAAAAGCCCTCCCTTTTTTATTCCTTGACTGCTAAGTTTGCTCAGGAACCTTTAGGTAGAAAATCTCTCAAAACCCTTTGAGAAGTCTCCAGGATTGCTCCTGTCTACACACTTACTGACATTCTTAAAGAACTCTAATAGGTAAGTGAGACAGGACTTACTGTTGCAGAAGCCATGCTGATTCTTTTCACAGGCTTATCCCTCTCTGTGCTTAGTAATTCTGTCTTTAATAACATTTTCAAGCAGTTTATTCAGAACAGATACTGTGTTTACTGGCCTATAATTTCCCAGATCCCTTTTTAAAAACTGACATCACATTGACCATTTTCCAATCCTTTGGTATAAAGGCTGCTTAGGGAAATTACTTATTTTTATTAGAAGGGCAGCAATTTCATATATGAGCTCTTCAAGAATTCAAGAATGGATACCATCTGGTGATTTATTAACATTCGGTTTGTCATTAAGGCTGAGAATTTCATCCTTCATCCCTGTTACCCGCCTTAATTCCTCAGACTGCCTTCCTGAAAACATCAGAATAGATATCTATTCTGTATCCTCAGATGTGAAGACAGATGAATAGAATTCATTCAGCTTCCTGCTTCCGTCCTAAACCATGGAGTATTAGTTTGGAATTTTGAATATTCGTGTTTCTACCTTGTAAAAATGTCACGTTTGATATTAATCACACAAAACGATTAACAGTGGCTAGTCCAGAAGGGCACTCCAGTCTGTGGGCTTTCCCATTCCTGCTCCCCACACATGCCATGTTTCATTGTTTGGGTTGAGCAATCCATAGTTGTTCCTGTCCAGCAAAATGCAACCTGCAATTTTATTTCATTTATTTAAACACATATGTCCGGATTTGCTTTATAAAAGATAAAAAGCAGCTTGCCCAGCTGTGATTTGCAACCCTGATTTTGCAGAACAAGTAAAAAATTACAATTGAAGCTCAAGGAAAAATGCATAAAAGCTCTAGGGTTCATCAAGGCTTATTCATCGTCTGACACTGAATCAGTCTAATAAAACTGCTAAACATACTGCAGTTTAGATCTGCTATAACTGCTTTTTTTCTTTAGGCCTTTATTTAGTTTCCTAACTTAAATCTCAGTTCTATCTTCATTAGTTTAATATTATCCAGCACTGTAGTACTTAGGCATTTGATGGGCGACACATGTAAATAAATGAATGTGTTAAACACAAATGTGCACTGAAAAAAATGATAGGGGTGTAAGCACACCGTGACTTAATGTAAATGGTGAATGTCTTTTTAGAAAATATGAATATATTTTTCCTGAAATAATTTAAATATCAAATGCTGTTTTAAAAACAAGAGATTAAGGTAAAATGTCTATATCATATGACCACTACAGCAAGCAACATATGGAATTATGTAAGAGTGTGATTGCATATATATTTGTCTGTACTGTACCAAAGCTAATCACAATATCGTGATAAAAACATTGGATTGTATTAATGCTAGGAATGCAGAAAGATTTGTACAGGGATTTCTGCATGCAAGAAAAATATATAGTGCAATTAAAAACATGTGCATTGCTAGCATTAATGCAACCCATGTTTTTGATCACAATATTGTAATTTGGCTTAATAAAATCTACTTATATATACACAAACAATTAGAAATTCAAGTCACTCTGGCTCAAGACTGCCTGTCATTTCCATTACGTTGACTAGCAGTCAGCTGCTGGCATTACACAATTGGTTCGTATGTGGCAGTATAAAACAGGAGCAGATCTCGTTATTTGTACTCTGTAACACGTGTAGCTGAACGAGCAAGAAAACAAAGATCCTTCCCTCCCCCAATGATTCTAGCATTATGCTGTTATAGATACTCCCATTTCAGAAACAGTGCCTCTTATCTCACCTCTCTGGTTTATGTCATAGGGAGTTTCTGCTTTGTTTATATAATCCTTCAAAGATCTGTTCTTGAAAATGCAGAAGACTGGAAATGTCAGATTCCTAGGATTAAATTGATGCATGGGGTCTGGAATCTTGTTATTTCAAGGGATAATAACGTGCATATACACACACACATTGATGGAATAAAATCAATGCACCAGCATGAAAATGTTAGAGGAAGAAAGAAAGAATAATGTATTTGATTCTGGAGTGGACAATACTGACCCTTGCTTAAAGGATAGATTATCACTGTACCAGAGAAAACAGCAAAGGAAACACTGAAAAAATGAAGAGTAAGCATCTTTATATAGTAGATTAATTTTTTAAAAAAACCTTGTTACCTATGGAGAAAGGTATTGGATTTTTTCCTAGCAGAAGCTGCATGTCATTTGTTTGGGATTGTGTCATTCTTCTAATGGATGTTATATTGTGCTTGCTTTTTCTCAGCATATTTAATTTAGTGGTCGGTAGAAAAAGGACTGTTTGCACTTTTGGAGATTGCTTGAGAGTTTCAGAACCACTTGGATAATTTTCCATAACAGGTTTTTTTTTTCCCTTTTTCTTCCCTCTTCTTCCTCCAACTTAGTTCACAAGATGCCGGAATTGGATTTATAGTTGTCATTGACCGCAGGCAAGACAAATGGACTTCAGTGCAAGCCTCTATATTGCGAATTGCGGTGAGCTGTTATATAATTAAGATTTTAAAATTCCTTGGCAAATCAGCAGGAATTTTTATTCTAATTTTAACAGTGCAGAGCAGGAACAGTGGTCATAGTATTGCATATGGTACAGCTACCGAAGCAGAAATAATCATGTAGTCATCTAACAAGCACTAGAATGCTCAGTTTTGTAGAAGCTGCTGCATATTCAGTGATCAAGTGGCTCTAACCTTTAAGTGATTTTAGGAAACTTGTCTTCAGGTTGTATCATGATTCTTAACTGTGTATAGAAGCTGGGGAAGGTGTGTTTGTTTTGCCTGCAGGGTCACTTGCATCTAAAAATATACTCAGTAAACAATGAATAAGCAGGTTTAGTTAAAGCAGAACTGGTATTTTACAAGAGAACTCTTAAGGTCCTTGGTACGTTTATAGAGTAGGCTAATTGACACAGATTCTAGTGTGATAAGAAAGAGGAATTGAAATGATAAGTATTTTCTTTTGTTATGTAATCAGTGCAGCAGAAGCTTTATTTAGACTTGTTTAACAATGTAAAAATAAACAGCAGTATACTGCTAGAGAAATAGGATTTTTTTTCTTTTGTTTATTTCTGGCTAGCCTTGAGGGACATTTCTGTATTAAAACGTTAAAATATAAATACTGCTCTTTCTTGTGTGTGTGTGATTTTAAATGGCCTTTACAATTATTTCTGGAAAAAGAAAAACAATACAAAGAAGTCTAAAATCATTTTAAAGAACTTGGTTTTTTTTTTAACTTTCTCAAAGCTTCCCATGTGTCAGAAAAAATCTACAGAAAATCTGGGCGGCTACTGATTTAGTATAGGGCAAGTTGAACCCTTTGCATACTTATTTCAGGAAGACTGTCTTAGAGCTAAAGACATTCTAGTTTTAAGGAGCAACAAAGGTGCCTCAGACACTGATTCAAAGAACAGGCTCTGGAGGCGCTCAGTTTTCTAGATTCAGAGCTGACTGTTTGTTTTCTGTGATGCAAGAACATCACATAATTTTCTTGGTTGTGAATTTTTATCTAGTGGCAATATGCACAACGATGTCTGTATTAATTCTGGAGGTTAATGGCACTGGAAACAGGAACAGTATTTGATCTTGTGAGCCATGGAATATATTGACCTGCTCACATTCAAACTTCCCTTTCTTCTTCTCTCTGCCTTAACAGGACTGGGGCAGGCAGCCAGACAGTTTGTGGGAAATTCAGCCAGCACTGGGCTGTTCCATAATTTTCTTTCTTCCCAGGTACCAAATGGCTACACCAGCTGGGATCCCAGGGGGCAGACTCTGGTACAGCATAGCAAAGAAGGCTTTGTTTTCCTGGTAGCTTTAGTCATTTGAGGGCTGCCATGCTTGCCTCATGCCCAGGTTGGCAGGAATGGCCTGACCACAGTTGGCTTCAGCTAAGCCTCATCCCTTAACTGATGGGATGACCCTTATCTTGGGCCAATAGCATCTAGGCCTGTTAGAAAGCTAGAACCTTGTTTTATCTCTCCAGTTTTTGCTGCTACCAGTACTGCTGCTTTAGTCATCCACTGTTACATGCATGAAGGCACCCTTTTCCTGTCCTTTATTTCCCACGTGGGCCATCTCTTGTCCCCACAGTTTCCTTACCATCACAGTCTCTTCCAGGATCTTTGGCAAAGTACATAGTAGAGAGGTGGAGACAGCCCTCCATGCCACCCTGAGGATTCTACACCTGCCACCTGCTTTTTTCCCCGATGCGCTGCCATCCTTTCTCACTTCCCTAGCACAGTAGTTACTCTGCTCTCCTTGCACACGTGTGCACACACTAGCTTACAAGGCAGTGGTGGGAGAGTCCCTTTTTCCTCCTTTTATAACAACAGAGTGCCTGGCGCTGAAGCTCCAACCAGATTCTTCATCATCATTTCCACGAGAGTGCCTCTGGCCCCAGGCCGGTCATACCCAGAGGGTTAAAGCAGAGGTTCATACCATAGAAATGCTTTAATAAATAAATAAATAATAAATAAAGCAGGTGGAAACAAAATGAGATGATGTGTGAAACAGGTGTCAGTCCCAGTATTTGAGCACCCATGCTGGGTACGGACATGGTTCCTTTTTCAGGGACCCACCCTCATAATCTGCCCTCTGGTGGTTGCTGAGGGGCCCCGTGGGCTGTGGCATCTGGACATGTGGCCCTTCATCCAGCCCTGGTAGAACTAATGCATACTATGGGATGGCAAGAAGGTAGTGCTAGCAGTGCAGGAGAGTTGTTAGACATCCAGTTATGCATTCCCTAATTTATCTGTTGGAAAAAGGGGATACTATATGGCAAGTGGTAGCTCTTTAAATATTCACTGTGGAGAGTGGTAGCTGGTGTTTGTGAACTTAGTCATCAGCACTTCTTTCTTCCCTTGATGGTGGGGTTCTGTTTTCCTTGTGGGTAGTTTGGTTTCTGCCTGGGTTTTAGCTGATTTGTTGTCCCGGTTTAGCAAAAAGTAACTCATAGTAGATTGACTTTTAAAGCCTTAGGAAGTAGCAGACTAGATACAAAACATTAACTCCTTGGAGAAATGTAGCTTGATGAACTCTAAAAGATCCAGCTGTGAAGGAAATGGAAACCATTACCTTCCAGGTGGCAGTGCTTACTATAAGTATTTTATTTATTTATTTATTTATTTATTAAAACATTTCCATGCAGCCCCATTCGCCAAAGCCTGGGGACAGCTCACAACATAAAATTAAAATACAAGAAATAACAATATAAAATAAGTCGCCCTGGCCAGGCGACTTATTTTGGAACCCATCAGTTGCTTATTTGCTTGGTTGTGTTATACAATGTGGAAAGTTTCACTGGTATGCTAACGTAGCACACACTTTAATGAATTTTCCAGAAACAGTGTCTTTGCCTCAAGCAACTCCATGAAATAATACAAGATAAAATGTGTTTTACCTTAGAAAAAAATATTCTGATAACATCCTAAGAGAACAGGCCATTATAGTGCATTTGGCATAATATTTTTGGCTTGCATACACTGAGTGATCTCACACACTGCACTGTCACCCTGAGAATGAACTATGGTGGATGAGTTGGTTGCTCATTACTCCTGACAGGTGCTTGGTGGATTGCAGTGTCTTGTCTCACCTTTGGCGCATGATTGCAACTTAATGGATACATTTCTTCTGGGCACAGGACGAAGCATGGGCAACTTGTGGTTCTCCATATCTTTGGCCTGCACCTTCAGTCAGTCAGTTCTAGCCAGGATGGCCAATGATGAGGGACAGTTGGAATAATATCAAACAGTTGGAAGGCGCCTAAAAGGCCATCGGGTCCAACCTCCTGCTCAATGCAGGACTTAAGTCTCCCATCCAGATTCTAACCAGGCCTGAACCCCACTTAGCATCACAAGATTAGTCAGGATCAGGTACTTCAGGCTATAAGAGTTGTAGCTCTTCGAGTATTTTGGCCTACAAGTTTCCCATGCCTGCTCTAAAGTGATTTGTACAATTGTTTTCTTTCTTCTGCTTTTTTGTTGATATCTTTGCAATCATCTTGTAAAATGATCAATATTGGGTTGTCTTCCATGGGCCTATGTTTTGTCTGAAATGACATGAACCGTGAGTTTTCTGCAGTTTAGTGGCCAATGCAGGGACTACAAGGCCAAGGAACCAGAGTTTCTCTCTCCAGCTACAGGAAATTGTAGGATACTATTAATCTAGCCAGCTCAAGGAGTAGAATATTGGCTAGTCATTGCACATGTTTCTAAAAGTGGCTGCAAATGGCATATACAAGACTAGCACTTTCCTCATGCTAAGAATCACTTTAAATGGTCAGCAGCAAGGCAGATTGGTATGGATAGTTCAGATGTACATGTGTGTACATGTGCAGCAGTCTCTGTGCATTCATGTTCTGAAGAGATGTGCTACACCTTGTAAAGTTCTAGTCCTTAAGTGTGGGTCTGCAAAGAGCTCTCCTGCATTCTGTATCTGGTCCAGTTGGAGCTTCCATTTATTGCCTGCCTGACCCAGCTCTTGGTACTTTAGAGCTTGGTGTAGTGAGGCAAACAGGCAGCAGAAACAGAAAATCATTGTGAATCTCCCGTAAGCAAAGTTAGCACAGAATCTGGTCATCTGATCTGTCCTCTGTTGCTTTAAAGAGCCTTTACTGCAGCCATGACTGGTTTCTTTCCAGTTTCCAAAACTCTGCAAAATACAGACACACCTACATACTCTGAGCAGTATCCAACTATGCTATTCCATTAACACAAATGGCATTATGAACAAGGGAAGAGAATTCAACTAAAGTTGCATTTGTGGCCGCAAAAGTGTAATGAACAAGCACTTGCACAAAGGAAGGATTTGGCCAAAACATTCTAATACTTTGACTATGCTAAACAACACCAGTTGATACTGCTCATTGTACAGCCTCGGTTTTTCATCTCAGACATGAAGGTGATTTATACTGCAGTATTTCTATATTAAATCAACTCTGAATATATTTTAAATTAGTATATGGGTTTGTGCTACCTTATCTGCAAATCACCTTCAGGAATGGTCAAGAGCCAAAGGGGTAGCATGGGTATAAAACAAATGCTCTGAGCAGTTGCTTAATAACCAGGTAAATTTTCACTGGAGCCAACAGAAAATTGTAATTGATCTTGTAATAAGTCTGATCAGGTTTTACATTCAGAAGGACTTAGAAAATGTCTGTTTCAGTTAATGTTATGATTAATCTCGAACTCCCTTCAGTGGCAAATAACCTGAGGGCTCTCTCCATGATGACTCATAGAAAAATTTGACTGAAATAAAAAGCAAAAAAAAAAAAAAAAAACACAAACAACTGTAAAGGGTCAGCAAAATCACTAAAACATTCAAATAAATTATTTCACAGTGTTATATTGCCACAGAGTGCTAAACTTATTTTAATGCACTGTCGGGCTTTTCATTTTCATTTGCAGTAATTATTAGTGTCAGTATTTCAGTTCTTTCAGTGTTAGTATGAATCATTATTAGAAACACAGTTATAAAATAGGGATTCAATTCAGGTAGCATGTAAATCATAACCAAAGAGGTTTCTCTGTGATTTAGTGCAATACCTTGAATCGATAACCATAGCCTGTAATAAGCTGGAGAACCAGGATAAGAAACCAAAAACCATGGCTTGTGTTAAATATGTTGTTGACATTATAGCTGAATTAGGAGGCAAAGGTTGTAATTATTTTCCCTCTGCCATAGGAATGAAAGCAGACAAACCCCTGTAAGCCATGCTTTACTTATATGAGTGGAAGGTCAAACTGGAGTTAGGGTTTAGGTAGTACAAACTGTGTGCTGTGTAAATTGAAGTATTGATCCGATCTGTGTTTCTTAATGTGAAGTGTTTTCAGATGACTTGTTTTGGGATTAATTACTAATAAATGTTTCTAAACAATAACATAATTTTATGATGACATTAACCTATTTAACAATTTTTGCAGGCATCATTTCCAGGAAACCTGCAGCTAGTTCTTGTTTTGCGCCCTACGGGATTTCTTCAAAAAACACTTTTTGACA
Source organism: Varanus komodoensis (assembly GCF_004798865.1). NCBI lineage: Eukaryota > Metazoa > Chordata > Lepidosauria > Squamata > Varanidae > Varanus > Varanus komodoensis. Next base: position 35,034,429 of record NW_025335568.1, on the reverse strand, counting down.
TTGCATTGAAATTCCGTAGAGATGACTATAAGATGAAGCTACCGGTTAGTGCTTAACTCATTTTCTTCATTTGTAATTTGCCCTTTTGGGTTACTGCATACTGGAACAATAACCAGTACAATTTTATTATGTTGCTTCTTGCTCTATTTATTTTTATCTACAACTCACATATTTTAATAGGAGAAATATATATACGGACATTTTTATAGACAAATGATGTCTTTAAACAATATACATAGTGTTTCATCCAGTATTTACTTTGTTCTGGCTGTAGCTTTATGGAAGAGCTACATGGCAGACTAGCTGCTTACACACAAGGTTGCCAGCTCCTTCCTTGATATCGTCAGGAGCTAGGAAGGGATCCTGCCTGGAATCCTGCGACATCCCTGTCAGTCATTATCAGTACACGGACAAATAGTCTAATTCAGATATAAGGCAAGTACTAAGGAGAGGGTTCCCCAAATAGTAACAGAAGAGCCAGCAAAGTCCCTGAACCTATAGCAACTGAACAAAATATGCTATTTAGTATGAAACAAAAATGTGGTTTGGTAACAAATATTGACTATATCTTCTGTTGCCAGCATGCAAACAGTTCTTTGTCGTCGTCTCTGTGTATCATATATATGGGCTCTGCACCTGCACAGGGCCTGTGCTTGGGAAGATTTCCAAGCTAGACTCATTCTGGCAGGAATCCCTCCCTTTGGCATATCTAAAATAAGTTCTCCCTTTCCTCTAGTTCTCTTCACCATTGTGGGTGCATTGGGGCTTTGCTTCTTATATTATTCTTAGCCTTTTCCAGGTTTCTCCTCCATTTTTCTTCATGTATCTCTTGTTCACTTGCTCTTGCTATCTTCTTGAATTTCTCTTTCATCCCTACTTTGCTATTAGTACTTTTATCCAAAAACAAAGCAAAACGAAAAAGTAGACCTCTCCTGTGATCAACCTATTACTCTCAAACATTCACATTTCTTTCTAATACCTTCTCCCAGTGGCACTCAAGGGGACTTTGGGGGAGCACGTCTGCTATGGGAGCCATCTCCCTCGCAGAGACGGGTCCTCTCTCTGCCTCTTCTGCTTCGGGGAGGAGCACCATATGCAAGCCTGCTCACACTGCCGGCCTTTCACTAAGCCCGCCTGGAAAAACCAAGCAAGGGTAACTTCAGGCTGAAATCTGGCGCCACGCCCATGAATGCTCAGCTACCCGCCAGGCAGTTCCACCTTCACACCCTCCATCTGCAGCTGCAGGGGCCCCTTCAACTATGCCGCCTGTTCCATCCACGTCTGAGTGCATGGAGAAAGCCCATCAGGCATGGAAGTTGGGCAGAAAGGCCAAAAAGATGGCAAATGCAGGGAAGATTTAAAAAAACCAGCCTAGGCACCTTCTCCACTAGCACCAACTGCAGCTGCATCTGCACCTACAGTGATGCCCATCCCATCCCGGTGACGGACCTGACTGGGATGCAGTAATTGTCCAAGGAAGAGATCAGGGACTCGCCACCCCACATCCCAGCTTGCCCACCATCGATAGTCTTGCTGTTGAGCGTGCTCCTCTTCCTGCGTCAGGAGCAGCTGATCATGATGCCATTGTTGGGCCACCAGGCCTTCACCATTTGGGCTGGTGGCTACTCACCTGCACCGCCTCATGCCTCCAGCCTCTGGTCTAGAGAGCACTCCAGGTTCCTGTCGCCAGCCTGAGGAAGAAAGAGGACCTGCCAGTCCCCAGATCCATTGTTATGATGACCTGGGCTACCAGCCAGAAGAGCACAGGGTGCTGGTTCTGGCATTCCATCTGCCCTCCTTGCCTCATTTGCCTGCCTTCTCCCTGTGCCAAGACTCTCCATCATTGGGACCGGAGGACTCCTATGTCTCCCTGTTCATATCTTGATTTTTTTACTTGATTTACTTGCACAGGCTTACTTGGGAATAATTTCCACTGAACGCAGTGCAATTTTAATCCTGACTGAACTGTTTGTTCTCAATCTTAATTAAAATCTATTTATTTATATGGTAGCATGTTGTAATATTATTTTTACTTACAAATTATATTTATATCCTAGCTCTTTTCCTGCAAAGAACCCCGGGCATCTTATATCCTCCTCCTCCTCCTCCTCTGCACTTGATCCTCACAACAACCCTGTGAGGTTGGCTGAGCTAACAGTGAGTGACTGGCTCAGAGTCACCCAGTGAGCTTACTAACTGAGAGGTGACTAGAGCTTGGATTTATCAAGTCTCAGTCTTAAGACTGTAACCACCACCTACCCTGAACTGCCTCTCTGTTGATAACTGCACCATGGACCTGGTGGAGTCTATGCCATGGCCATGTGTCAGAAATGACCAAGAGGGCGGTGAGAGTTCTTTCAACTGCCATTGGCAAGCAGCAACCTGGCAGGAAGTATTCGTGTCATTAATTAGCTACTCCGGGGCTTTATGCCCCATTCTTCAATTCCTAGATTCCCAATGTGGCATAAGATAAAACAATAAATTACAGCCAAAGTCTCCCTTGGAACAGCATTCCATGGTCCTTGCACTGCTGCCATGCATGCCATTACACCAGCCTCTTCGCCATTGCCGAAGGATCTTGCAGAGAACTGCCTGGGCATGAAGGGCCTCATTTACCTATATGGGAATTCCCAACAGTGTGTGAAAATGTGAATCACTAGCATTCATCAAACCATTGCCCTTGGCTGATCTAAGTTTGCCTGCCGGGGGAACACAGGCTTTCTCTATCCTCTGCTGTTGCTTGGTAACAGTAGTCACAAAGTACAAATTTCCATGTCCAGCATGAGTGCAAATATAATGTCTTCTATTAAAAGTTTGGGTAATGAGCTATCGTATGTTCTATTATCAAGGTACTACAACTGATTAGTAATGCGTTAAGCATTAAACAGATACTTAAACAGTTCTGTGTTATAAAAAAAAAAAAAAGGAAAGAGCATCCACAGATGTCATGCATCATTTCATGGTCTTACTGAAATTCCACTATTTGCAGAAGTCATCAAAACAAAAGTCCTAAAAGAACCCAAACTTTATCCATTTTATGCTGTTGCTTCTGTGTTGTAGATCATAATGCTGAGCTCATTGACAGAATTAAATAACTACATTGATAGATCCCAGCTAACAGAAGATCTTGGTGGCACCCTGGATTACTGCCACAACAGGTGGCTGACACATCGCACTGTAAGTCATCTTTTTTTCAGACTGTTTCTATCAATGAACCCTTCTGTTGTACAGCCTGTGACTAATAGCATGGGCTTATGAATACAAATTGAAATAGCATGTATGAGAAGATGTCTCAGAAGAACTTGGCCATCTCAAACAAATACCGTTGCTAACGAATTCGGGAGTGATGATTTCAGAGCTTGAAAATCTACGGAATGTTGTTAAAAATATCTTTTCTGATATCATCTGAGAGATTTAAAAACTGTCTTAAAATTAGGTATAAAGCTTTAACTCATCAATATATTGAAAAGTTCCTAATGAGAATCCAAAAACGTGCAGCTAATGTTGGATTTTTTTTATCATCTTCACATTTTGACATTTACTTTTATAGCAACATTTTTAGTTCTTTTATAAATGACTGATCACTTTATTTATGGTTGTATGAATACTTATGTGACTCTTGGGGGTTAATGTGTAATGACTTTGTAATCCTAAAGGCTATAGAGAACTTTGCTCGAATGGTTAAGGAGAAAGCTCAAACTCTCCGATCGTTTGGGGCTGAACTAGCAGAAACGGAGTTGCCAAATGATGTACAGTCTACCAGTGCCCTCCTTGCAGCACATACTGAAAGCAAAGGCAAAATGAAGGTGTGTGGCTTACGCTGGCTATGTAGGGGCTTGGTTTAGCAATATTTAAGATAATTTTATTGTGTAGGTCCATCAACAGTGCTTTCTTGGCCCTACTACTGAATACCAGTGCCAAATGTACTCCATCACTTAGGATTCATTCCTTTTTTTAATACCAAAAACTTCTGTAATCACCCACCATGCAAGGATCCTTAAATTTTCTAAATCTAAACATCTAGATCTGTGAGGTCCAACTTTTCGTACTTTGAGGGCTGCATGAGGACTTTGACATAGAACCTGGGGGATGTGCGATGAACTAAATTTCCATATTGTAAATTAAAGTGTTTGCAATATATTTATTTAATTTAATTTACACAATATGTTTAATTAACCATTAAACAAGGGAGAATTAATTTTAATATGATTTTAGGACTAACTGAATTTAAAAAGAAAGTCAGGGCTTGCTTGGGGTGGGATTCATGGTAGTTCTGTTCCCTAGGGCCTGCTGGGAGAGATGCCTATTTCAGAGCTACCTGTTGTCCAGAATTCCCAGGGCTATCTTCAGAGTTTTCTGGGGTTTCAGGAAAGGTGGTGTTTTAGGATCAAACTATTCAACTATTTTGCTGAACAAATGCACACAAAAAACAGCTGGGGAGAGCAAGGCAGGGCTAGAGTAGCCTAATCCCTTTAAAACAAGGTTTGGTTCTGATTATTTAGATGGTACTTCTGTACAGTACTGTCCTCTGTTTTCAGATTTGACAAAATTGATGGTAATGCCCTCTTCTAAGCTCAATTCTCATAAAAGCACAATTCAAATGTTACATTTCTTCTTGTAGGAGGATTTGAAGATAGTATTAACAGAAGGCCAGGATATTCTCCTCAGTATTAGAAAACCAGTTCTTGAAAATCAAGAGTACAAAATGAACCCAGATCAAATGGAAAATCAAATTACTGTGGAAAGGTGAGCTCAACATAGTATTTACAGCAGTGGTTTTGTATGCTTGTTCTGCTATAAAGTACAATTGAATATGCCATCAGCAGGTGAATTGTCACATGCTTATTTTGATGCCTTTATGAAAGCACAATAAACGTTCCCATAGTGGGATAGCTGTTTTTATCCATTTAGCCATGTTGTATCCACCTCAGAAAAATAAAAAGGCCATCCACAGCTCTCGCACAGACCCAAGAGGAATTGTATGTTGAAAACAAAACTGATCTGGCAAGGAACGGTGAAACTGACCCAGTGGGCCTGTTTGCACAACCCAGTGGCATACAGGTAGCATTTTGATTGTGCAGCCTCTGGTGAGGCCGATTGGGCCGTTGCACTATGTCATCTGAGCTTAGTCATGGTGCACTATTCGAGGGTTAAGCAACCCTCACTTAGCACCTAGTGCAGAGTGTGGATTTTTTAACCCCAAGTAACCTACAAGGACCAGGCCCACAAAGTGGTGCAATCAGGGGCTTCCCAGTCAAAATGTGTACAAGTACACTACAGATCATTGTGGGTGAAATAGTCCAGGCATGTTGTGTGAACCAGGTCTGATCTGGTCTGAGAGTTTTAGTGGTGTAAAGTGCCCTCTGAAGGGAGCTGAGTCTTCCATACATCAGGAAGGTTGTACATTTTTATTTATTTTTATTTATTTATTTAGAAAATTTCTATGCCGCCCCATTCGCCAAGCCTCAAACATACAGTGGATATCTTAATTAATAAAAAGTTCTCTGCTGCATGGTGGCATCCACAGTCCTTACAGTTATATATGGCAAGACAGATTTGCTTTGTCCTAAATTGTTTCCTAAAAATCCTTCTGAAAAGAAAGAGGCACTCACTATCAGACATCCCCTAATAAAGTGCAACAGAGAATTTCAAAAGAAGTTCAATCTATGCTTTATAGAACATAGCAAGGCCTTTGACTGTGTGGAGCCCAGGAAGCTATAAGAAAAATGGATGTGCCTCAGTACTTGATTGTTGTAATGTGTGACCTGTATCATGGGCAAGGAGCTATTACTAGAATAGAGTGTGGAAAAACAGAATGGTCTTCTATAGGCAAAGGTGCCAGACAAGGACATATGTTATCTCCCTGTCTGTTCATTCTGTTTGCATAAAGAAAGCACAGTTAGGATCAGAGGAAGAAGTGAGAATTGGCCAAAGATATGTCAGTAATTTAAGTTATACAGGTGATAAGGAGATTACTGCCAGAAAACAGCAATGAACTGAAATGATGAAAGCAAAAGAAGAAAGTGCAAAAACAAGACTGTAGCTGAGTATTAGGAAAACAAAATTCGTGACAACAGAAGAATTACACAAGTTTACTCTGAACCATGAAGAATTGAAATTGTGAAAGGTTTTGCATATCTCTGCTCAATTGATGATTGGTTCAATTGGTTCAATCATCAATTCAAAGAAAATCTGAAGCCAAGAAAATAGAAAAAGATGTAAGATGTTCATTGCAGACCAAGGCCAGGATCATCCACGTTATTTTATTCCCGATCATTACGTATGGTGTGAAAGCTGGAAAGTGAAGAAAATTGATGTGTTTGAAACATGGTGCTGGAGGGGAACTCAGTGAATACTTTGGACTGACAGAAAGATGAACGGGTCTTGGGGCAAATCCAGTCAGAACGTTCCCTTGAAATAAGCATGAGAACAGTGAGGTGAGGCTGTTGAGCTTAGAGGGCATCACAAGGAGGCAAGACAAGGAAGACAACAAGGCTAGGGAAAGTCGAAGGCAGAAGAAGATGACCAAATATGAGATGAGTCACTTCCACAGCCCTGAAGTTGTATAAGCTGAGCAAGTCTGTTAAGGACAGGGCATTATGGAGAGTGCTCCTTCACAGGGAGAATACTTAATGCAGTGTAACAACAGCAATAAATTTCTGCTGGGGAAGTTGCTCTCAACATGCATCAGCAGCTGCTCGTGTGCTTTTTCTCACTTCGTGAAGGCTGCCTAAAAGAGTCTTCCGTCACCTAGTGCCATCCATGTGTAGGACATTCCCAGCCAGAATGACCTGACCAGACAAGGGTTGTCTAAAATCAGGCTTTTAGACAAAATGTAAGTTATAAAAAGCTGCTTTATCAGATCAGATAATGTCAGATCAATGGTCCAACTAGACCAGGGGTCAGCAACCTTAAACACTCGAAGAGCCATTTGGACCCGTTTCCCGCAGAAAAGGAAACACAGGGAGCCACAAAACCCTTTTGACTCTAAAATGAAGATAACACTGCATATATCGTTTTTTACCTTTATGCTATGTATAAAAAAAGATAGTGTGTTGCATTTATGAAATCAATGAATGATTCTTTTCTATAACCTCCATCCATGAACGGCTTCCCGTGCCTGACTATTTCCTGAGTGGCCACAAAACTAGCATATGTAGTTGAATTTGCAGACTTAATCCACGTCTTGAAATTATTTTTGCTCAGATCAACCTTCCGCATCAGTTCCGAAATGGCTTTTTCTCTCTCCTCTCCATCCGGATATTTTTCAGCAAAGGCTGTGTGTTTATTCTGGAAATGTCTTGCAACATTCGACTTTTTTTGTTTGCCAATTTCTCACCACATATTAAGCATACTGGTCAACCAGTCTCATCAGCAGAGAAAGCAAATGAATCTGCCCACCTACCATTAAAGGTTCTGTTTTCTTCTGAAACTTTTCTTTTCTTGGTTTTATCCATGGTTGGCCTACCGGGGATCGAAAAGCTCAGTAAATCGCGTGCTGGTGGCTGTCGCACATTGGCGGTCATGGCACATATTTTGAGCAACAGGGAGCCGCAGTGGAGGGATGAGAGAGCCACATGCTGCTCCGGAGCCACGGGTTGCTGACCCCTGCACTAGACTATTACAGTCTAATGTTTCATATTCTCCTTTAGCATATGTATGTTCTTCCACCTTGAACCACTTAATGTAATAGTTCGGAAAGGTATTATTGTATAGACATTTTTTGCATTAAAATATCAGCTATATCTCAAAGAAGGAGGACTGTTTTGTTTCAGTGTACTAGATACAGTTATTGTCTTTTCCCCCTTTTTCTAAAGGCTTCTAGATCAACTATATGAAACAGAAACAGCCTTTGATGATTTTTGGTTAAAACACCAGCAGAAGCTTGAGCAGTGCTTACAACTTAGGCACTTTGAACTTGATTTCAAAGAGGTGATGACTTTTGATGTATATGACATTTTAGTTATTTAGCATCAACACCATTCAGCGTTCTGTAATACTCTTGAGTATTTTATTACTTTGTTCTATTTTTGCATTTTGTTCCTCGACTTTTCACTTTAAATTTGCTTTGTTGTACTTAATACTGTGACAAAGGATTGATCAGTTATGGTTTTGATCATCCATAAAGTATCCATTAAATATTTTATTTGTCAAGAGTGAATTGACAGAAATAATAAGTCTTAAGTCAATGTTATACAAGTAGTATTTTAAACAATTCAGAAATATATCTAATGCAATACAACTGAAAGTATATGAATTAGGGCTCAAAATTTAAGGGTGATTGAAATAAGCACCCCACAACCTCTCAGTTTTGGTTTACCACCTTACTCAACTTGGTGCTCCCAGGTGTGTTAGACTACTACTCCCATTGTCCCCAGCCAGCACAATCCATTATCATGCACTGTAGCACTGGACTCCAACCAGTGAATATCCCAATCGTTCACTGCCAGCACAGTCAGTGTATGTGCTGGTTAGAGAAGCTGAGGCGTGTAGCCCAGGGCATCTGGAAGGTTCTAAGCTGGTGAAAGGTGGCTTAACAGAATAACATGATAAATGTTTGAAATATATTTTATGAATAAAACTGTTTTAAACCCAAAGAGCTATAAAAGAGAAAGCTTCCTAAGTGAGGCAGCCTTTTCAGATCCAGTGCCTGAGAAAATAGTCAACCTGGCAGCTTTATTATATTGTTGTGATTAGTAGAGCTAGGGCCTTGTTATTTAATTGATGGACTGTGAAACTAGTAAATCAAAATTTGTTATCTGAAAACTATTGTTTATTCCCACTCAAGCCTTCACTGATGTCCAATTCTCTTTCATTTTAGGTCAAAACAGCTCTGGATAGTGTGTCTGAGAGATTATCTCGTTTCACAGAAGTGGGAAATAGCTGTTCACATGTGGAGCACATACTGAAAGATCTTGCCAACTTTGAAGGAAAATCACATGTAAAGATTTGAGGTTTCTCTGTAGGCCATGTTTTTCCAGAGACCTGCATGTTTGTAAAGCGATTATGCTGCAACTTATGTTTCTCTATCTTATCCATCATCTATCACTTTCTTTAGGAAGATCTGCAAAAGGCCAGCAGCCTGATTTCTAGCGGTGACCAGTTCATACAAAATAGGCATTATGCTGTGGACTCCATTCTCCCCAAGTGCAGTGAACTCCAGCACCAGTGTGAAACAATTACTGCTGAAATGAATAAAAGAAGAACCCTCCTTAACCATTCATTTGCATTACATAGCCAACTGGAGAAGGTAAATCGAACCTTACTATTTCCCTTTTTTGTTGGCTGATAAACCTGCAATAAGTTGTAATCCCAGGCCGAGCAGTCATGGTCTATTAATGTCTGCACAGGAGAGAATCCAAGCAGTTCCCTGCAAGAAATGGGTGAGGCAAAGTCATTGGTTAGGCCCCATTCAGTTCACAGACAATCATTCCCAGACAGCCTAAGGAGAGAAGCAGAAACCAAGACTGGAATGGTCAGGGATCAGGAAAATGCCTACAAAGTCAAGGAAGCCTCATGGGAACAGGAAAAGGCACAGCAGAGAAACAGAAATTATGGAGTGCACATACAAAGCCACAGTCTGGTGACAGGAAGGACAAGTTGATTTGGGAGAGGAAAGAGCAGGCTTAGCTGTAACTGGAAGGAAGGTAACAAAGCAAAAATCCTCAAAGTAACTTGCAGCCCCCAAGGAGATGTGGTTTTCAAAAAAGATGTGATGACTCAGCTCTTGAAAGGTCTGTGGTTCAAGTCCAGCATGACTGGGGTCCCTGGGTGCCTGTATATGAATGTGTGAGGAATCTGATAAGAGGGGAAATCTGATAGATTTTTTTTTAACTTGGCCTCACTAATCCTGTGTCTTCAACCCTGTGCTGGCACTGAGTCAATCAGATGTTAACTCAAGCCTGCATGCAGACTTCCGTTTTTAAAACAGGCTGTCATTTGCCTTTAAAAAAAATGCCAGAGAAATTTGCACAAAATCTGGGCTTCCACTCTGCATATTTACACAATTGCCTAAATTTGTTCACATCATGCAAATTGCAGAAATTGCAGAGCCTGTAGTTTGCACAAATCTGAAATGCTGCCAGAAAACTCAAGATGGCTAAAGTGGAATGTGTGAGAGGAAGATGCTTCCATCCTTCTTCCAGTAAATGCTACAGCAAGAACAAAAACTGCTCAAGTTGAACTAGTTTGTCCCAACTTGTACAAATCGCATTTGCCAAAAGTATGTTAGAGAGATGCATTTATCACTCTGAGTTTGTGCAAATGCTCCAGGCACTTTCACAGAAGCAACAGAATCCCATGACTCAGCCCATTTTTGATGTTCAGGTCAGGAATCGGTCCAAAGTCCCTTGCGCTCAAACGGAATAAGACCACAGTACGGGAATGCAGTGGCCAAACGTGTGGGCATGTGTGTGATAGTGAGAACTCCATAGTTACCTTAGCCCAGGGGTCGGCAACCTTTAACACTCAAAGAGCCATTTGGACCCATTTCCCGCACAAAAAGGAGCCACAAAACCCTTTTGACATCTAAAATGAAGGTAACACTGCATATATCGTCTTTTACCTTAATGCTATGTATAACTTCATTATGATTTAGCTGCAGCTCTTGTTCAGTCAGTAAAAACTGTTATTTTTAATCTTACATTATAAACTAGTAGGACTCCTTTCATATATTTTGAATAGGAGAACAGCTTCCTGAAGAGTCAAAGTCAGTGCTAAAGGGCTGCATGCATTAAACAGCAAACCCCATAAGTTCATCAGCAGCACGAAATGATTCAAAAGCAAATGAATCTACCAATGTATCATTAAACGTTTGGTTTTCTTCAGAAATGTTTCTTAGATTTATCCATGGTTGGCCTACGGGGATGTGGGGGAGCTCAGTAAATCGGCGCAGGTTCGCGGCTGTGCCAGGGATATAGGTGTGTTTAGTGAGTGATTAGCAGATAAACAGTCAAGTGCTGTGAATTGTGACAGGTCCCAAGCTCAGCTTTTAACATTCAGATGAAGGAGATTACACTGGGACAAAGAGAATCCTTTCAGCACCGTTTCGTGTAACATGAGAGCCTGCAGGAAGCTTGTTTAGCAGAGGAATGTAGCGATTTACTTAACTAGCTGATTTACTTAGCTAGCTAGCTCTGTGTTCCTGAGTGGAGCTTCTAGCAGATCAGCGGCTGTGCCTGTGCCGGCGCGTGTTTTGAGTGACGGAGCCGCAGCAGAGGGGTTCAAGAGCCACGTGCCACCTTTGGTTCTGGCCTTGAGTGAAGGATTCATTTGCTTTTCACAAATTGCCAGAATGAAGAGCCAACCCAGATTGGGATTCTTTTGCAGGGTTTTAGAGGGTGTGAAAAATGTGAACCAGTGAAACAAATTGGGCCTTTCTAGCAATGCAGAAAGCATGGGGGGTGTGGGGGCAGTTCCAGTCAGACCCCTGCGAGGACCAAAGTGTTAAAAACCTTGCTACTCCCCTCACTAGGTTCTTGATCCATGTAGTGGGGCTTGAGACAGCAGTGTGTGTTGAAATTGTACTGTAAAGTGGCTAAGGTGACACATTATTTGGCCCTTCTGTTTGAGGACCCTCAGAATTTCACCTTCCTTTCCTATTGTCTCTGCAGGCAGAATTATACCTTACTCCTCTGTCCATGTTAGAATTCACAGCTTTGCTTCAGAGATGGGGCGTGAGAGCTATTTATACTCAAACACAAGCACAAGCAGCCTGAAAATTGAAAGAAGGCCTGATCTCCTCAAATCCTAAGACAAGGAGAAAAGCTATTTCAGGGCTTGCGTATAGACTATCCATACAGATTTTTAGTTTCATCTTTTTCAAAGTATTACTAAATCTTTTCTGTTAAAGGTATTATTTATTATGCTATTCCTGTCTCCTTTGTGTGTTTACAGTCCATGAAGTGGTGCGATGAGGGAATTTATCTGCTGGCTTCACAGCCTGTCGACAAATGCCAGTCCCAGGATGGAGCAGAATCTGCTTTACAGGAGATTGAGAAATTTTTGGAGACTGGTGGAGACAAAAAGCTCAAAGAACTGAACTACCTGTTCAAAGAATATGAAGTCATCCTTAGTGAGGAGCTAGTGGTAATCTTGATACAAAGATTTTATAATGAACTGATAGCCACATGCGAGGGGCATGTACAAGTAATAATCTGGAATGCTAAAGTTTTAACAGTTCCTGACAATAGCAATAAACTGTTGTAGCAACATCTTCCTGTGTGTGGCAACTGATAGCGATCCATAAAACTAACAAACTGTTGAACTAACATTGCTCCGCTCTTTGTCAAAAACATTCTTGGAGTTCACCTGTGGCCTTCCCTACCATGAGAGCCAATGTGGTATAGCAGTTAAGGGCATGGGACTGGGACTCTGGCGATCTGGGTTCTAGTCCCCACTCAGCCATGGAACTCACTGGGTGACTTTGGGCCAGTCACAGACTCTCAGCCCAACCTACCTCACAGGGCTGTTGTTGTGAGGATAAAATTGAGAAGAGGAAGAGAGTTATGTAAGCCACCTTGAGTTCCTTGAAAGGAAAAAAGGGTGGGAGATAAATTTAATAAAAACAGTAAATATATATGAGGCACAGCTGGGCCTAACTCTGCCCCTCCCCTAAAGCTGCCATGGCCAAGTTACTTAAAGATGCATGCCTAGATGTTGGAGCTAGAATATTGTGAATGGTCACTTGCACACTTATTGGCTTGGATCTGAATCCTTGGTTGTGTTTCGCAGAAGCACGTCTGCTTGTGCAGGGAGCGCTTGGCTGCTTTTTCCCTCCAAGGCTCCAGATCCTTTAGCGCGCACACCCCACCACCACTACCAGCAGCATCTGCCTGCATGCAAGCTCACTTCTGCTTCCATATTGACAGGCTGGGTACAAGCTAGTGAATATGGGACTAGTCAACATGGTAAGGCAGTGATAAAGCATTTCACCTGCTAAAGTTGGTACAACCACCAAGCTGCAAAACCTTAATTCAGTTTTTTAGAATCTTGTCCAAAGCAGCTTGCTTCTTTGAATAAAACTGAACAAAAAAAGCTGAGCATGTTCTTCATAATTCATTTTTTATATTTGAAATTGAATGCACTATGAATTGAATTCCCTTTTTACTGGTCTATATAACCAGAAAGGCTATTCAGGAATTTTAAAAGAAATAGATAGAAATATGATAGATACGATTTAAAGATGATGGCGGTATTTTGGTTTCTGCTACAGGACCACATCCAAAAAGTGTTTCAGAAACAAGAAAGTATGGAAGAAATGTTTCAAAAGAGGCGAATCAGTCTTAAGAAACTGGCAGCTAAACAGACACGTCCAGTTCAGCCAGTGGCACCCAGGCCAGAAGTCCCTCTAAAGTCACCTTGTTCCTCTCCAGGTAAGCTAGTAAGTAGATGGGTTGTTCTCATCTGTTGAAAGCAAATAATTAAGCTTGCTTACTTAAACTGAGCTATGCTCCAAATTCAACAGCTGGATTTTTTTTCACATATCAGGTCTTCAAAGAGATTCTGAAGATCCAGCCAGCCCGGGTAGTCACATGGTCCGAAGAATAAATTTCAGAAGAACCAAGGTGTGTTTCTAATTGTTAATGTATTAAATTGGTTCATTTGATTCATTTAAAATCACTCAAGAAGAAGGAAAATCTCAAACCATTATTTCTAAGGATATGAATCAGAATCTGTAATCATATGTAACTTGAGACCCTGGATGATGTCCTGACAGATGAGATTCTAAGGGTATCTCAGGGGAGGGACACAGTAATTATATCTGGGTGCGAGAGATCACTCCCTCTTTTGCTTGGAGATCAGGGGAATGGGGTGTGCAGCAGGACGAGTATTGATTTATTTATGAAATTTGTATGCCATCCAATTACCAACGTCTCTGGTAACAGCATAAATTGACGATCCACTCTGGCTGCAAATACAATATTAAAATTCAATCTTAAAACATGTTAAAATATTGATTAATAAGGTCTTAACCTGGCGCCGAAAAACATATAATGACGGTGCCAGACGGACCTCTCTGGGGAGTGCATTCCATAGTTGGGCGCCACTGCAGAGAAGGCCCTCCTCCGGGTACTCTGTCTCCTAACTTCTTTCACAGATGGTTCCCGGAGGAGGGCTTCTGTTGCTGATCTCAGGGGGCAGGAGAGCAAATAGGGAAAAAGGTGTTCCTTAAGGTATCCTGGTCCCAAGTCGTTTAGGGCTTTATAGGTAATCACCAGCACCTTGATTTGAGCCCGGACTTCGATAGGAAGCCAATGGAGCTGATAGAGGACTGGGGTTATATGAGAATAACACCCAGTCCCTGACAGCATCCTGACAGCTCTATTTTGAACCATCTGAAGTATCCGGACTGTCTTCAAGGGCAGCTCCACGTAAAGCGCATTACAGAGATCCAACCGGGAAGTAACCAATGCGTGTGTTACTGTTGCTAGGCAATCCTCCTCCAGGTAGGGACGCAGCTGATGGATTAGCCGAAGCTGAAGGAAAGCGCTCCTCGCCACCGCTGTCACTAGGGCTTCCAAGGACAGCTCCGGGTCGAGGAGCACTCCCAAGCTGCGGACCCTGTCGTTTAGAGGGATTGCAACCCCATCCAGGGCAAGGCCCAAGTCACCTACCCAGGAACTCGAATCACCGACCAACAGAACCTCCATCTTATCTGGTTTGAGCTTCAGTTTATTGGCCCTCATCCAGCCCATTACTTCAACCAGGCACCGGTTCAGTACAGCTACTGCCTCACCTGGATTGACTGAAAAAGAGAGGTAGAGCTGGGTGTCATCAGCATACTGATGACTCCGCAGCCCAAACCTCCTTATGACCTCTCCCAGCAGTTTCATGTAGATATTAAATAGCAAGGGGAACAAAATGGAACCATGTGGAACTCCATGGCATAGTTGCGGAACCACTGCCAAGCAGTGCCTCCTACTCCTAACCCCGCCAGCCTATCCAAGAGGATACCATGGTCGATGGTATCGAAAGCCTCTGAGAGGTCCAGGAGGACCAACAGGGAAGCACTCCCCCTGTCTCTCTCCCTGCACAGGTCATCGTACAGGGCGACCAAGGCAGATTCAGTACCATACCCGGGTCTGAAGCCAGACTGAAATGGGTCCAGATAATCAGTCTCATCCAAGAGTACCTGGAGTTGTCCTGCCACTACCCGTTCCAACACCTTGCCCAAAAACAGGATGTTGACCGCTGGTCTATAATTGGCGGCCATCTCTGGATCCAGAGATGCCTTCTTTAGGACAGGCCTGATTACCACCTCCTTTAAAGGAGTGGACACCCGGCCGTCCCTCAGAGAGGCATTAATAACCTCCAAGATCCAGGAACTAATGCCGTGTTTGGCTTTGGTCAGCAGCCACGAAGGGCAAGGGTTGAGTAAACAGGTGGTAGGACATACTTGTCCAAGCACCTTGTCCACATCATCGGGCCTCATTAACTGAAATTCATCCATTAATACCTGACCAGACGGGGTCATTGGTGTCTCCCCTAAGGGATCTGAATCAGTTGTGGAATCCAGCTCATGACAAATCTGAGCGATTTTCTCCTTGAAGTGCTGGGCAAAGTCGTCACAGTGGGGCATCGATGGTGGTACAGGATATTTCTTAGGGCCAGGGTATATCAGCCCATGTACCATTTGAAAAAGCTCCGCTGGCACTGTGAGGAGGCAATGGAAGTGGAGAAGAATTTCTTCTTTGCCGCCCTCACCGCCACAGCATAGGCTCAATAATGAGTACGTAAGCGTGTTCAGTCAGATTCATCCCGTGATTTCCTCCTCCTATGCTCTAGTCGTCTCCCAACCCACTTCATCACCCATAATTCAGATGTATACCATGGAGATGGATGGGCTCTCCTTGGCAGGAGAAGACGCTAAGAGGTGATCGTGTCAATCACTCTGGCCATTTCCCCATTCCATAGTTCAACCAGAGCATCAACAGGAGTACCAGCTTTATCAACTGGAAAATCCCCCAGAGCCCTCAGGAATCCATCAGGATCCATCCTGCTCTGAGGGTGGACCATCACAATAGGGTCTGCAGCCTTACAGAGGGAAAGGCCAGCTCTGAGCTCAAACCTCATGAGGAAGTGATCTGACCATGACAAGAGTACTAGAAGCTGGGACTTCAAGAGGTCCAACTTTGGCCATCTGAAGGCCAGACTGGGGAAAATCTCTTGGGATATGTTACTGGAAGGCAAGGGAGTTAAGGAGGGGTGGATGGCACTCAAAAGGGAGGTTTTGGAGGCACAAGCCTTGACGATGCCCCTAGTTAGTTGTAAGGCAGGGAGGCGGAGGAGAGTGCTGCCATGGATGGGAAAGGAGGTGATAAGAGGGATTAGATGCAAGAGGAACCTCCATAGGAAATGGACTCTGGGGCAAATAGACAAAAGGGTATACCAGGAGGAGGAGGCCCATTGCAGAAGGATTCTTCGCAAGGCTAAGGCTGATTACGAGGTGAGACTTGCAAAGAGTATCAAGAGCAGCAAAAAGCATGTAAATAGCAAGAGGAAGGGGATCCAGTGACTGATGTGAGGGAACGGGCACATATGCTAAATGACTGTTTGGCCTCTGTGTTCTCCCCAAAGCAGAACGGGAGAGATCTGCATGGGAGATTACCGTATTTTTCGCTCTATAAGACGCACCTCACCATAAGATGCACCTAGTTTTTAGAGGAGGAAAACAAGAAAAAAAATATTCTGAATCAAATGGTTTACTAAACTATTTAATAAACTATAACAGAATACAGTAATACCGGATTTCAACCTTGTAAAGTGAACAGCAGTCAACAGTGGCATTAAGAACCATCATCACTGTCATTAACAAAAGACTTTAAAGTTTGAGTACTATTCTAGTTTTCATTGAACCCATAGAACTCATCATCGCTAGAGTCAGAATTTGTGAAGCTCTGTTGCTCACAATCACTGACATCACTTTCTTAGTCAGTAGTGGAATTATTGAAGGAATCCACAGTCTACACCAGTTATACAAGAGCTGCTGCAGACAATTCAATAACAAATCTAAAAAAGCCAGTAATGTCCACACTGCCCTACTAGTAAATAATAGAAAAAGAACTTCTGACAAAAAATGAGATATTGTACGGTAAATCAAACACACAGCGGACTAAGTAGCCTTTGAAGAATAAACTTCATACACGAAGGTAATGCTGTTCAAATATCCACTGATCCTAAAAAAAAATGTGTCTGATCAACTAACAGATAACTGATCCATGGAAAGCTTCCTGATAATCACAGGCACATTCCCCATCACTTCCCCATGGGCTTCATTAAAAGACAGGTTGCCATTTGAAAACACACACCGACCTGTGATTAACAGCTCTCACCTGCGCTGGAGGAGGGGGGCGGAGCAGGGCGCACCGAGCGCATGCCGGCCAGGTGGTGCCACGTGGTGCAGGTGGCCAGGAGTGTGCCGGCGATGGTCTTCTGGGCGGCGCGGCAGCGGCAGGTCTTCCCAGGAGGTGTGGGTGAGCAGTCTGTCTCTCCGTGCTCTCTGTGCAGCCGGCGGGTTAAAGGCCGCGGCTCCTCCTCCTCCGCCTGCCTCCCCCGAGCGGCACAGCTCTCTCCTGTGCCGGGGGGGGGGGGGAGCAGGGTGTGCTGAGCGTGTGTCGGCCAGGTGGTGCCACGTGGTGCAGGCGGGCCGGCAGCGTCCCGGGCGTCGGGCACACACACATTCGCTCTGTAAAACACACAGACATTTCCCCTTACTTTTGAGCGGGGGAAAAGTGCATCTTATAGAGCGAAAAATACGGTAGATGAGGCCAGGGACTTAGGGACACAGTTTAGAGCAGGGGTCCTCAAACTTTTTTAACAGGGGGCCAGTTGAAAGGCGGTAATGGTGGTGGGCCTGGGCATGGCAAGGCGGCAGCAGGTGCGGCGAGGCGGCGGCAGGTGCGGGCCTGGCCGCCCCTGACCTGGCTGCCCCCAGGCTCACATAATTAAAAATAGATTTTAAAAGTTATAATTTTGTTACCTTCAATCCTTTCTTCATCTTTGTCTCTCTTTCTCTTCTGCTTGCCTCTCTTCTGTTTCCCGCACTATATTCCTGCTTTGTATATGCGTGCAATGGGGTGGGGGTGGGGATCCAGTGCATGCTCAGCCGTGCTGTTGTAATTTGAGCATGCACCAGCACTCTCTCTGCTCAGTTTTAAAGAACGCCTGTGCCAGCTCAGAACTTTTGGACTCGCTCGGAGATCGTTTTCTCTGAGCGAGTCCATAACCTCTGAGGCAGGCCAGATAAATGGGCATGGCGGGCCATAGTTTGAGGACCCATGGATTAGAGTCAGCCCCTTAGAATTTGAGGAGCTCCTCGGGGCACTGGATGTTACAAAGGCCCCAGGCCATGACGGGTTACACCCGAGAGTACTTGGAGAGTTCTCATACCTGCTGGCCTCCATTTTTGAGGCCTTGTGGAGAACGAGTGAAATTCCAGAGGGTGGCAGTGTGGCATCAGTGGGCCCAATTTTCAAAAAGGGTAGTAGAAGGGACATGGGGAATTACAGACCAGTTACCCATACGTCCATTGCAGGAAAAACAGTGGAAAGGCTCATAATAGCAAGAGATCTACTAACCCTAGATAGGGAAGGGAGGCTGGCGGCCACACAACACGGCTTCCACAAAAACAGGTCCTGGTTTCGAGATGGCTAGATGGAGGGCATGCAGTGGATTTCAGCAAGGCCCTTGACAAAGTGCCCTGTGATATCCTGGTTGAGAAATTGAGGAGTTTTGAGATAGAGCAATGCACTGTCCAGTGGATTAGGGCATGATTAACTGACCAAAAGCAGAGGGTAACCATTAGTGGGGAATCATCAGGATGGTGACCAGTGACAAGTGGGGTCCCCCAGGGCTCTGTCCTGGGGCCAATCCTGTTTAATCTTTTCATCAATGACATGGAAGAAGAGGTGACCAGTCTATTAATCAAATTCACAGATGATACTAAAACTGGGGCAGTGGCCACAACTGAGGAACAGGTACTCCAGATCCAAAAAGATCTGGACAGACTATGGAAGTGGGTAGGAGACAACAGGATGGCATTCAATGTGGGTAAGTGCAAGGTCTTGCACTTGGGGTATAGGAATGGGTGTCATAAGTACAGGTTAGGGGACAAGTGGCTGGAGAGCAGCTCTTGTGAAAGGGATCTCAGAGTACTGGTTGACTGCAGGCTAAATATGAGTCAGCAATGTGATGCGGCGGTCAAGAGGGCGAACGCCACCTTTGGTTGCATAGCCAGAAGTGTGGCTTCTAGATTGAGAGAGTTATTACTATTATTACTATACGACTCTGGTGTGCCTGCAACAGTTCATTTCTGGGCCCCTCATTACAGGAAGGATATAGCCAGGTTAGAGTCAGTGCAGCATAGGGCCACAAGGATGGTGACCAGATTGCAGGGAAAGCCATATGAGGTGAGACTGAGGGAACTGGGTCTTTTCAGCCTGGAGAAGACTCTGAGGGGATCTGTTGGCAACATATAGGTATGTGAGGTGGTGTCACACAGAGGTGTTCTCCCCTGCAGAGGAAGGCAGGATGCACTCCAAAGGAGCCAAGTTTAAGGAACCAAAGTTTAATTTGGATGCCAGGAAGTACTTCCTGACAGTCAGGATCCCAAGGTTATGGAATGGACTTCCATGGGAGGTGGTTGAGACCCCATCGGTGAGCGTGTTCAAGGATAGGCTAGACATGTATATGGTAGGCATGTTGTGAGCAGAGCCGGCTAGAGCCGGGGGTCAGACTAGATGACCTGGGAGACCCATTCTGACTCACTTTGTTTCTGTGTAAACTCTGAAGAAGTACTTTCTAATTTATTTAAACAGAATTCAAGTACCAATTATTTTACAGTCTGTTATGCACAGAATTGATCGAGCCATTGTTTTCCCTAAAGTAATAAAAATGTTTTATTAATCCATAATCAGTTTTAATATTATATGTACACAATTTCCATACAATTTGGAAGAATCGTCAGTTTAGCACCTATGAAAAATTGAATAAGGGACAGAATTTGATCATTTTCTTAATTGCATTCTTAATATTGAATGAAAGTCAAAGTAATTTAAGCTGATGTGAAAATTTACCCATTTGTTTTTGTATGAAACCCATAGACCTTGAAGAGACCTAAACATTTTTCTTTGTATCAAAAGAGCTATTTTCCGTACACCCAAACCCTTTAATTTTAAACCGTTTAAAATGTTGTCACTACCACAACGCATGTGAAAAGATTCTACTACAGTTGCAATTTTACCAGCAGTAAGTGGTGACATCCTACTTCTTTCATGCATTTTAGTGAAGTTCATGCATTTTTCATTTGAATTAACACAAGGTGGACATGCACATGGTAGGCATATCATGAGCACAGCCGGCTGCAGCCGGAGGTCAGAATAGATGGCCCAGGAGGCCCCTTCTGACTCGCTCTGTTTCTCTGTTTCTAAGGTGAGGTTCTTAAAGCATTTGACCAAATACAAATTTTCATTTATTTCCAGTGTTTCTAGGGACAAACTAAGCATTATGGCAGAAAATACATCTCATTAAATGTGGATCTGTCCCGATCGCATATCTAATACTGGGACAGGTTTAAATAAAAAAAGGGCAAGGGAGTACTTTCCTCCCCAGTGCTTTGCCCATCAGTAGCTTTTGCACAGTTTAGTTCATTCCTAATATCTGAACTGAGCTGAGAGAAGAGGCATCTAGGGAAAGAAAGCAAGTCACTGGCTCCAGCATAGGAAGATGGTAAAGTTTCAGCATCTCCCACCTGCTTGCCCCTTTATTATTCATGACAGGAATACACATGTTTCATATATTATGGGAAAAGGACTTCAAGATTTGCTAAAGTTACATCTGGTTTGGTCCACCATAAGCACATGAAACTGCCTTATACTGAGTCAAAACACTGGGCCATCGTAGTTCAGATGACATGCTGGGTGAGCTACTTCCATTTGTTGCACTATTGCTGTTACACAGATGGCATAGTATCTGATGGTGTCATTCATCAAACTCACAAGACTATTGGAGCATCACTGAGACTTTCCGTTATACAAGCGGTTGCCCATTATACCTGGAATGCAGAACTGGGTGCACAACAGACTGCACAAGAGTTATGCACAGTGAGTTGCTGAACAAGTTGTGCAAGGATAATGCAGAAATGCTTGCACAAATAAAACTTGTCAACTTCATGCAAGAAGAGAATACAACCAATCTAATTTCCACTAGTACAGCAGCATTTATGCCAAAGGAAGGACACATTGGATACCGACCAGCAGCTCCTTCTGTTGCAAGTCTCTCCTTCCCAAAGGTACCTTGGAAAACAACATTCACCATCATGCCAACAGATCATGGGTGTTTGCAATGTTTAGCCTGTGATATTATGGATATTATATGTGCTGCTTTTCTGTCATTCTTTTAGCTTTTTCTTTTTCTGTTCAGAGTGAAATAAATGAAAACCATCATAGTAGAAGTGGATCTATGATGGATGATGAAGAAAATCTAGCTGTGTTACGGAAGTAAGTGCAACTTTATATACCGCAGGAATTGTTCGGTACAACAGGCCTCTGCTGTGATAGCATTCTTGGCTTGTTAGCAACTAGTACAGATAAACAATTCCATTAAAGGCCGTATGAATTGTTCATGTGCAGTTCAAATATATTAAGCAAGGCGAAATAATCCAGGATATTCTAACCTGAGAATCTGGTCAGTTTAGCCATTTTCATCTTTACAGGATGTGGTATAATAAATTGATACAATATTATTTATTTTCAAGGGTACTAAATTTGCTAAAATATGGTTAAATGCATTCCATTGTGAACAGTTCTGAGGAATGGCATGCAAGTTTATTGTATTTGTTGGTCTATCTCAGAAACTTACTCATAATATCCAGTGTTAAATAGTCTAAGGACCACGTGAATATTTTGCATTAGGAATATATACTCTTGCCTTATGTATTCCTTTTGATCACAGACATGTAATTAATGAACTCCTTGAAACTGAACGAGCTTATGTTGAAGAACTTCTGTGCGTCCTTGAGGTAGGTATTTTAAGTCCATAACAGTGCTACATCTAAATATAGTTCTTGATTTATCCTGCAGTGCAGTAGACAGTTCCAGCCTAGGTATGTGTGCTAGGTGGCTTTAGGGCTGAGCCAATTTTTCTCAGATTTTTCAGGGTGCACACATTTTCTACAGAAGAACAGCCCAGCCCTAGAAAGAATTGCTTGTTACTGTGGATGGATGGATGAACTTTATTGCAGTCAAAGACCAGCTCCATTCAATAAATACATAGATTTTAAAAAGTAAATACATAAAGCATTATCTGTATTAAAACCCCACTTAGATTAATAAATACTTCAACACAATATCAGTCATCTTAAATCGGTGTTGCTATGAAATTGGATCGTTTCCACCTTCCCTCTTGACAAAGTCCTTCCCAAGAGGAGGGGAGAGATCTTTGGGCTGGTTGTTCTGCAAACAAGCTGCAGTTGGCCTCCCAGACGGTTGGGCTCACCATACATTGCTTGCTCCCACCTTCGCGCTCCCTCCCACTTGGTCCTCCTGCAGCTGTCCTAGAAGGCACCACAGGTGGCCAGACTTGTTTCCCCCTCACTGCTGTGATTATAAGCCATTTTTCACTTGCTACAGCTTTTGTTCTTTTTCTGAGGTTGCAAAGTCCTGCTTGGCAGCTGGCTATCACTGTCTCTGCTTTTCACAAGCCTCAAACAACGTGAGTGACTGTAGGGGCTGTCACTGGTTAGCAAACCTTTCTGAATTTTTTGCACACACAATTTAGTCCCAATCTGAAACACCCATTGTCCTAGCAAAACCTCATTTTACAGGGGCTTCAAAGTTTTTTTCCCCCAGAAAGTTCACTGTTGCAGTTTTCTAAGCATCTAGTGCAAAATATGCATTATGTGCAAATGTCAGGGCAAAAAAACAAAAACAAAAAACAGGTTGAGAGAGAGAATATGGTGTATAGAATTCACTATTCCTTTTTTGTGACCAAAGATCATTTGTACTTTTGCATTCTGTTGACAGCTTGCCTTTTAACAAGTCAAGCAAAAGCAAAACACAGAAAGCCCTGTTTGGAGCGTCTTTGGGCCAGTGTTTAGCGTTGGTACCTGCTGCATTCTGATGTTAGGTGCCACGCCCCAACGTTGCCCAGTCAGTAGTTCCAATTTCAACACTTGCACATCTGTGATCCTACACAATTGCAGTTCTTTTTTTTAAATAGAGTAAAATTGTGCTTGCACTATTTTTTAAAAAATGCCAATTGCTGACAGCTGCTCCAGTGAGTTTTGAAGGGGGTATCAGTGGTTGTCAAGGTAGGGGTCAAAAAGCTGGCTGTCAGGTTGAAGCAATCAGAGTAGGGGACAGCAGCCAATCCCAATCACCTTAAAGTGCCACTTAGGCACATGCTTGGTGGCTGGGTGGCGGCAAATTGGCCAAAGCAGCAAGGATGTTTTGCTGCTTTTTCTAACCAGCTTTCTAGGCTTTTCCTGGTACCCATGATGCAGTCAGTCACCTTGGTTCAGATGACATAACAATCCATCATGGATACGACAACCCCCACAACAAGCCATGGATTGTCAGGGTGGCTTGTTGCCTTCAAACAGACCACCATGCTGGACATGACAACCCATCATGGCTGTAAGGATCTAGGCTGCTCTGGTGGCCAGAACCCAGAGCAACCACCACCATATTTACAGGATCAGTCCCCAGCTCTGCTGGAGCTCTCAATCTGCTGATAAGTGCCAGCTAAGAGTCCTGGGGAAAGAGCCATATAAGAGCAAGCTTGTCCTTCCAGAACTGGTCTTAGCAGTGCAAGTCCTTCTTTCTGTTGTAGTGCCTGCTCCTGGTTCGGGTTGTCAACCCTTTGTGAACCCAGTGGATATGGTCATGATCTGTATAGTTCCAAATGTTGTGGCATGGAAAGGGAAACTGGAATGCTATTTTCAGCAACATCCCTTGACAAAAATATGTCCCAGCCCTAAAATAAGTATCCTGGGACCAGGAGCCTGTCACTTCTGCCTGATTTCCCTTTTGCAGCCAGATGCTTCATCTAAATGGAACATTTTCTGCAGTGGTGTCTAATGAGGAATTTGTGCTGCATACTAAAAGCACAGATTAAAACAAGTTTGTACGTCTTTCCTGCTGATTGGAAACACTAAAGAATAGGCGCTGGCTGTGTTGCCTTCAGCAGATGTCATAAACAGGAACTTGTGTCAGGAAGGAAGAAGAAAGAACAATTGGCTTGAAAGGTCACAGTATGAGGTTCTGTAGTCATTGTGGTTAGCTCTTGGACCAAACATTGGAACCATCATGGTTTATAAATAGTTATTATTTACATAAAAATAAATAGTTCAGAAATACATTTTTGATTTTATAAAACTTTCTGTTTTTAACAAGGACATCTTTAAATTAACTATATGTAGATTCTGAAACAGATACATAATTGGACTAGTATTAAGAGCAATGGCTATCGTACTAAAAATTTGAACAGTTTTATAGCTAATGCTGAAATATTGCTGTGTGTTTATCAGCTTTGAGCAGCTTGGACTTGCTGGAGAGGAATTGGAACAAAATTCAAGCAATTAATCTGCTTCTCTTTTTTGTCACAGGGCTATGCTGCAGAGATGGACAATCCCTTAATGGCACATCTCATTTCACCAGAGCTGCACAATAAGAAAGATGTTTTGTTTGGAAATATGGAAGAAATCTATCACTTTCACAACAGGTTAAGACTGTGTCCCATACGTGCATATCCAGGCATTTTTGTTGTTGTTAGTTGTGAAGTCGTGTCCGACCCATCGTGACCCCATGGACAACATTCCTCCAGGCCTTCCTGTCCTCCACCATCCCCCAGAGTCCACTTGACTGCTTCAGTGACTCCATCTAGCCACCTCATCCTCTGCCGTCCCCTTCTTCTTTTGCCATCTATTGTTTCCAGCATTAGGCTCTTCTCCAGGGAGTCCTTCCTTCTCATTAGGTGCCCAAAGCATTTGAGTTTCATCTTCAGTATCTGGCCTTCTAAAGAGCAGTCAGGGTTGATCTCCTCTAGGACTGACCGGTTTGATTGCCTTGCGGTCCAAGGGACTCCCAGGAGTCTCCTCCAGCACCACAATTCAAAGGCCTCAATCCTTTAGTGCTCAGCTTTCCTTATGGTCCAACTTTCACAGCCATACATTGCAACTGGGTAAACCATAGCCTTGACTATATGCACTTTTGTTGGCAGGGTGATGTCTCTCCTTTTTAGTATGCTGTCTAGATTTGCCATAGCTTTCCTCCCCAGGAGCAAGTGTCTTTTAATTTCTTGGCTGCAGTCCCCATCTGCGGTGATCTTGGAGCCCAGGAAAATAAAATCTGTCACTAGCTCCATTTCTTCCCCATCAATTTGCCAGGAAGTGAGAGGATCGGATGCCATGATCTTAGTTTTCTTAATGTTGAGTTTCAAGCCAACTATTGCACTCTCTTCCTTCACCTGCATCAAGAGGCTCTTTAGTTCCTCTTCACTTTCTGCCATTAGAGTGGTATCATCTGCATATCTGAGGTTGTTGATATTTCTCCCAGCAATCTTAATTCCAACTGGTGATTCATCTAGCCCTGCCTTTCTCATGATGTGCGCTGCATATAAGTTAAATAGGCAGGGTGACAGTATACAGCCTTGCCAAACTCCTTTCTCAATTTTGAACCAATCAGTGGTTCCGTGTCCAGTTCTCATGGTTGCTTCTTGACCCTCATATAGGTTTCTCAAGAGACAAATAAGATGGTCTGGTACTCCCATCTCTTTAATAAACTTTACCTTTATCCAGGCATTAGTAGCAAAGAATTAAAAAAATATTTGAGTACAAATTCAAATGTGTTTGCATTTTAAAATATATCATAATCTCAGATTGTTTGCAGAGTTGTGGGCAGTTTAGTATGCTGTTGTGGAAACAATAAAGATTCTTGTAGCATCTTAAAAACTAACATATTTATTATAGCATTTGCTTTTGTGGATAGCAGTCCACAAATGCTTCTGCCATTATAAGTTAATTAGTTTTTAAGGTGCTGCAAAAATTGTTGTTTTACTGTTTTCACTGTACATTCTAAAGAACCATGTGACCTCTCAAATTACACAAGATATAGCTATAGGGATATAGAGCAGTTTGCTTAAATGCACGATGCACATAAGTAATACATACACATTCAACCTTCTCTTTTTGTCCCTCTTCTGCTGCTCTGATTGTTGTTTTCCATATGGTCAAAATTTAAGTTAATCTCTTCACATTGAGGACCTGTCCATTTTGCTTTTATTGCTCAGTAAACTACATCTACATCACTATGTTATACTGTATAAAGAAATTAATACCATCATAATTCTCAGTAACATTTTAAATAATGTTAGGCCATATTATTCTATACTTTCATTTGAAACATTGGTTAAGTAGTACCTGATTCTCTTTTAGAATCTTACCTGTTTGTTCTCACACAACAATATTGCAGATCTCTGATCCTGAAATACAGAAAATACAGGAACATGAAAGGTAGAAGAGCATTATCATGACAGTCATAATTTATTTCATTTCTATACTGCCTCATAGCCAAAGCTCTTTGGTCCATGTTGTTATACATATGTTTATGTTATTTCATATATTGTCTAAAAAGAGCATTCTTTTCTTTGTAGAATATTCTTGAGAGAACTAGAAAATTATATGGAATATCCGGAACTGGTAGGAAGATGTTTCCTTGAAAGGGTAAGTACTGCAAAGATTAAGAAACACTAACTTGGTTCTTGTGTAACAGTGATTCCTAGGTTGTTCAATCAAGGAATGGCCCATGGCTGAGCAGGGCAGCAAAGGGTACTGCCTCCCACACACCCAGCAACCCAGGAACACCCATTTCCCCAGTTATTATTGTAATATCTAAACACCGGAATTCTGGGTTAAACAGCTCAGTGTTCACCCAGCATGGTTGGGTTCACCAGGAAAACTTGTTGGGTTAATCCTGGGTTGTTGGATTCTAAACAACCCAAAGTTCTTGAGATCAGATGTCTCCATAAGCCAGGAGCAGGTGTTTGAAAGCAGAAGTGATAAACAGATAGGAATTGGCATACTCATTTGCTCCTGCTTGGCTCTTGCAATTCCTGGATTAAATAACTCAGGAATTTTACTCTTCATTGGCAAACTTTGTTTTTTTTCTTGCAGCAGCATTTTTAGCAGAAATTATACCATTGTTAGAAGGTTCAAGCACATTCCAGACTGAAGTTAGATCATACACAAGTAACTGAATAGCTTCTGCAACAGAAGCATATCACATAGAGCAATTTGTGTGCATATACAGATGTTGCTCTTATGATTTATTTCATTTCTGTGTTGCCCCATAGCCAAAGCTCTCTTGGACAGTTTATAATAATGTATAAAAACAAATCAATGAAATACAATACAAATAACACAAAACAACAAGGCTAAAGGAATTGATTAATTTAAAATACAGCAAAAAGAACCAGCAAGAAGGCGAATCACCGGGAAAATACTCTCAGGCCCTTGAATAACCAAGGAGATCTTTGAAGGTCTCCATACAGAGGGCTACCTTGGCCTGGCACCAAAAAGATGGCAAATTTGGCACCAGGTGGGCTATACAAGGAGATTGTTCCAAAGATGGGGTGCTACCACAGAAAAGACTTCTCCCTAGTTGCCACCCTCCAAGCCCCTTGTGATTTTGGCACTTGTAGGAAGACCTCAAAGGGCAAGATCAGGTTATTCAAGCAGGCTAGATCAGATCATGTTTATGATCATTATGTTTCCTGAATTGTAGATCCAGTGCTAAGAGAATATGATACATGGCTTTATTGCAATTCCTAGGCCTTCGTCTTAAAACGAGTGTTCATGGCATTTCATGGATTCTGATAATATGTCATGTTTTAAGGCAGCTCCATAAGTTCCTGTGATAACTTGGTTACATGAAATGGCTAGCAGAGGTCAACTATAATTGATAGAATTTTCTTGGTATGCAAAATACATTGTGTGGAAAGGCTAAAATTGCGGACAGGTAGGCCTCCACTGCAGACCTTGCTGCTCAACACAGCAAGGCCAGGTGTCTAAAGGAGCAGGGGAGGGCTGTGGAAGTACCTGGAAGCTCTAGGGACAGGACTCCTACAGGCAGCTTCTTCCCTTGTCTTATCCTTCAAAAAACAGGGAAATGGGGTATATGAGCTGGCTCTTTACTGTGTTGAAGTTTTGCTGTATCTGTAGGGACACTGATGTGTGTTACATTATTCAGATGGAAAGGATAACATCCAGATTACTATCAACCAATGAAAAATGGCAGAATTGACTTCAACAGTTGTTTTCCTATATCTGAAACTTATGTAAATGCTAGTTTCTCACAGTTGCCATATGGGAAGCTTTCCAGGCGAAGCATGAACAAACAGGGAAAGGTTCTTTGACAGAGACCCAATATCCTTTGCAGTTTTAATCAAAATAGTCATGTATATTTTAATATTCTCTTAGTGACATTTGCATCTTATGTGTGATTGTTTCCTTCATACTTAAAAGCTTAGCCTGTTGTATTCATTGTTCTTTTCTCTCAAATTCAGATGGAAGACTTTCAGATGTATGAAAAATATTGTCAAAATAAGCCTCGATCTGAAAGTCTTTGGAGGCAGTTCTCAGATTCTGTGTTCTTTCAGGTATTCTCTATTTTATTGAAAACACATTCATTAGATAATTGATACTCTTTTCTGTACATCTCATGTAATAATATGTTTTCCTTTTTTTCATTCATGAATATTTTTCAAAGGAGTGTCAAAAAAAAACTTGACCACAAGCTGAGTTTGGATTCATATTTACTGAAACCTGTTCAAAGAATAACCAAATATCAGCTATTGCTGAAGGTAGGAATAATGTTATTTTAACCATGTCCATCATTGTGTGAAATTGCCTTATGCTTTTTGGCTGTGACTAAGGGCAAATACATGCTATGAATAATACTTTATCTCATGACACGTTTGCAGTTTATCGTTCATACAACATTTCTAATTTGCGGCATATTTTATTTTATTTCTGAGGTCTTCAGAACTAGTCTTCTGAAAAGGTAACTCTGAATTCAACTGAGAGTATACTGTTCCCCAGCAGAATCTGGGGAAGTAACTTCTGCAATTTTCCACATCCCCTAGAAACTCTGCTCCAGAGGGATGAGGGAGGTGGACTGAAAGCTATTGGAGGAGAGAACTGGACAAAGTTTCCTGCCCATGTTTCCACCAGTGGGATCTTTCTGCTGGATCAAGAGCTTTCCATAGACAGAAAGAGCCCTTCCATTTGCGGATGGGAATATCTTGATCCAGCCATACATATCCTCCTCCTTTACAGGTAGAAAACCGATTTGGGGAATTTGACTAAGAAGGGCAGGGAAAAGACTGCCTTTGAACCAAGGTCTCCCAGCTCAAGGTCTTGCTTGGTATCTCCAACTCTACCCATTTCCTAATGCATCCATTTATTTTACAAAGGACACAATCCAATGCAGTCCTTATACCCCCACTATATCCTTTCCACTCTGCCAGTTCCCTTCTACAGGAAGCAGTCCCACCAATTCTGTTAAAAAAGTAAGATCCAGAACTTATCTTTTAAAAAAGAGCTTTAGTGCTTTCTAGAGGAATCCCCAAAATGCCTGGAAATGCTTGTTTCTGGAAGGAAACAGGTCAGTGGAGCACCTTCATGCGAACTCTGCCAAACTGCCTCCTTCTGGAGCAAGAATGTAAGCAACAACCTATGGCATGTTCCTAGAGCTCAGAGTGCCTTGGACTCCCTGCCATCACTTTCTTTCAGCAAGTCAGGACTCCACAGCAATTCACTCTGGGTGTGGGTAATTATCATCAACTCATCATGTGTGGGGCAGGGAAGAGAAGCCAATATGCCTTTTTCCCCGTTTCCTGATGGTGTCAACCTGATCATACTGTAAGAATGTCCTGGTTGCTTTGGAAGAATTATGTTCCCCTGAGGTGTTCCCCATCATGAGTCAGTATGTGTAATTTTTCCACAGGAAATGTTAAAATACAGTAAAAATTGTGAAGGTGCTGAAGATCTCCAAGAGGCACTAACATCCATATTGGGAATTCTTAAAGCAGTTAATGATTCCATGCATCAGATTGCAATCACTGGCTATGATGTAAGTGGCAATACTTTTAAAAACAATCATCTGTTAGAATTCTAAGGAACAGTAAGGGCATATAAACAGTAGTGCAAATGTTTGCTGCAACAGTTTTATTTTTCCAATTATCTGAAATTATTGCTAACTCATAATTGCATATTTTCAGTGTGAAACACTTCATTTTCGGGTGGTTGTTCTCTTCTGCAACTTAGAAGAAGATGTGGGCAAAGTGAGACTTCCGGGCTTATTATATGTATCTGAATGGCTCGTGTATTTGTTGCTTTTTTTTTTAGGCTGCAAGCTTCCATCTTCTTGTATTCTGTAAAGCATCACAGATTAGATGACACTACTAAAGGAGGTGATGGAATGAACCATACCCCTTGAGACTATAGACATTTTAACAATCAGCTTTTAGCACAAGTAGAAAATGTTAATGCTACCCTGTGTAAAAGCTTCCTGCAAGTAGAAAACCAGTAGCACGGGGAACGTATAAATAAATAAATAAATAAATAAAACGGGGAACAGACTTTCTCCTGGTATGCTGCTTACATGCAAGGCATATAAGTGAAGGGACACTCCAAAGTGGCAGCTACATGGCTAGCACTGCCTTCTGCTGGATGAGTTGACCAGACCCATCTCCATTATCTCTGTCCTGCTGCTCCTCCATAATTCATATACAGGGGAGGGATGCAAATTATGCTTTGTAGGCCTACGCCGGTAAAAGCAATCTGATGCGGCTATCTCCCTGGTAGTGGCTAATCTCAGATATTTCCAAGTAAGGTATACATTTAACACTCCTGGGATTATTTTTCACTAGAAAAGTTGAGCAGGATATATTCTACTTGGTGTCTTGCCTTGTCTTGTCTTCAGCATTCAGAATTATTTTTTTACATTTTTTCTAAGATATTTCAATATATAATGTCAATAGGTTAAAGTATATTTATGTTAATTTCAACAGATGTATTAATTGTTGTTCTTCATAGTTAACCTTGCTGGGAGTGGATAATATCCAAAAATTTCTCCCTGGAGCTTTGGACCTAAGTAAGATAAACAAACTTAGCTAGTTTAGTATAACTTGACATCCTTACCTTTTAACAGTCAGCTTTTAAGACAAGTAGAAACATTTCACAGTTCTGTTATTGTTTTCTTTTTGCTCATGTTTACTTCTACCTGATTGCCTCCATTACAGTGAGCTTATTTAGATAATACATCATCCTCAGGATTATACCAAGATGAGAGTAGGACCCAAATGGACACTTGAGCATTCCCACCCCAAACTCAGTGACCCAAACATACATAATCTCCCTATTTCATTTGTTTTGTTCTCCCCACAAAACTGGGCAACAGGAAACATACAGAAGCTGCAAGCCTGAATCTAGTGTGTAATCTCTCTTGTACAATTCTGGGATGCTCTCTCACACTACTATCTGGTGAACTTCAAAAAAACACTCAAGAGTGTGGGTGTGTGCATGCCTGCACACATCCTTAGCCATGTACTTAAGGATGACTTCTAACAATAGACTAATATATTGGAAAATGTGAGGTTTTCTACCTGTGGCTATGCAGTAATGCAATTGCCAAGTCTCCCTTGAGACTCAGGCAGAGCCTGAAACCGAAATAAAGGATGGTGACTCTTGGAGAACATGACTGGGGATGCTTGGTGTGTGTGTCTTTGTTTAAAGAGAGCTCAAGCCTCTGTAACTGAATGCCAGTTCAGGAATAGCTATTTAGGCTGTGTGGTGCCTTCCTCTCCTCCACATAGAAAAAAGATGCTGAGATTTGGAAAACGTAACAGTGGCTTAAATGTCAGAAAGGGAAGGGTGGAAGAGCACTAGGCAGGCCCTGCAGAAAGTATCTTTCTTCCTTGGCCCTTATGTCTTTCTCCTGACCACATTTAAATCATTCCACTCAAGTCCCTAAGGAAGAGTTTAAAACCCCAAAGCTTTACGTTAAATCATGAGACCTGCCAATCCCATGCAGTGGTCCAGACATGAGGAGGTCTCCCTTTCTTCAGCTTAAGAGGCCATGACCTGGACTAAGAGGAGGATCCCTACAATCAGCTTTCCACACCCAATGCAGGAGAAGAACGCAATGTTTGCCCTGCCACTTGGCTTTAAGATGGTTTTTCTTCCTTTCCAGCCAGTCTGATAAAAGATCAAAGGAGACAGTCGGGTATTATTGTCCGTGTGTAAACATTTAAGCCATGTGTTTGCTTTCAAGGGAAACCTGAATGAACTGGGCAAGCTTCTAATGCAAGGATCGTTCAGTGTATGGATTGATCATAAAAAGGGTCATTCAAAAGTGAAGGACCTGGCACGGTTCAAGCCAATGCAGCGACATCTCTTCCTCCACGAGAAGGCAATATTATTCTGTAAAAAGAGAGAGGAAAATGGAGAAGGATATGAAAAAGCACCTTCATACAGCTATAAGCACTCCTTAAATGTAAGGTATTTTTTTAACATTTTAACATACCTTAAATGTGAGGTATTTTTAACATTTTTAACATTAACATTCAACATTAAAATTTAACATTTTAACTGCAGTAGACACAATAACCACTTGGATGCAGTAACGTGGTTAATTTGATTAGTAAATTAATTTATTAAATGGATTCCCTTTCCATAGTGCAAATCCTACAGAACAGGCTGGATGACATTTGAATTTTTGAAAATTAAAGTTAATATTAATTATCTGCCCTGTCTATTGCAGGATCTTCCCACCTTAATTTACAATTACATTGCATTCTTACTGAAAAACGCTGAGCCAAAATGCAGAAGGTTGATCCCACCTGAGTCTCAACCAAAATAAACTTGGGTTATCCTCCTTCTCATAGATAACTCATGTTATCCTAGCAGCATGAGAGTTGTCATCACAGCCCTCACGCTGTAGCAATATGGGACGCCTCTGACTCATTTTCACAACTGTGTCTTCCCTTGGGAAACTGGCAGAACAATATTGATTTGAGAAGGGAGCTCTGTTTCTCATGGTGTGGGGATTGCAGGAAGGAAGTGGCACTGCAGTGGTTTTCATTCCATTGTCATAATGTTGGAACCACCCGGCCTTAGCCTTGGCTAATATTTGCTGGCTGGAGCTTTTGAAGGTTACTTTAAAGGCCAAAACAGACTCAGCTTTAAATGTATACCTGGCAGCTCTGTCTTTTAATTATTTTTTTTTTCTAGCATAGATGCACCCTTCCAGTTCAGATCAGGCCCCTAGCAAGGAGGCTGGGAGGTCTTTCAAGATTAGCTGGATTAGCTGCCCTGTACCCACTCTGGAGTAAAGTGAAAAGCAGGCATAGCTGCTAGACATGTGCTGAAAGTAAAGCATGGCCCCTAAAACAGTTCTTGCCCATAGTCTTAATCTCTTTTGTCCTTTTCCTGTTTTGTGACGGGCTTCTACATTCTGAGTCATGCAACCTCATGCTCCATGTGCTTCATTTGTGTACAATCCCCTCCTTTGAGCTGAGCCAGAACTGTGATCTTTTCTGATCAGAACTGTGATAGGGAGGAAGAGTCCCCTTGCAGGGACCTCCAGATGTCCTGTTAATGTCTTTAAAAGTATCAGCATGATTCTCAGCAATGTGTTTACTGTCATATCAAAATTGGGCCCAAAGAATTTGCACTGACCAGCTTCTTACCCTAACTCCTTTATGAATGCAGTGCATCTATTTTGGTACTAAGCATATGTTCACCATGTTTGAAGTCATTGAAATTAATTATTTGGATTTATATTATTATTTTATTATTTTGGATTTATATCCTGCCTTTTTCCTACAAAGGGCTCAAGGCAGCTTACATCATTCTCCTCCTGCATCTTATCCCCACAACAACAACCCTGTGAGGTAGGTTGGGCTGAGAGTCTGTGACTGGCCCAAGGTCACCCCTTTGGCTCCATGGCCGAGCGGGGACTAGAACCCAGGTCGTCTGAGTCCCAGTCCCATGCTCTTAACCACTACGCCACACTGGCTCTCAATCTCACTATATTGGACACCCATTGTTTTTATTCCTTTACCCTGTCACTTTTATTAGGGTACAGCTGGTTCCAATAAAATTTTATGCAATTTGAACCCCCCTTTAAAAAAAAAGCATTAAAACAAACTGATCAACTCTGCTTGCCCCCACCCCTATTTATAAGCACAGGTTAGGGGAAATGTTCTGCATTTTTTGTTTCCTTTTGGTTTGGCTATGACCAATAGGACATAGGAGAAGAACAGTTGGTGTTGCAGGGAGGGAAGGTTGCCCTTTGACCAAAACAGCTAAGGTTTATTTTGATGCCTGTGCGTGGGCTTGATAGGAGGTGTGCTTAACAAGGTTATCAACCTAAATGTCAGTGTGCATGTGTTCTGTTTTCTAGATGGCTGCAGTTGGAATAACAGAAAACATTAAAGGTGATGCTAAAAAATTTGAAATCTGGTATAATGCAAGGGAAGAGGTTTACATAATACAGGTACAAACACTCTTCTATTTTTTTTTTATTAAAACATTTTTATGCCACCCCATTAGCCGAAGTCTCGGGGCGGTTTACAACAATAAATTAAAACATCATAAATAAAATTTTAAAATACATACATTAAAATAAGATACAAATATACAATATAAAATAAGCCGCCCTGGCCCGATAAAATTCAATAATATTATCATTTAAAATGCTGCTTGAATAAAAAGGTCTTCACCTGGCGCCGAAAAACAAATAATGACGGCGCCAGGCGGACCTCTCTGGGGAGCGCATTCCATAACTTAGGCGCCACCGCTGAGAAAGCCCTCCTCTGAGTAACCACCCTCCTAACTTCTTCCACGGAGGGCTCCCGTAGAAGGGCCTCTCCCGCCGAGCTCGAGGGGCGGCTGGGCATATATGGATGTAAGCACTCCTTCTTTTTAAATATGTGCCTTTTAAAAAGCCGTTTATAAGATGGTTGATGTTCATTCCTTAATCTCCACTGGGATGGAAAGAGAGGAAATTCTGGATTGTATTTTGGGAGACAGAGTGACACACATCCCTCCATCTGCCCTGCTGTCTTGAGATCTGCCAGTCTCAGAGCTCCTTTGTTCCCACTGTGCACTGATAGGAAGGGAGAGACATGCAAACTACAATACCAAGCAGGGGAGCTGAGTTCCCAGGGACAGTGGCAGTAAGCAGTCTGATAGGATTCATGCCAGAACATATATGAGTCTAGCCTGTATAGTGCAGAGAAGAGTGGGCACTGGATCCCAGGAATATGGAGCAGGTACTGTAGAGCATTTGTCACTCATGTCTAGTTAATGAATATATCTGCCTTACTGCCACAACTGAGTATATTAGGCTATCAAAATAAATAGCTCACAAAAGGAGCTCTTAGACCAGCCTCCCTAGCCTGGTCCTTGGACTGCAACTCCAATTGTGCTGACTGGGAATTATAGGAGTTGTAGTCCAGCATGTCTGAACAGCACAAGGCTGAGAAAGGCTGTAGTGGACCAGTTCTCCAATTTGTCAAAGCAAGGTATTCCTGGAGGATTGCGGGGAGCCTATGTGTCATGTCTGTAACGAGCCCAGAGAAAGGTTATCTGGTTCATATGATGATCTCTTAACATGTGGCAATTTTGTTTCTTCCTGAGTACCCACTGTGAGGTGCTCTAATTGGCATTTACAATGTACAGGGGGCAAAAAAAAGGTACTCTCACAAGTTACATAATTCCTGTAATGTGTTCAGGGTATGCCCGCTCCATAAGGTGTGAAGGACCCTATTCACGCCCACTGATTCTATACAAACATTCTCAAGTTAAGGCAGCCATTGGCTTGTCTTCTAACAGAAGCGAGTTGTGACTGCAGCAAGAAATACTTTACATCCCAGTTTAAAAAATAAAACAAACAGGTTTTCAGTTTGGGCCCAGGGTGTTCATTCTCTTTGCCTTCTTTTTAGATTGGCTTAATAGGAAGCAGCTGACTGAATTTATTTCCCTTTTTGACATAGGCTCCAACCCCTGAAGTCAAAGCCACTTGGGTAAATGAGATCAGAAAAGTATTGACCAGCCAACTGCAGGCATGCAGGCGTAAGCCTTTTCTTTCTTTTCCTCTTTCTTTCTTTCCTGATATCTAATAATACCAAAGTGCCCATTAGCATGACAACTTTATTTACTTTCTCTAACAGTCGAATGCCTTCCATTGACTTCTGCTAGGGATTGAAGGAACAGCAATTAGAGACAAGTTGGGATGGGAGCAAAAGGTTCCACCCACTGTTAACTCTCGAGTTACTGCTGTTTGAGGAAAATGTTGCTTTTGGCTCATGAATGTCCCCAGTTGTAGCCCCTTTATTTTTTTCCTATAGAAGACAGTTCTATAGGAGTTCAGAAGACTGTTCAGAAGACTGCCACACAAGGTATATAGGGGAGGTGGGTGGTAGTCCCAAACTGGATTGGATTGGACTACAGGCTTGCTTTAGACTAAAGAAAAACAAGAGGGCGTTATATACACTATGATATTAACATAATGTGCACACTGTGTATTTCACATAAGTTGATTATTTACATATTATGTATTCCATACATTTCAATTGTTCCCTGGAATCTACCCCTCCACTTTTTCATGGCTACAACATTGCAACAATCCCATATCTTGAGCAAAGACAAAAGGAAACTACAGATGAAAACTGAAAAAGATCAAGTTGGGTCAGTGGGAATAATAGATTTCTGCGTGCACACTTCAAAGTGATCTGCTTAAAATGTAACAACCAACCATGGGTAATCAGCACTGCCTGCAACCCACAAATCACTTATTGCATCTGGTGAAAAACAACTAGGAGTGCTGTGTTCCTTAATTGTTTAAGGTGATATCTGAACCAAGTAACTCAGAGTTTTCCTCCAACAACAAATCATCAGTTAAAACTCTAGGCTGTTTCTCCCTCAACAACCCAGTGTGCTGGGTTCAGATGTCACTATAAATAGCCGAGTAACAGGGCACTCCTGAGTTGTTTACTAATCCAGCTTCAGAGCAGAAGCAACAAGCATGTTGCCCAATGAACTATGGTTTGTTGTTACATGTGAAACAGGTCAGTGTGTCATTCTCAGGATCACTGGTAGACCATGGTATATGTATGCATCTTAGGACAAAAGAGAGAGTCAGTTTGTAGTGGAGAAGAGGTAATGGTAAATGACAGTGGAAGTCCAATAGACATGATAGTAAATCAGAGTATAGATGCAAAATACCTATTACAACACAGCAAAATGAGCACAAACAGAATTTTTGGCTAGACTATGGAACATTCTGCCTACAAGTTTGAGACTTTTTATAGACTGCATTTGCACTGCCTATGTTCCATGTGATGACGATAATATCTTTATCTTTGCTTACCTTTTCTGGTGTGCCTAATGCAAACCTCAGTGGAAAAGCTATGAATTATATATGTGCATTGTCATGTTTTTAGATTAGCAACTGTAAGAACAATATTTTGCATGAGTTGTAATATTATTACAACAGACAATTGACACATGAGGCTAAAAACAAACAAAACAATTGAAAAAACAAGGATGTGGTACTCTTGCAGTAGTAGGCAAAAAGTTAATGTGCTTATGCAAGAATTCTGTCCATGCTTGCTTTGTTCTGGGAAAACTGAAGTGATATAGCTTAGTTCAGCTTATTGGCAAGGACTCCTTAGACTTCAAAGTGTGCAGAGAGGTCCCTAAAATTAAACCAAGTACAATTTGCAATTTGGCCAAAGTACTTTGAGAGGCTCTCTCTTCCTTGCAGAAGCAAGCCAACACAGAGTTCTAGAACATACACACAGTTTACCTCTGCCCGTATTGCATAAAAGGTAAGTTACTATCTGATTTTAAAAAATTATTTGTAAAGCACTGACTGTTCTGAATCTCTTCCATTTTAAATCCCTTTTTCTTTGCCTTTCACTATACTAGATATTTGCTTTCAACTTTCTAGATAGATATTACATTTTGGAGGCTTAAGTGCCTTCTTTATGTTATAAAGTACTTAGACCATTAATTGTGAACCTTTTAGAGACTGAGTGCCCAAACTGTAACCCAAAACCCACTTATTTATCACAAAGTGCCAACATTACAATAAAACCAGAAAACTGGCGTTTTAGTTTAATAAAAACAACTCACAGCCAGTCCAAGCAAATAGGTATATATCCTTGGCAGCGCACTGACTGGCCATGCAAAAGCTCAGACGGGTCGCAGCTAATGAGTTGCGGCACATGATGTCATTGCCTGACGCTGACTACTCCTTTCTGAGCATGTGCATGGCCCTTATGTGCGCTGTAACCCGATGCTCGGATGCTGGGGCGACTGGGCTCGCATGCCGACAGAGAGGGCTCTATGTGCCCGCTGTGGCACGTGTGCCATAGATTCGCCACCACTGGCCTAACCCTACCCTGGTGCACTCCTCTAACCCTAATATAGGGGTAAAGTTCCA
This sequence comes from Varanus komodoensis, assembly GCF_004798865.1. NCBI lineage: Eukaryota > Metazoa > Chordata > Lepidosauria > Squamata > Varanidae > Varanus > Varanus komodoensis. The sequence goes on along the minus strand of NW_025335568.1, from coordinate 34,995,919 downwards.
TTGAAAAGAGGGTGATTTTGAAAAAGCCTTCGTTGAGCAGCTTTTTCTGCACATCTCAACATTTCTGCCCATTCTAAACACATTCTAACCATCAAAATCATACCAGGACACCTCGTTTTAATAACCCTAACCCAGTGATGGTGAACCTTTTAGAGACCAAGTGCCCAAACTGCAATCTAAAACCCACTTACTTATCACAAAGTGCCAACACTGCAATGAAACTTGATAACTGAAGTTTTAGTTTGGAAAAAACAACTCACAGCCTGTCCAAGCAAATATATATATATATCCTTGGCATTGCACTGACCGGCCATGCGAATGCTCGGATGAGTTGCTGCTAATGTGTTGCGGTTTGTAATGTCATCGCCAGGCACCACTACTCCTTTCCGAGCATGCACATGGCCCGTATGTGTGCTGTTATCCAATGCTTGGCTGCTGGGGCGATGCTGGGCTGACTTGGCTCGTGCCGATGGAGAGGGCTCTGCGTGCCCACTGTGGTACGCGTGCCATAGGTTCGCCACCACTGACTTAGACTATTTTTAAAAGAACAGATTTAGGTGCTTTTATAAGTAATAGATTGTGATCCTCAGTTTTATACATATGCATTTTTAGAAATTTACATTTCCTCATTCCATTTTCATACTGCACGATAGGCCTACCTCTTTCCCTGCCTTATTGGGCTTCTTTCTACCTCAAAAAGCATGGCTTTAGAGGTTGTTATCACATGTCCTAGACAGCTAGGCATGATTGACCCACATACCAGCGGAACTTCCTGATTAAAGCTCTTTGCACCTCCTCTTCCCCACTGCAACATGCCTCTCTCTGGACCTGACAGTGGATAGTGGGAGAGCAGCAGGTGCCACTGCCTACAGCATCAGCATCATCAGCATCAATTTTATTGTGCAATGTGAAAACAACCAAACCATTGAAAAGAGGAAAAAATAAAGTATTTGAGTAGTATTTAAGAAATATTTTTTCCATGAATATCATTTCCACCTTGCCCACCAGTTCTTTTCCTGACAAATAAGTGGTCACAGTGATGAGAGAGAGAGACTAAGGAATAAGAGCAGCTGATGACTGCGAAGGTGGCAGGGCAGAATCACTGAAAAAGGGAGTCCAAATAGGTTGTCCTACCCTCAAAAGCCTGCAAGTGTCCTTTGTCCCGTGGCTGTTTCTGTCACCTGAAAGTCCCTTGCATGTCCTGCTTTTAAGCTAAGTGGCCCTCTTATTTTGGTCCATTAAAAAAAAATAACCCATGCTATAGCACAGACATATTTTTATGGGATCATCCACTCTGAGGAAATATATGTATCACTCATAAGCTTGCTTCCTGCTCTTTTAGCACATGCTGCAAGATTGTTGAAATTGCCTTGTGATGAACAGGGTTTGCCAATTGACCTTTAAGGTAGTTCCACATTTCTTCCCCAAACAGCCCTTCAAGAAATGAGGGAAGGAACATCCGAAAGCAGGAAGAGAGAAATGCCGATCTTGTAATGCCAGACGGTTGTGTCACTTCAATAGCGCCAAAGTACCCTGAAAAAGGCAAAGGTAAATTTGAAGTACACTTTCGATATCCATGGGTATCAATTACCTGTAAAGTAGGAGGTGTTAAGTTGTGGAACATGAAAGACAGTATCTTGTTCATTTTGTGATGTCAGCTCTTGCCATAGCAAAAATCAACATCTCTGTAAAAATAGAGCTTTCAGCTTCTGTGCACATTTAGCTCCTCATTAGTCTTATATAGCAGCTGTTGCAATTAGCACATTTATCTTGCTTAAATCCTTTGGAAAAACCATAAAGATTGATTTCCAGGACTACTTTCTGGAACCATAAACATTGCTTTCTCCATTGGTTACTGTTTATTACTTCATCCCTTTTTGTAAGTGGAAAAGACTCCAGAACCTCATTAAACATGGAGGTCATTTTGTTAAATTGATCAAACTGTCATTCTTTTTTTTCTTCACCAACACCATTTTTCTTCACTGGTACATCCTCCTGTTTACCACTGTCTTGTTTGTTCCTTCTATCTTCCTATTTTTTTTCCCATTTTGTAGAAGATATCAGAACTGGTTCTGTCCCGGATCACTTGGCTCATTCAAAAATTAATCCTTCCATTGCAAAGCTTTATTAACCCCAAATATCAGAAAGATGCATTTTAGAACACTAGATTATTATTTGCCCAATACAGGCCACAGTTGCCATTATTCTATGTGTGTGTGAGTGTGTGTGCATATTTGTGAAAGAGAGAAGATGCCCATGAAGAAATATTGACTTAGATTCAAATTTGTTTAGTATAAGCCAAAAAGCACTTGGAAGGGGGTCCCTCAGTTTTTATCTCCAACCACTACATACCAGGTGGTTCCCCAGCAGGAGGTAAAGGGTTGCAGCAAAACTCTTTTCATAATTCTTGGGGTTCAAGCCATAGGGATTTGTGTATTCCCAAAGTCAGGAGTGCTTCCTACTAGCCTAGGGCAAAAGCTATTAGAGCACAGATCCCAAAAAAGTCCCTGAACAATTCAAAAGGAGAGAAACCAGCATCGAGATAGAAAGCTATGTGGAATGCCAGGCTAGAAAAGATTTGAACTGATTGTATTGGCAGAAGCATAGAAATAATTTGCATCAGCATCTTTTTGCAATATCCCAGAGTTTTCTATTCTGTCAAAAGGTCCATACCCCTTTTTTCAAAATACCCTGTTAAAAGTCCTGGCACTGGAAGATCCACAAACATTGTAGGGTGTGTTTCATATCTATCAAGACTTCTTTGATGTGTGCAGTTAATGTTCAGACTTTACTGGTGCCAGTATTAACTTGCTCTGTAGGAGTGTAAAGTTCAAGCTGTATGAAGTAAAATTGACTATTGCCACCACCTTGATTTACAGAGCAGACTTAAGATCACTAGAATGAAGTTGAAGATTTCCTTCATTCTTTTATCCTTTCCCAAGGTGAGGCGCCATGTCTTGTGGTCTTCAAAGAAATATCAAAGGCTTTTTAGTGACTGCCAGTATCATTCCGACTTGTCACTGCATCTACCCTGAATGCATGTATTTCCTTCCAGATAGTTTTGGAAGGATTGTATTGTTACAATAGTGAGATTTTTTTAAAAAAATACTACTTCAAACTATTATTTTTGTGAGTATTAAGGGGAAAAGTTGCTTTGTTTTTTAGAAAGAGCTTAGTTCTGTTTTAAAATCAGGAGCTGCTGTTGTTTCTGATAGCATTTTCATTTTTACAAAGCTTTATGAATGTATGTAAAAAGCCTACCCTTGCTCTACTCTGTTTTAAATTATGCCTGCTGCAGGTGATTAGTGCTTTTACACCAATGTGTGCACCCAACCTGTAGCGACAGTCCAATCCAATGATGTCTATGCACTAGCTTTTTTGACTGTGTGCTCGTGTGAGCCAATGCTTCCATAGTGTCAATAGATTTTGACAGTACAATCAGGGTTTTTTGAGACATCCCTTATACTAGCAAGCACTGTCGATGTTGCTCAGGTGTTCATTTAAACTAGTGCAATACCAGTAGCAATAATGTACTCAGCTGGATCCCTCTCAGTGGTTCCATGCTCATAGTGAAAAGGTTTTCCAAATTGTCCCGTGTTAAGCAAATATGTGCCCTTGAATTGTTGAGATTCCTCCTTATTTACCACAACAGTGAAATAGTTATCACAAGGTAGTTATCATGAGGTGGGAGGAAGAAACCGCTGTGGTTACATGTATGTACTTCAGCCAATAGGAAACTTCTTTTTTTTAAAATCTAAAGTACAAAATGACCTTTGAGTTCTTTCTGGAGAACTTGCAAGTGAGTGCAGCCAGCTATTTAATATTTCCTGCTAGATTTGAAAGACGCACCATCCCAAAAGCCAGATTTTGTCAGTGATCTGTCTTACAAGATCAGACATTGATATAGGATTTAGTTTTGTTAGGATAAAATAATATATGAACAACATAGCATGTTAATGACAACTTGACTGTAGCTGTCTAAAATTTGTAGTTAGGGTACAAATATGCCCTTTTCTGTTTTTCCAGTAGTCCTGTATTACTTACGTAAAACTTTTTACATTTTTCTTTTAAGAAAAACATAAAATAAAATAAGATAGGGCTCAACATTTGTTTCAGTTTGCTAGTATAAAGTCAGAGGTAATTTGCAGGCAACCCACCTGTTTTTCTAGTTCCTCTCTCTCTCTCTCTCTCTCTCTCTCTCTCTCTCTCTCTCTCTCTCTCTGTTTGCCACTTCATTCTGCTACAGCTTCTCCTGTCAGTCCTGACAAAACCTCTAAACAACACGAAGTAAAGAGTGATCCAACTCCTCTGGGTCTGAGAGGTAGAGTGGAGCCAGCTTACCATATTCATAATTTGTAGAATCCCTTTGCAGTATGCATGTTTTTTTGCCAAGCCCTTGTTTTGAAGCACTGACCTCCCACTAAGTAGAAGTTTGGCCAGAGCACACTTAATAAAAGCACCAAAAAGATATCATGGATTTTATGGCCAGGATAGGATGTATCCTTGTATGGAAGTAGCACAGAAGCTCTACATACAACAAAAGTTAATATTTATGCTCTGGAGAGGTCTTGTGGGACTTTTTTTTTAAAAAAGCAAAACACCCCATGTCCCAGAGCCGGGGCAGGGGGGCACTTGCTCAGCTTTGGCGATCAGAGGATGCCAAAAATACAGTCAAAATAGTCACCAGATTTCCTCAGTGTGCCCATATCTACTGACATACCAGTTGGCTGGAACAGAATAAAATCAAAGTAGTACCCAACAAAGTAGCTAGTAATACTGCAAAGATCTTTGAAGGACTAAAAAACCTGGGAGAATAACAAGGTCATCAGAATTAACTTCATACACACTCTGACCTGATGACTACATTGTGGCCTTTTAGAACCATTAGCACCATTTTAGAATGTAGTCATCAGGTCAGCATGTGCATGAAGGTAATTCTGCAACTGGGAGGCCATCACTGAACAGGTCTTCTCAGTAGCCACCTACCTGCTCACGTGTGGCAGGAGCAACCTGAGAAATCACTGCAAGTGGCATATCCCTTTCAGGATCTAGCTGGAGCTAGGCCAGGACTGGGAGTTGGAACTTAGATATAAGGATGGAAGTGAAAGGCTAGATACTAAACCTCTGGGAACCATTCTCCTCCCTTCACTTCTCTCTCTCTCTCTCTCTCTCTCTCTCTCTCTCTCTCTCTGCTGTACAAAGCAGGTATTTTCAAGCTGATTTTGCCTATGCTGCGTTGCATACAAAAGAAACGTGTTTGATTCCAAATATCCTTTCTGAAATGGCTTGTCACCATTTGTTGGGTGTTTCTGATATTCCTTATTTGTGTAGTGATCAATCAGTTTGTCCTACCACATTGTTTCAGTTACAGGTGGATTGACACCTACTAATGTTTCCCTCCAGAATCCGGCAACCCTCTTCTTTGGCCAGTGAACAAGTGGCTACAGCATGATCAGGCTCCAGTGTGGACAGTGGAGGGAGAGGGGTTGGAGGGCTAGAGTGTGTCTTGTTTACTTTCATATGTGGGATCTATTCCATATCTGCATCTTCAGGAAAAGGTTACCTGTCAGCAAACTAGTATCATTCTCTACCTGAAGCTGAATGTGTGAGAAGCAAAGAGATGAGAACCAGGAAATAGAATTAGGATGGGTGTGCAGTAGCAGTAGATGAAATTGCAAATGTTATTCCATCAAAGGAAGAGGAGAGCAGTGACTGGCAAACATTGCGAGGCATAAAGGCTTTGTGTTTTTAGTTCTGATCCAGCAGAATCTGGCTTCCAGTTTCAAGCTCAGGTTGAAGGGAGCATCACAATTATGGTGTAATACACTGGGAATATTTATTATTCAGTTCTTTCACAGATGCCAGTTCTGTGCTAACATGGAACAGGGCCAGGTGGGTCAGCACTACTTATCTTTTACTAGTAGCCCAGCTCAGGCAAGGTAATGTATCTGCCTTGGTCCACATGAGCTTTGTGCATGGTGTGGTGTGCTGTGGCTTCTGGCTGCTGAAGGGGTTGCTTTGGCTTTTCCCAAACATTTTGGAGCTTCCGGATGGTAGCACCAATATAGTAGAACTGCTGGGATGGAAGTCCATTACAACATTTCTCTGCTTATAGGGAGGGTTTGCTTGGGGGAAGTCCTTACATTGACTTTTTAATTGGTTGACTCTTGTATAGAAGCATAGAAAAAAAGCAAGTCAGAAGGGTCCACACAGGCCATCTAGTCTGACCCACAGCTCCAGCCGGCTCCACTCATGTAATCCCCAACATGTGGTTGTCCAATCTGAAATGTAAGCGACATTGCACAACTTCCCAGGAGTTCCATTTATGGGTCACATTTTTTCATACTACTCTTCTTCCAAATTACTCAGGATGCCATACATGGGATTGCCCTCCTCCCACCCTGTCATTGATAACTTGCAAGATATAATGTTGTGAGTTGGTCCCTTCCCTCTTTCTTTCTGCTATCAAACTCAAAACAATCCTTTGAAGTGCAGTGCTTTTATTGAAACTTAACAGATGGTATGAACAGAATGGTATGAAGTATAAATAGCTTTCTGCCAAAGTTGAGGGAGAAGTATCTACCCATGTAAAGAGTTGAAGCCAAGTTTCTCGTCTGTCCATCCCTTTCTGTAAAGCTTCTGACTCCACCTCAGGGTGGCTCTTGCTGCTTGAGGACAAGATGATGGGAACAGCGAAGACCTAACTGGGCAGCTAATTTCTCCCACTGCCTTCTTACTGGGTCGACTGGATCTTGCATCTGCTTCCCCCTCATCCCAAAAACCCTCCCACCCCTTTCAGAACAGGTTGAGTCTCATGCTCTGCCTGAGAAATTTCACTAGGTAACCTAGAACCTTCAAAGTCCTTGACCCCCCGCCCTTCCTCCTCAGAATCAGACAAGCCTATTTGAACAGTGTGTAAAGAGCAAGGGACTATGAGTTACACTGATGGCTGACCTAGGTGGGAAGAGAGATTCTACGATAGGAGCTCTCAACAGCTTTGACTTGTCCAAAAGGCAGCTGGAGGGGACTCATTTGGATCAAGGTCAGGAAGATGAAGTTTCCCACACACCAATTCTCCTGCCATGCCAAAGCAGCTATTAGCCACTGAGAAAAAAAATGTACAGGGTGCCGTATTTATTTTCCCCTCTTGCTGATAATGCCTCTGGGGTAGCAGGGATTTGCATGACGTAACCAGGATAGATACGAAAGGTTATATCCCTTTGTTTCCTTGCTTCAGCTCCAGTCGAGATCATGTTCTTATTTTCTCTCCATTGTATTTGTGCCTAGTTGTGCCCTTCTGCCAGCAGACCATGAATGCAGAAGGGATTTCCCTTTTGCATTCCTCAAATCAGCTTGTAGTTTGTAGTCCTTTGAGTGAAAAATGCAGGTGTTTCATTGCCAAAAAGTGCATGGTTTGTGGTTGTGCCCATTGCTGTATCTTCTTGTGCTGATGATGTAAAATGCTGAAAGCATAAGTTAAAAGATATTCTATATTACAGCTGTTTGGGAAAATGAAAAAGAAACTGGAAAATCATGAAGTGCAGAATTGCTAAGCTTTAAAATTGAGCAATTCATATATTTTAGCTTACCATGGTAAAGCACATTGCTAGGTTAGCACACTAGAGTGAGCAACCATCCCCTCCCCCCCCCTCCAAAAAAACCCTAAAAGTGATGAACATTGTCTGCTACTTCAGTGTGATATGGTAACTTTTATACAAGACCTGTGAATGAGAATGGTTATTCATGTATTTTCATGATTCTCTTTTAAAGAGATGCCCCAGTCAGTTAACATGAAAAGGTGCCATTTTCCAGCTGATAAATCAAGCTGTTACAAGATTGCTGACATGTGTGAAGCTGATGTCAGTCGATGTCAAATAGCAACAAATTTTGTTGCACATCAGCTGGTTCATCTACTGATGAAAAACCATACCAGCTGAAAACACCTTACTCTGACTTGGCATCCACTACCTTTGTGGTATAAGTAGGATCTAAGAAGGTCTGAGAAGACATAAGAATGAACTTATCTATGCCAGCATAGTGATGAGTGAAGTTGTAATAATGCTTTGTATGACTGAGTATGTTAAATAATAGTACAGTTTGATCAAAAATTTGGTCTTTGGTTAATTTCAAATTTGTCATCTAGCCAGAGTTGTGATACAACCAGGAACCTGTCAGCTCCAAAGAGAGCACAAGATAGTACAGTACAGTGGAATTAGCTGAGAGGTGTGTGCTTGCTTTTTATAACCCATTCTAAATGGATGCTGAATTTTATATAAAAGTACCAGCATCTAAAGTCAAACACAACTTTTAGTATTTTGAAATATTCTAAAAGCTTCATAAATATTTTTTCAATAGTGTTTGTAGTGCTTGATGTAGACATTTTTAATAATGATAAGTTACTGGTTTATTAAGGATGGGCTAAAACATCCCAGTCGCTTGATGCTTCTGAAGAAAATGATGGTTGGTCTAGTGCAGATGATCCACTTAACTCCTCAGATGCAGAAGAAGAAGGAAAAGAAGAAAAGAAGCTGGTAAATAAATACATGTTCATATTTATAAGGAAGAAGGAAATAAAGCATAGGAATCCATGTTCAATTATCAATATTTCATAGGGCCTGTGTGGTTTGTGTTCTTTGAAATACTTTTGTCTTCAGGATGTATAGTAATGGGTAGGTGCCTAATTTGACTAATAACGGTAGTACATCAACAGGGGAATTTGTAACAGTTTTCTGCAGTACTGCAACATACCTTGCTCTGAATATATAGATGAGGGGTAGTGTGTGTGTGAGAGAGAGAGAGGGTGGGTGTGAGTGGATAGACAGATGGACAGGTGGGCTTGTATACACATACCACATTTGCAGAGTGCTTCTTGTTACAATGGGCAAATGTATATTCCTTTACACTGCAGGAACTCCTAGAATATGTGAACATGTATGTGCAATGCAAACTTTATAAACTATTGATGGATGTTGGATGCACCAATCCCAGAGAGAGCAGTGAGTTCTTGTCCCCACAGTAAAACAGTCCCAGGTGCAGCTCTTTATCTTACTGTTTGTGAATGGAAAAGGCATGCCAGTGGAGAGAGCGAAGCTGACACCAGCATCCAGTAATGTCCTAGAGCTGTAGGACATTCCATTTTGCCTGGTGGAATGCTGCTGAAGTAATTCAGATCTGCAGAACCCCAGATCTGCTTTTCCTAGAGTATGGGTAGGGGACCTCAGCCAAGGATAGCAAATCTGGGATGCCTGGAATCCCAGTTCAGCCTTCTAGGATTCCCCAAAGAGCTATTCCATCTTCCTTCCCCTGGCCAATCATTTAGTTGTTTCTATGTTTTCTGCAGCTTTTAATTCACATTATAGGGTTGGACTACATCTTCTAGGGCTTAATTACTTGGCAGCAAAATCTTTGAGTTACAATAGGTGGGGTTTTTTTTTTTTTTTGTAATTTTGGTTCCACATTTCCTTGGGGTCAACTCAATTGTCTCTGATTCTGCTCACTGGAAAGCATCCCTCTGAAAGTTTTTCTGGAATTGAATGTGGTCCTTAGGCTGGAAGCAGTTCCTCAGCCTCATCTCAGAATGTGACAGCCCTGAAAAATGGTGCATGCATAATACTTTCTGTAAGTAAGATCTAGAACTCCAACCAAGTGGCAGCTTCTGCATCTCATTTGTGAGAAAGAAATGTTCCACATATATGATCGGAAATCCCTATGCACTTGCAATTTTTTATTTCTCATCTAAAAATGGGAATTCCTGGGATGTTCATAAAATTTCTTTTTAAAAATTACGATAAATTGATTGGTTAATGTCAAAACCTACTTTTGTTACTTTGATAATTACACCGTCCCTCATGGTTATGCTTTTGTTTCTTATTAAATCAACTGTGGTTTCTTTTCGTTGTTTAGGCACCTGGTAAATACACAGTCATGGCCAATTATGACAATGGAGGCTCTGAAGACCTGATGCTGAAAAGTGGAGAGTTAGTTCAGCTGATCCACGAAGGAGAAGATGGGCTTTGGTATGAAGAATTAGATTTTAGGACAGGACATCTTTAAAAGCACTTTGAACCATTGCAGGCATAATGCCACAGATAACTAACTATAGTTACAAGAGCAGGAGCGGGATTATTCATTCAATCCTCTTTTCTTTTGTAACTTTTCCTTTTTCACCCATGGTTATATTTATAGAGATCTTTCCTCTATAACCATTGAAGGAAAGATGAGAATTACAAGAAAAGTGACTGTGGGCAAAGGAGAGTGTGGTTCCCCTGTATCCAAACTGGATATTAAGTATGCACCTGGGCAAATTTCAGATATCATCTTTCTCTAAGAAAAGGCTATATTCCCTCTAAATGAGGCATAATATTTTTATGATACACATCTTCATACTGTTCAAAACATGTGTTTCCTAGGTATATAAGAAATCTGAGCACAAACAAAGAAGGGTGGGTCCCAGTCAACAGTCTGCTGACATTGCTTGGAAACTCAAAATCTGCTCTGTCTCTGAGCAGCTCTGGTAAGATTTTCATTGTAAATGCTTCAGTTTAGCTTCATTTGTTAAATTGCTAGAGTTCAGTTAACTTTAGTTTAAATGTGAAGGTAAAATATACTTCTGTGTAATCTTGTGTGCATTCCATCCAGAATCTGCAACTGGTTCAAGTATATTAAGCTCCTCTTCAAGCTACAGTGAAAGTTGCAATGTTAGTAGCACCGGCATCTCAGACATGAAGGGCTAACTCTAAAGCTTCATCAAGACTCTTAATGAAGTTTTCACACTTCCAATGTGAATACTGGATGTCAGAGGAAATGGAGAAGTACCACTCTTGCATGTCTCTTGATACTGCCAGCCTCCATAATTAAATGGTTGTTTACAAAGTCTTCTTAAAGACCTAGAATGAAAATGTAAAAGGTGGTTGGGAACATGGAGTGGTAGGACTGGACACCTTGGTGGAAAGATGGCCTTGTGGAAATTGCATGTTGGAAGTCTTTTCTAGTACAAAATGGAGCTTGCCATGGATAACATGGAAGAATATTATGAAGAAACCAGGTTGTGTCTACTGGTATAAATCTGTACAGTAAAAACAATAAATATGAAGTTAATGTATAATGTAGAAAGACATAAGAAACTTTATCTTTACAAGCTGTTTTACAAAAAAACCTCCAGGAGTCAATATGTAAAGTGCAGGAAATCTCTTAAATCATCAGGGAATTCAATTCTTACCTGGGTATTCTTTTCTGTTTCTTTTCACCATTGTGCTTCGTGTAGCCATGTGCTACACTACAAAAGAAAAACAGGTCCACGTCAACAGATCCTTTTTTTACAGTTTGTGGAAATGTCCATTTTGAGGTATTTTTTTTAACCATTAAACCAAATTCTATAACAAAGATAATTTTTATGGAATATTGAAAATTTGATAGATTCTTTGATAAAAACAAACCCTGTATTTTTATTATGGCGAAAACACTGGCATACGTTTTATATCAGTTAAGCATTATACAATATCACACAACTGTTTTTCACTCTTAGAGTTAGAAGATGGCTCCCAAACTAATATCTGAGACCTTTCTATATCCCTTTCTAGACTGAAATCATTTCCACTTCTAAAATTTTATTGTGAAATTAAGAGCTTCATGGAAGAACTACTAAAAACAGTCATTCAAACAAAGGAATCATCAGTGATTCTATCTTCTACATTTGAAATAGATTACTACTGTATACATTTGTTCCTTCTAAGATATAATTTACAAATCTGCCTTACCACATTAAGAGAGTATATAAAGGCATGTATAAACCATATTGGATTACACACACTTCCAAAATAACTTATAAACCATATCTTTAGTACCTCATCCATGCATTTCATGATGAAAAGTTACATGGAAGTGCATGTTTGACCTTCAGCACTTATGAAAACTAGGCAGTTTGAATCCATTATGATTAATTCAGATATTGTTTCCTCTTGTATAAATAGGGTCTCAAAGTACATTAAAGAGTTCCAAATGCCAGAAACAGGTTCTGACAATTACAATCAAAGAATGACTGGCTCCAGCCAATACAAAATTTTATGTCTATCTGTATATGTTTATGTGTGTGTGATAAGTATTAATGTAAAATATATATATTTATATTCTTCAGGTTGCTAAAGGGGCCTCTGTATGTACTCGGGTTTCTTCAAGAGGCCACAATCTGAAGACTGTTCAGGGTTTTACTTTATACAATCTCCAGTATAGAAAGAACAAGACTTTGCCAGCCAAGGTATAAGTCTATTATATTGTGGTAATAAAATAGCAATAGTCTTTGCAATGCACCTTGTAAATACGAGTGTTAAAAAAAAATCTATTGCTCCAAAAATTGTCCTAGAAGGAAGGATGCTATTCTGGTGTCCACACAGGCCTTCACAATTATATCCCATCTCCCAGCTGCCAGTGGGACTTGGTTAACTGAAAAACAATATAAGACTTTCTAAAATAGAACGGATGAATGAAGGGGTTTGTTTCTTCTTTGGCTCATGTGAAGGAGCTTCTGTGGGAAGGGAAAGCTACGAAGAAGGCTCTTATATAAAACTCTGTCTCTTTTCCCTTTGGTCCTGATAGTATCATTATTCATGTGGTTGTATATGTATCATTGCACTTTAATGTGGCCCAAATTTTTCTACTGCTGTTGTAAATTACTAAAAAAAAGTCCAATGTCTTTATTGTATGTATGAAATCTTGAATAAATTTCAGCCGTTCTTGCTGGGTGGTCTCAACAAGTGGTCTGCATCTTTTTGAATTTGTTTTGTCTGCCTAGTTGAGGTGAGGATTAAAACCTGATTAAGGCACAGAGGATGTCAGTGGGGGAGAAAGCAAAGAAATGGTGATATGAAAAGATGCACTGCAAGGAAACCTACAGGATCTGTTGAACTGTGTAACAAAGTAGAATCCAAAAGAAGGGGAGGAGTCTTGCAGGCCTAAGGCAAGTGATTTGGGGCCATAATTCTAACCAAATCAATACTTGTGCAACAAATGTGGAAAGAAAGAATTCTCAGTAATTCAGGAATTGAGTACACAGTACTCAAATGAATTGATAAATACCACTGAAATGAGATTCTGCCAATCCAGCAGCTAGAACAAATAAAGCAAGACTAATATCTCTAGCAAAAGGGCCTGAGATTGGTCTTACTCAGTTGGCTCACTTCATTCCAAGCTGTCTGTTCAGGGTAGTAGTCATAGCTTTCATAGATCCTCCACCGGGTGAACTCTGTTTTACTTAAATAGGTTCTACAGGGTGGACATGAAAAGAATGTAAAGTAGGTGTAAGTAGGGTGTAAGTAGGTCTGAACAACTTTCCATCAGCCCAATAATCTTGATGTTTAACTTCTGGATGTTCAAAACTGCTGCTGATCTATGTGTCCTTACAACCGTTTGCCATTCCAGGATTATGCAAGAAGTTACATCCCAGTAACCCTTTTCTGCCCCCAGGGTCTGGGTCAGGGGTAAATTAGATGTAATTTCGAACGTTCTAATCATGGACCGCCCCATATTTTGCTATGGGGAGGTGGGTGGGATTGGATTTGGGACCACAGTGCTGAGGAGGAAGTAATCCTCAGCCCGACCTGATTAATCGCTTACTGGCTACCATTTGAAGTCTGGGCCCTATTTAAGGGGCTGATGATGACCTATAAAGCCATAAATGACTTGGGTCCTGGATACCTGAAGGAGTACCTTCTTTCCTATGTGCCCTCCCTCCCCTTGAGATCTGAGGCAGAGGCCCTCCTTCGGGAACCCTCCTTGAAAGCGATCAGGAGGGTGGCTACCGAGAGGAGGGCCTTCTCCGTGGTGGCATCCCGACTGTGGAACATGCTCCCCAGAGAGGTTCACCTGGCGCCAACGCTTCTTTCCTTTTGCCGCCAGATGAAAACTTTTTTATTTTAATTGCTAAGTTGTTTTATTTGTGGTTTTATACCTAACATTGGATGATGTGCTACTATTACTCTTCTATTTTTATTCTATTTTATTAATGTTGTTGTGAACCATCCCAAGACATCTGTGATGGGATGGTATAAAAAAAAAAAGTTTTAAATAAATAAATAATTAAAATCACTCACCTCCCAAAGCTACTATTGTTGGGGGGAAAATAGAAATGCCAAACAGCAGGTACCTGTATGTATCCTTGTATCCTTTGTAGAGCATAACCAGAGCATTTAGGTTAGCCCCATCCCCATGGTTGACAGGCAGAGACCAGCAAGTCATTTTTCATAAAAAAGACTATTGTATGTGCACACTAACAACAGACAGTGAGCCCATCTCCAGGTGGGACCAGCTGCCACTGTCATCATCCACAGCAAATTTACACTTTTAGCTTTTTGCAAAGATGAGTAAAAGAAAACATCACAGCAGAAAACATCCATTACTTTTGTGCATGGTTATCATGACCTACACTTCTAGTCTGAAAACATCTGCCTCCAGGCTTATCTTGACACATCCTGACCTTTTTTGGCTGAGATTGATTTTAAATTTTCAACTCTCGTGCCTCTCTGATAGAACCCTAAATAACTTACACTTGTTTGTTCATCAGGAAAAAAATATATACTTTACAGGGCAAGGCTCTGTCTGGTATTAATATTCCAGGGTTCAGGCTGAGGACTGAAGCTCAGCAAATAACATATGCTGAAGAAAGATGTTAGTTTGACTCCGATTTTATTTTCAATATTTCTTTCTTCTACCTCCCCAACATTTTTTAGTCTACAGGGAGTTTTCTGTAATAAGGGGTAGATCTCCCCCGTCCACCTGTGGCATACAAGGTCTGGTAACAGCCCAGCCTAGGATTGGGCCTAGATCCCTAGGCCCAGGCTATCTGGTGGTGGTTGGTGCCATTGCACTGGTCTGTTGAGCTTGGTTCAGACTGCCTCACAGACATGAGAAGCACCACCATTCCTCAGGAACACAAGCAGGCATTTTCCCCACCACTTCTGGGGTCACCTTTGCCTTCCACCCAGGGTTCAGGCAGGGCCTCTTGTTTTTAATCTGCATCCTCCCTCACCCCCTCATCAAAAACTAGTTTGTCATGGGACGCTGAAATGGGAAAATGCCATGGGGGAAATAGATACATCTCTCCCCAGCACTGTAAACCAAACAAAACCCAGGTCTTTTCTTCGTAGCTGCAGTATACACACTTTCATTTCATTAATGCATTTACCAATAACCTCTGGCTGGTTCACAAAGTTATGTATATTTCTAACAGTGTCCATTCTGGTTGTGGTGAAGAGAATTGTAGATGCAGCTGCATAGGTTTCTGTCATTTCCAAAGAATTTCAGTGAGACAAAAGCAACGGGCCACTGGGACATTTCTCAGCTCTCTTAACCACAGCAAGCTTCCCTCCCTCCCTCCGTCCCTCTTCCTTCCTTCCTTCCTTCCTTCCTTCCTTCCTTCCTTCCTTCCTTCCTTCCTGGAATGTCCTCTCCTCACATTTTGCATTATGCAGTTAGGCAAGGATGCCACAACCCAGCCCCACAATACTCTGTCACTGTCACCCTAGTTACAGCTCTAGGTAAGAGAGAAATATATCTTTTTCAACTCTCACAGGGGCAGCAGTATAAATCATTTAAAAGCAAAAAGCATTTAAAAGCAAGACAGAGTCTTGAAGATAAACAAATGTTGTAAGCGCTCTTACATTCCTTGCTCCAGACAATCTAAACATAATCTGTTGATGCTACCTGGTACAACTTTATCTTAGCTGGTGTTTCATGTCAAGAACACAGTCAGTACATGCTAATCACCTAGCAAATACCAAGAAATTGCTCTTTGGTTCTTGCTTGGTTCATGATGTTACAGGGTAGGATTGAAGAACTCTAAGGATAATCACTTGATGAACTATTTGAAGATAGTGTGGTGTAGTGGCTAAGTGGGGGCTAGAACTGGGGAGATGCAGGTTCTAGTCCCCAGTTGTTACTGTTGTTATCACATTACATTATTATACCATCCATAGCTGAAGTTCTCTGGGAGGTTTTCAACATTTCAACATTCAACATAAATAATACATAAATAAATTTAAGTCACCCATCCAAACCCCCTGCCAATCTTTACAAAACTTTACTAGAGACAGCCCCTCTGCTGATGCCCAAGTGGAAATGTCTCCACCATTTATTTCCCAACCATTACATTGCTGAGCAGACTGAGAAGCAAATCCTTTTGAAAGCTGACATCCATAATCCCAGATGCTTTCTCTGCCATCTGATCCGAAATATTTCTTGCAAGTACTGAAAAGTTATCAGAGTCTGCCTGATAATATCACATTAGTATCATGAAGGGTCCATTAGGATAAGGGCACAGGTGTCAAGAAAGAAAGCCTCCCCTTTATGCACCACAAGTTCCCTCCTCATGAAAGGAAAAGGGCACCTTCCCATTCCCTGGAACCATCTCCTTCCTGCCATATAGTTACAAACTGTTCAGATTCAAGGTTGGCAGCTAGCCACAGATGGAAGGCTCTGCCACAAAAGGGGAAGTCCTGCTTGGGTGAGGACTTATTGCACATCTCACTTGCCTGCACTTAATTTGCAAACTTGCATCTTATTAAAAGTCCTGACTCAAAAGTTACTGTTTGAGTGGAAAAGTTATGGTTGCCCTGGATAAATCCGTACACAATTGTTTCTCGATTTATCTTGCTTTCTTGTTCTTGTTCCCTTCAGTCAAGGAACTTCTAACGCTTTAAGAGCTGGAAAAACCATGGGAAGGCAGTATAGATTTGCCCACAATAGTAACTGTGTATATTATTGTATATCTATACTTTGTATTAACTCTGAGACATATGTAAGTGCAATGGTCCACTAACAATGAGTAGGGAACTTCTCTGCAGTCGCGCACTGGGGTGGCAGTGGTGCTGTTGGGCAGTTTTGGACTCTGAACTTATGATGATGAGCAGACTTTGGTATGAAAGATGGCACTTTCCCTTCTAAAGCTTCTGCCTTCGTACTTCATTCCCTATCAGTCTGCTAAGGGAATAAGTCCTTAGGTCTAGTAACCACAGGGCTCCTAAATTTGGAGGGGGAAAGCAGGCTTGTTTAAAGGCACATAATATCAACTGGGACAGTTCTAAAGGCCCAGGGCACAGGTGGCAAGATTGGGGGTTGATGCACTTGTGGGTCCTCTCGTGACTATGTCAGGTTATCTGTTTTCTCAGCCTTAACCTACCGCACCAACATGGGGAAAATGACCGAGTAAGCATGCCCTGAGATTTTTGCCACAGGAGATGGATGGAATCTGCCAAAGAAAAAGTACAATAAAATAAGTAGAGACAAAACACCATGCAATGTATTCCACTGTTGTTTCTAGTTCAGACTGGAACTGGAGGGCATTGTGCCTGTGGCACAAAGAGAGAAGAGGGAAAGTAGCCAGCTGAGAATTCCACTATGCATCTGTGTTGCGAGGTGACCCAAGGTTACTTCTTGGCAAGTCATATTCCCAAATTAACACACCCATCATTAATAGGGAGCTGCTTTAGCATAGATAACAATTACTGTTATTAACATTTGTCTCCCACCATTCAGGTTGTGCGTGGCAATTAAATACTTTTCTTCACAACCCTGTGAGGTAGATTAGGCTGAGTCTGTATAAGCCATTCTCAGGACAGTCAATATTTGAATTCTGCTTGGCAGTGAAGAGATCTTTTCCATGGTGGAGCTGCTGCTTTGGAATTCCTTCTTAAGACTTGGCTTTAACAAACTGTAGTCCTTTCATCATTAAGGAAAGACTTGTTTGAGTTAATCTGTCACTTTTACTGCTCAAGAAAAAACAGTTTGTAACTCAATTTAAACTGATCAGTTAACACTGGCAAAAGTGGACTTCCCCACCTGTTTCTTCCCATGGCAGCCCCTGAAAATGCTGAATGAGGTGAGCTGTGGTGTGGAGGAAGGAGTGATCCTCAAAACTTGGGTGGAGGCACCTTCCATGGGCAAAGGCTTTCCTGGATTTCACCCTTTAAGTGGCTGCTGTATTGCCATTTTTATTCTTCCGATTTTGATTGTTTTCATCTGCTATTTATCTTAGGTTTCCCTTACATTTTTATCTGCTCCTGTATATATGCGATGTGCTTTTCATTGTTTTATTGTGCTTTCTTGTTATTGTTAGCTGCCGTTATTATGTAGAAAGGGATGGTGGTGGTGGTGGCGGCAGCGGCGGCGGAAGCAGATTCATATCTTAGAAGGCTTTCATCCCTGATCTCTCCCAAAATCCAACATTCTGTCTATTGTACCAACTTGGTCATTAGGTATGGTTGTATTATGTTTTCAGTTTTTTCTTTCTGAGTATAACTGCACTCCTCCTCCAACAGAAGCAATTAAAAAGAGAGAACTTTGGTCACAGAGTTCATGCTGAAATATCTGTACACACTTCGGACACAGCATTTTGGTTTCATCATGGTTTCCTGTAACTACACGCTTCTGTTTTTCTGTCTTTTGCTTCTATATCCTCTTTCGCTGGCTGCAGGTATGATTCATAGAACTGCACTAGTATATAATCTTAACATGTTTGATTTTGTTAATAGTAATTGTTTTCTTTTTTATTGAAAGTATACAGCAATTCCAAGAAATCATTGCACCCTTCTAAAATTTTCTAAAATCAAACTTTTGTAGGGTGAGGTTCATTTGCTTACCTTAATGATTTAATCATAAACAAACCAACTATCAGGTTCTAGACTATGAGATCAAAATGTTAGCAAATTTGACCATATCTAAAACACTATGCTCAATTATTGTTCAGAGGCAGTTTTCTATATTTTGGTTGCTTTCTTAACTGAGACTTAATTGAGACACATAACTATATTATACCAATATTTAATATTTAAATATTCAGAATTATATTATATTGCTATATTTAAATATTCAGAAAATTTCATCATTACTTTTAAAATTACTTCCCCTAGGAAATCCTATGTGTGATAAAATGTTTAGCATTCATTGACAAAACTGAACAGTAGGTATCATAAATGTATGCATCCACAGTAGTGATTCTTTGCATTCCAGAAATGAATAAGACATGTAAATCGTCCCATTTGATCAATGAGTGAATTAAGGCCTTGCTGTAGAAAGATTATCCCATTAACAATCATAGACTTTAGTTGATGCCAACTGATCATTTGTGATACTCCTGAAGTTGCTGGAAAGTATTTTAAATGTTTCTTTATTGTGAGGATAAAAGGTGACATAAGGTAGACAAAATGAAACAACCTAACTATTCAGTATATTTTTGTTTAATCTAAAGTAGATTTTAATTACAAACTAAGCTATCTGAATGCAGTAGAACAAAAATAATATGTCTTTATAGAAGCAACTATTTATGAGAAATACTATTGGCTTTAAAAGCGTGCTTTCTTTGCCTTGGGCCTGTTTATCCCAAAAATACAAATAACCTCACCAAAGCCTGTTGCTCTTAGAATCAAGGTCAAAGAAGAGAGTCATGCTCTGGGTGAGGACCAAAGATTGAACAAGGCAGATGGGGGCGGGGGCAGGGGATGGAATTGAGCACCTTCATGGAATGTTCTCACATGCCTTTTCATTTAGAATGTCTAGGGTACCAAGAAGAGAAGACAGTTCAGTGAATCCAGGGAGATCAGACTTCAAGTTCCTCCAACAGTTCCCAGCACTGTTTGAACCCTTTGAACTTTGAACCGAGCAGAAAGACTGAGCATAATTTGGCCATATGGGGTAGACAGGAACTGCTACTTGAAGAAAAAAAATTCTTGGGCTCATGCAAATTCTTTGAACCCAGGCTATTGATTTTATGCCCTGTGACACAATTCTTGAACACCAAAGCATGACTTTTGAAAGAGCAGAGCCTCCACAGTGGCTGTGCTACACCAAATATTCCTCAATATTGACATTCAACTTCAGCTTCACCTTCCTCAGCCGCAGTTTCCCTCACTGTCATTTAAGCCACAATCCTATACATGTTCAGTCAGAAACATTGTCCTACAATTCCTGTACTGGTGAGGGTACAGGTGATTGTCAGGTGAGGGTAAATGAAAGGAGAGCGGTGCTGAGAAACAACAGCTGGGCAACAAAGAACTGAGCAACACTGGAGCAATGTATATAAGTTCACAGCTTCTCACCACTTCCCAAAGTGTGCACAAAATAATGTTATGTCAGTTCTTTTCTGTTTCCTGCTTTCCTCAGTTTATAACTATGTCTGATGGATGTTGCCAGTCAGTGGCTTCTGATTTTGTTTTTAAAGTCTTCTTAGAGCACAAGGAAGCAAGCAGTGTACTGCAAAGGAATAAAAGAAGCAATTCCTTCCTCGAAGAGCTTAAAGCCCCATCACTGGAGCGAGAATGCCTGGAAGAGAAATGTTCTTTCGAAGAAGCAAGAGAAATCTTCAGAGATGACAAAAGGACGGTAAGAGATGTAGAGCAGGGTGGAGAACAGCCTTCTTTTGGCCTGTTCTTTCTTAAAAGCACCTTCTAAGTTCAGTGGCATCTGCCAACCTAAATGAGGTGTAAAAGTTGGTAAGAAACTAGGCATGAGTAAATAGCAAGAGTGGGCAACTTTGGGTGACCCAGGAACCAGTTCCCAGCTTCTGGACTTCCCAGAGTGTTGTGCTGTCAGAATTTGGCGGCAAACAAATATGGAGATTCAAAAAGGCTGTACTTCACTTGCCGTAATTGAATGGCAATGTGGTGCAAAACAGGATTATTTTAACCAATCCATGGAAATTAATAGGACAAGAAATGCTGGTTACTTGAGGTGTTTTCATCTAGAATATATGTCCTGGTATGAGCAATACAGACCAAGAAAAATGGCTGTAAAGTCCCAGTTCTCACAAATGGCAGATGATCTGGTAAACTTATTTCTGGGCCACACCTTTTCAGATACAAGGTATAGGTTCACGTACCTGATCGGTTCTCAAGTAAAACAACAGACAGACCTGTACATGTAGAAAAACAGGATCCCAGAGAGAAGCATTCTAGGATGTTCCTGACATGATTGCTTAGTTTTTGTTTTGTGCATAGGGATTTGTTTGTTTAGAACCTTATTCTGCCATGTAAGCTTCCGCCAATAGGCTAAAACTGAAAACGTGACCAAGCTGGAAAGGATTCCAAGGAGAACTATAAAGACAACATTCAAGATCAGTAAAGACTGATATCTTAGCTGTTTTCATATAGCTTCAATTGCTCTCTGCTCTGAGATCATCCCACAATTCCGTAAAGGTTACTTACAAGGAAGTACATTGTCAATGTGGTATAGTGGTTAAACTGTGGAACTGGAAATCTGGAGATCCAGTTCAAGCCCCCACTGGGTCATGAAACTCATCCAGTGACTTTAGGTCAGTCTAAGCCTGGACTCTAAGCCTGACCTAGTTCACAAGACTATGGTTAAGATAAAATGGCAAGGGGAATCAGATAAGCTGCCTTGCAGAAGGAAAAAAATAGTTGGGTATAAATGTCATAATAATGAAAATAAACTTAAAATCTGTTAATGCTGTCAATAATAGCATTAATGTTTTAAGCAAGATCCTTAATGCAAGAAAAGTCTATGTTCACATGGTTTGGCAGCACATGGAAAAGGATGGGATTCATCAGTTCCCTTCCAAATCTTTTTGGTCTGATTTCCTCCAATTTGCATCAACCCATAGTTTCCCATTCTGTCCAAACCAGAAAACCATGGTTTGTTCTTGCCCTCCCAGCCAAAATTGCAAGCCCGTGTTTCAAGCACAAATTAGTGTGCCAGTATGATTCTGGTACACAAATTCTGTCTTGCAGGGGAAGCATAAGCTAGTGTTTTCCAGTTCTGATGTTGATGGCTTTTTAGTAAATAAGATAGAATATAAATATTAATAATAAATACAAAAATAACTAAAAGACAGCAAGCTTGAGTTTGTTGCCAGACAAGTATAGACGTAGGAGCAAATATCAGCCATGGTTTGGTATTCCATCTGAACCAGGTGGCTGTCCCAAGAATTTCTGAACATCTTGAGGTGTGTGGCTTCATGGAGAGTAGCAAATTCATTTCTTCTCACTCTGTCTTCACTGGTATAGTATACTGATAATAAACTTCCAATACAAATTTGCTCAAGTGGAGGCAGGGAAACTCTCAGTGCTGTGACATCACATTGCACAATTTCTCTTGCAACATATTACCAGCAGAGAGAGAGGGAGAGAACCAATTGTATATTTCGGCAGCAGTCAGGTGTCCCATCTATTTTCTGGTACCACTTTTGCTTTAGTGCAGGAAGTTGTGTTAGACATCTCTCTGGTCCTAATGCTATGATCTGATAGGTCTAGGAGACTGAGGTTTGTTTTCATAACCCTCTCCCATTAAAAAAAAAAAAAATCAAAACCAGCTTGTCTCAGTCTGAATACCTTGAGTTGAACAGCAAGTTTTACCATGGCCATTGGTCAGGGATGGTGAAGGTGGTTGTCCTAAACATCATGTTGTGGAAGGCTTGTGAACACACTATTTTATTTGTAAGAAGGTATTAATTTGTGCTCCTTCTTTGTCTACAACCTGTCTCTTTCTGCTCAGATGGATTTCTGGACAACATACACAGGTAAGGGGATTTATAATAGCACAATTCAACAAAGTTTACTATTGGTCTTAAACTTTTGATGATGCTGAGTGTTTGATTCTACAGACCCTAATCAGTGCGATTCCAACCCTTGCAAGAATGGTGGGACGTGTATAGACCAGTACCAAACATACATTTGCATGTGCCCCATGGAGTATGAAGGCAAAAACTGTGAAACAGGTATGAAATGACTAATTTTAATAACATTGGCTAGTTTTAATAATATTTTAATAACTTTTAAGTGTTTAAAAGTTAAAATTAACTTTTAAATTATATTCATTGTCAGGGATTCTGGCAACAATTTTGGAAAAAACATGACTTTCTTTGGTTCTCATGCTTGAGGGCACTGAGAATATATATTTATATACAAATATCTATATGTCAAGAAACAAAGCTAATGTGCAGCTTTGACCAATGGCACCCAGCTACAACAAAGTGCAGGACATTCTGGGGGGCTTTCATTCGTCAGAGATGACTTGATGACACATAACAACCACTCTTCTAGCAACACTAGGGCCAACAACTTATGCTTACTGCATTGTGCAGCTACATCACATTTTTATCCTTAAAGACAAGCATGGAGTAGGTAATGGTTACTGGGCTACAGTACGTGGGGAGGAGAAGTTTATCCTTTACCCTTCCTGCTGCTGTCCTTGAAATTTTTTTCATGTGCACACATGCGCGCACTGCACATGCACACACAGCTTTGAGGATAAGTAAAACAAACACTTTCCACTGACACCAAAAGGACCTTCTTACTAGTTGAGGGTCACAACTGGGAGGGGTGGGATAGACAAAATGACCATGCCTTTAATTAAGTAACAAAAAAGAGAGCTGTAGATATATACAAAACGTTAAGCATTTCAAATACAGGATTCTGAGAGTTGAGCACACTTCTATGGTTTGTGATGCAGAAGATCCCTATCTAAATTGCTGCTAAGCCAAGATCTGTCAGGATAGCACAAGCAGTACCAACACAACAGTAGGAGTACAAATCCTCTTTTATGCTGCTGCAGTCCCTCTAGCTTCCAGTTCAGTGGTAGTAAAAGTAGTGACTACATGTAGACAGAAGTACTGAAACCAGTGAACCTTAACTACTTGACTTTAAGTATGAATGGGAGACAAATCCATTTAAACCCCTATTTTAGAACCTTAGTTTCACATTATGTTTGCTTCCCTGTGTTGTTGCAAATAAGGCATTCAGTAGTGCAAGGCATTTGCCCAACAAAATTGGGTTGGTCCACACGGTCTTTTCCTATCTTTAGGTCCAGAAACCACACTGAAGTGTGATTATGAAAATGGCAATTGTGAGCAGTATTGTGTAGATACTTCAATAGCACGGCGGTGTTTTTGTGCAGAGGGATACAGGCTTGGAGACAATAATGTATCTTGCATCCCAAAAGGTAAGAACAAATCACATGCTCTTTCAATAGATGCCAGAGGGCAGGCAGGAATAAGTCTTAATTTTCAGTAATCCAATAACTTATTTAAAACACAATGACAGTAAACCTTTATAGCTATGGTTAAAGTGCTTTTTTAAATCCTCCATTCAACAAAATGTTTTTCTTCTGAATAGCAGTTGCATCTTTCATTTTACTATGTTTGTCTAATCCTAGCAAAATTAGCTGAATAATTTTGTACAGGATTGTTCTGTATATCCTAGCTGTATAATTTTGTTCTTCAAAAAGATGGCACTTTATTAAGCTCTTGAATGGCCTTTCCCAGCCTGATGCCTCCTATTTCATTAGACTACAGTTCCCACCATCCCCAGCCAGAATAGGCATGCCATGGGTGATGGAAGTTGCTGTCCAATGGATGTGGGGACAACATGCTGGGAAGCTTACTGCAGAACCTCTTCTGCTTCTGATAAAAATAAAACCCCCTTTAATGGCTTGTACTGTATTTCATGCATAATAAGCTATGTGTTTTCACAGTTGATTATCCTTGTGGGAAGATACCCATCCTGGCAAAAAAAGCCTCAGCCCTGGAGGGCAGAATCGTGGGTGGCTATGCTTGTCCTCCTGGTGAATGCCCATGGCAAGTGAGTCTTCAATGAACTTTAATACAGATTTCTCTCTTAATATTTCCAAAGCATTTTGGATGGTCACACATGGCTCGAACTCTATCCATACTCTGCATAGGGCAAGAGCATGGGGAAGACTGTATCAGATCCCTGGCTTTCACAAGAAATAGGACAACCTCCATGAACCCCAAATGCTCAAAATAGTGACATTCTGCAAGGTGCTGGGCATGAACAGAAGGAAGTCACCAAGTTTAAGGAGTTGCTACAAGTACCTCCTTGTACTGGCCCTGTGTCACTGTCAAATACTGAAATATACAGAATCCCCTGCACATCTGGGGAAGGCTGAGATAGATAAAGATCACAAGCATTCCTTATATCATTAGGTCCTTGTACAACAATCAACCTAGCACACACAATCAGAGTAAAATCAGCAGTAAAATATTGCATTTGAATACTCTGGAAGGCAACCTGGAAGGAGAATATGCATAAACAATTAGAAACAGTTATGCTCATTTTCCCTGTATATTCCACCCAAAACCAAATACTTGAAGTGTGAATGAAGACCAAATCAAAACTGATGAACAGTGTTTATTTTGCTTTAGAGAATGACAATATTGTATTCTGGGAAAAGGGTGTTTTAGCTTGTGACTTTCCCTAAGTTAAAGCATGTTACCCACCAAAAGCTGCTTACTAGTTCCACGAACTACAGAAAATGGGGCAGATGCTATCCATTCAGCTCAGCTGAAACATTTCCCTATTTACTTCTTTGACAATCAAGTCCCCACACACATACTTTAATCATCTTTTTTCTAAACAAAAAAGCAATCCCTAATCATTATGGTCCTTCCTCATTATAACCCTTGCTCTAACTCTGTAGTGATTTTAGTTGTCAATACTTTTAAGTGTTCTTTTAAAATTGAGTGTCTTTATGTATTAATAGCATTTGTATGCCAGCTACAACATAACAGGGCCTGGTTGGCTTACAATCAAGGAATATTAAAATGCCAGGTAAGACATAAATCACTGAACCATTCCATGACATGAACACACTAGATCAAAAGGGCAGAATATCTTCCAGCCTAAGTATCCTATTCAGTTTCAAAGAACCCCTTTTGGGGTCCATCATAGAACCATAGAAACTGAATGAGTCAGAAGGTGTCTTCCGGGCCATCTAGTCTGACCCCTGGCTCCAGCTGGCTCCACTCATGACATCATCATCATCATCATCATCATCATCATCATCATTATAACATTTCTATGCCGCCCCTTGCCGAAGCCTCGGGGCGGCTTACAACACAATAAAATACATTGAAATACAATAGAACATAATAAATTACCATTAAATACAAAAATACAAAAAATACATTGAGTTACAAACATAATATAAAATTAAAATGCAGGGTTTTAACATGCATGCAGGGTTTTAACATGCAGGGCGAAAGGCAAAAGAGACAGGAACAATCCCAATGCCAGTATATTTTCCAGTAACTAAGCCATAGGAGTGGGATGTCAACCTTTTAAAATGGGGCTAAGGACCAAATAACCACCAAACAATTCATGGCTGGAGGAAGGGGAGATACTAGAGAAAGGGGTATGATCTGCTA
Source organism: Varanus komodoensis (assembly GCF_004798865.1). NCBI lineage: Eukaryota > Metazoa > Chordata > Lepidosauria > Squamata > Varanidae > Varanus > Varanus komodoensis. The sequence continues at coordinate 34,969,758 of NW_025335568.1, read as the reverse complement.
GGGAACCTGGAAGGCCAGACTGGAGCACTCAGAAGACTGCATTTGGTCCCCAGGCATAAGGTCCTGCACTCCTCCATTATATGAATAATATCAGCAAGACCATCCTCCATGACTTGCTGGAGGAGCAATAATATATATTAAAAATGGCCATATATTTTTAGGCTATCATCATAGATGGTGAGCAGGAAAAATGTGGAGGTGTTCTACTTGCTGAATCATGGGTTGTTACTGCAGCCCACTGCTTAGATGAAAACCGCAAAGGAGCACTCAGGATAAAATTGGGTGAGTATCATCTTTTGCTCACTTTTGGAATCTCATTGGGACTAAGGAGAGGAGAAAATGGGTATCAGAAGGCTTTTACTGTTCTGTGCTGGACCAACACAAGTCTTTGGGTTTGGGTTCAGTTTAGTAAGTAACCCCCCACCCAAACCTGAACTCATGTGTGTGGCCAGTTGTCACAAGTTTTCCTGGAAGGTGTTTTTGAAAGAGGGGTTAATAAACACTTTAAATAAATGAAAAAGCAGTATTACGTGGGAAGCTTTACTGGCATTCCATGTAACTCAGCTGAAACCTCTATCACCCAAAGCATGATAACAAATGGACAAAAAGGGGACCTTTTTTCTGTGAACTAGGTTAAGAGTGCCAACATGAAGAGTTCCTCCTAAAAGATAGACCTTATATTCTAAAGAGGTAAAGACATCTTATTCCTTTAGCTACAGTGGGCAATGTGAATGCAGCTGTAAAAGGCAGGAGAAACAGATAAACTTTTTCCTGTACTTTAAAATCCTACTGTGTACCAAAGAGATATATAAGGCAGCCCTCCTGAACCTTTCAGAGATGTTGGACTGCAACTCCCATGATACAGTCCATTTATGTGGGCTGGCATTTATGGGAGCTGTTGTCCAACTCATCTGGAAGTCACAAGGTAGGGGAAAACTGAGTAGCAGAGCAGCTAGTCAGGGTTTACCATTCGTGCATATGAGCCAAAAGACGTACTGTGCTCTGAGATCTGTGGAGTTAAGGAACACGATGTCTGCTACCTAAACAATGTATTGCCGTTTCAGGTGTCCACAGGGTAAACCGTGTAGAAGGACGAGAACAAGAAAGCAGGGTTGATAAAATGATCATCCACGAAAACTATTCTGCCAAAAAAGTTGACAATGACATAGCCTTGCTGCACTTAGTGACCCCAATGAACTTCACAGATTATGTGGTGCCCATATGTTTGCCTGAGCAAGAGTTCGCTAAGCACGTCCTGAACTATGTTAAATACTCCACCGTGAGTGGGTGGGGGCGTCTCATAGAAGGTGGGGCCACTTCAGCAACACTTATGCGAGTGCGGGTCCCCAAGATCCATTCGAAAGAATGTGTCCAGCACACAAACTTCACCATCTCAGGGAACATGTTCTGTGCGGGGTATTTAAATGGGAGTAAAGATTCCTGTGAAGGTGATAGTGGTGGACCTCATGCCACAGAGTACAAGAATACTTGGTTTCTGACAGGGATTGTGAGCTGGGGCAGGGGGTGTGCAGCAGTCGGCACCTACGGTGTTTACACACGAGTGTACAAATACATAGACTGGCTCAACAACCGCATGGATACCTAATCTGGGATTATCTTTTTCACACCTTTCTGTTCAGCATTCTTTAAGCATTCTAAATAAATTAAGGACTATGTTATTAATTTAAACTTCCTTTTATTCATGCTCCAGGAATGTATTCTTCAGTATTATTGTTACACTGTGAGTGGAGTGGAATGGGAGTTACCTAATTATAGCTTTAACTTGCTTTTAAATTTTCTACCAGTGTGTGTTATAGTTACAAACAAAAAAGTAATTTTTGCTATTTTAAAACTAGCAGTACTGAATTTAGTGAAAACATATACTATAAAAGGTTCAGCAGTACCTTTTACAGTATATGATCTCAGTATATGAGAAGCTGATGATCATTCTGGGTGGAATTCGGGTGTTGCATTTGGCAAACTCCACATTTGTTGATTCAGTGGAAAGTATTTGTAAGGGAGGACCAGCAGGTAAGACGAATGGGTACCAGGCTTCCTTCTCCTTCTTATCTTGGAGTTTAACTGTTAAAACGATGGACAAAAAACAAGCAGGGCGGTATCATGGATGGGTACAAGAAACAGTAATCATAGAACATGAAAATAAGGTTGAGAAATCTGACGCCCTCCAAACAGTGACTGCTTCCTACTCCTGTCAGCCAAACCCAATATGGCAAATGGCCAGTGACTATGAGGCTTGATGTTATCATGCCATCTGGGAGATCATGGTTTCCCCATCACCTGCACTAAAGCATTTAGAGTTTTTAGTTTAGGGAGGGAAAGTGGGTAGACTTGACAGGAGTTTACAAAATGGATAGTGATGCGCCAACTTACCCTGAGTTAATTTTTTATTTACCCTAATAAAAAAGGGTAAATTGAATGACTGAATATTGACTATAAGGTTGGGAAAAAAATCTGCTTGCTCCAGTGCTCGCAATCAGCTCCAAACTTAACTGCAAATATCTAGCTTGTGAACTCCTCCCTGTGATAAGATGCCCACCAGTGAATTTGCACATTTTAATAATTAATTTAATAAAACATTTTTATCCCGTCTTTTCACTAAACATCTGAAGACAGCTTACACGTGGTAAATGGTAATAAGTACACCTACTTTTATTGCTATTATTCACCCTTTTTATTTTCTTGGGTTGATAAAATGTCTCCATTTCTCTCTGGGAAATGGGAAATGATGACACTCTCTCCTAAAATAGTTGAGTCCAGTTCTGCCTCTGGCAGGCCCAGATATACCTATTATAGCCCAACCTCGAGATACCTGGGGAAGCTATTGGCCATGCTTCAGTCCAACACATCCCATAGAGGAGGCTGCTATATCCTATCCTCAGGATGTGAGCCAAATTATGATTATCTGCTACCCAAAACATGCAATGTATTCTCAGTTATGCCCACCCTATCTTCTATTTTAAAATTATTTTTACCCCCTTATGTATAGTTGTGGAGTTCAGCACTGTAAGAGGAACCAGTTGAATGGAAAGTGAATGATTTTTCTTATTTTCTGGTTCAGAAACTGCAGTGACACACCCAAAGCAAAATATTTTTGGGAGGCTAGGTGCAAAATTTATTAGGACATCATTAAAGATGTCAGTAGGGTGTCTTTGAATTTCCTTGTGCAGAACACTAAGGGGGAGTGGTTATTCCTGCAAAGGAAAAGGAATGCAAAGCTTTTCATAGAATTCTTTTATGCCCAAATATCTGAGGCAAACAGCAGGGGAAGCTTGCTTTGGAGGCATCAAACCCACCACGTGCTTTTCATCTACTATAGACTCTATGACCTTACTTGGACAAGACCAGGATGTCCAATCAGTCAGCACAATAATTTGAAGAATTCACATCCAAACACAAACACATTGGTTGTGCATGATAAGAGCTGCAGCGCAGCAACAGGAAGTGTGTTGCTTGAACCTTGTTCACGGCTAACCCTGAAGGAGAACAGAGCGTTGCTTTGCATCGATAGACATCATGGCTCACCAGCTACTCCGCATTCTGATCTTCGCTTCTATGCTGTGTCTCCTGCTGTCAGAAAGAAATGGTAAGGTGGGCTTGATCCTTCTGCCTCTCTCTGTGAAATGGATTTCTCTTTTCTCTGTCTTTTCACAAGAAATATGCCTTGTGAAGGGAGCAAGGGTCACGTTAGGATTATATTAGGCTCCTACTTTATTGAGAGGCTTGTCAGCATTTACTGCATTTTTATTTAGTATATTTCTTCAAGGTCTTGACAAAGACTGCTTACAATATAAATTAGTCAAATGAAGCATAAAATTATAAAAGCTCCCTAAATGTAAGTAATTTTAAAATAAGACATTTAAGATAAAATACTGATGCCTGTACACAGTATGTAAATTAGTTCTTATTACAGTACACTAAATAGGCAGTTTCTAGAAAACTGAGGGCAGCAAGTTTCTAAAGGAAAAAGGACTTAAGAATACTATTCCATCTGATGACATGCTGAAAATATTCCCTCTTTCAGCCATGGGTGAGAAATGGAAACTGATACATACAAGTTGAACGAGAGCTCTTCTTATCACAAACACATATTTCTGTTCCGCTCAAAAGGGGTAGGAAAATAACAAATACTTGTTGCTACTGTTCCATCACAGGAAGATGACTCACTAGTGATGACTCAGCACTGGGGGGTTTTAAATATTTTTATTGTTATATTGTTATTATTTATGTATTTATGTATTTTGCTTCTGTTGTGAGCCGCCCCGAGGCTTCGTTGCGATGGGGGCGGCATAAAAATGTTTTAAATAAATAAATAAATAATATGGCAACTTGATTTTTTGAAAGAAGAAAACGTTAAAAAGATGGGTGGAGGGAGAATAATAATGGAATAATGAAGGACAGCAGAAGAAATGCATGCATGAAGTGAAACAGGTTTCTTTAACTCCTTGGTAGTAAGCACACTTTTTCAGAATGCAAGCATATCACATGAATTAAACAGTGACAGATTTGATCTAATTCTGTCAAACAGCAAAAAGTTATAAATGTTGTGGATCTCTAGTTATTGTCAATGGGAGTTCTGGATTCTGCTCCCAAATTGAATTAGGCAGTTTCCATATTAGTCCTGGTAGATTCATGCAGTGTTCCTGCTCATGAGGTTGTGATCTGAATGGAATCTTGCAGTCAGTGCATGGCCCCAGCATGTAACAAACGCATCATGTGCACCAGGACCTCCTAAAGACATTTAGGATGCAACGTTATGCATGGTTGGAAAGAAAAAAAGTCCAAACTTTGGCTGGGGAATGCTGGGAGCTCTAGGATTATTTTCTGACTTAGTATGCCAATGGTTGTGACCTTATTCATTACTTAATTGTTCACTGAGCTAATGGTGTGAACAATAATGAAACGTCCATATGACTTTTTTCCCTTTTTTATTCTGTATTAGTATTCTTATCAGGTAAACATGCAAGCACATTTTTAAAAAGAATGAGGAGAGCCAATTCAGTCTTTGAAGAATTTAAAAAAGGAAATATTGAAAGGGAGTGTTATGAGGAAAAATGCTCGAAAGAAGAAGCAAGAGAAGCCTTTGAAGACCAGGAGAAAACTGTAAGAATAAGCTGGTTAATATATATTAGATGGTTTCCATTGTTCCTTTGTCAGTCCTTTGGCCCAAGATTGGACAATACAAAAACTAGGTTCCAAGCATGCCTTCACCATGGAATTGTGAGCAACATCTGACACCTCACTGTTATTCAGCCATTCTTATTTTGTACAGAGTCTCTGCTTTTCTCACCCTGATGTTGCTGAGGGCAGCTTTCTGAAAAGGAGAAGCTCTTGTATCCATGGAGATTCTCCACGCTGTTGCAACCACTGATTTTTCCAACCCTCCCTTTCAGAAAGTGGCCTCCACAGGCAGAAGGCAATGAACATGACAACAGAAGGGGCAGCTTCTGCTCTTCATGTGCTCATGCAGAGTCGGAATGCCAGAAGGGGAACCTCTCAGTCCTGCTTCTCTCCATAGTTCTCTCCATTTGTTTCTCCTGTTCCTTCTTGTTCTCTCCCCCTTTC